>NW_021703774.1:161283797-161333791 GCF_005190385.1 Monodon monoceros | reverse complement strand
GTGTGTGTGTGTGTGTGTGTGTGTGTGTGTGTGTGTGTGTGTGTGTGCGGTTTGCTTTGTCATTCGTACCCCCGTCGCAGGCAGGCGCGGCCGGCTTGGCCGGGCACTCCAGGCTCCGCAGAAAAGGCCCCCGGCGCTATCCCCGGCGGCTCCGGGATGAGAAGGGTGCTGTGAGCCCCTTACATAATGATGCGACTGACTGGAGCACAGTTCAGCCCAGATACGCACATGCCGCAAACCCAGGCCTCGCGATTTCATAGGGTGCTAGTGATAGCCTACAATGAAAACAGCACCGTATGCTCTAATGTGGATTATAATACAATGAAATGCAATCCAATAATAATGAAATGTATCTTCGCAACAGGGCATAATATAGGATGTTATATTTATAGGGCCTATTTATAAGCCTCTATTTAAGTCTTTTCTGATAGGTTCGGACTCGGGCCCAGACACCGTAATGATTGGGGCACTCTTCTGTCCTTCAAAGAGGCGGGTTCTAGGGTCCGTTTTGCCACAGCGGGCCCTGGGATTGGCCGGCAGCGGCGCAGAGGCGCCTTCGATTGGTCCCGAGGGCCGTCCGTCGGAGCGGAGGAGGCGGGGCAGGCGGCTGGCTGGTGCTGGGGCGGGCGGGCCCCGGAATTGTCATTTCTTTGTTTCCGAAGGCGGAGGAAACGCTGAGCCCACACCTCCTCGTCCCACCCCCTCCCCCCGGGTGCTGGCTCCATGTCTGTGTGACCGGCCCCAGGGGTAGAGTCCAGGCCCGACGCGGGGCGGGCCGGCGGCGGCGGCGGCTGCGGCTGAGGTGAGAGGCGGCGGCGGCGCGGGCACCCGGCCCCCCAGCGGGAGGATGAAGCGGCGGAACACCGAGTGCAGTAAGCTCCGCCGCCCCCTAAAGCGGAACCGGATCACCGAGGGCATCTACGGCAGGTGAGCGGCGGCGCCCCCGCCTCCGCCGGCGCGGGCCCTGCGGCCCCCGGCCGTTTCTGGAGGGGCCGAGCCCCGTTATGTAACCCCGACTAGGCCTCACGCCCTTGCCGGGGGCTCCCCGGAGGAGCGCTGCCCATGGGGCCCCGGGCGGCCCGCCGGGGTCCGCCCCGAGGGCGCGGGGCGTGGCGAGGGCCGACGGCCGGGCTGGGAGGGCGCGGCGGGCGCGGGCCGCCGTTGGGACTGTCCCCAACGGCGGTGACCCCCTCCCCATCCGCGCCGCCGGGCCCTCGGGGCTGCTCTAGGGGCTGAAGGGCCTCCGCTGGTACCCCAACCCGCTCCGGCCCGGGAGTCGCCGGCCTGAGTCGGGAGGCGCGTGGACCATATGCACTGGTGCGGGGGAAGGCTGACAAAGTTGGGAGCAGACAGTGGCCCCGCGGTCCCTCTGCGGACTGGGCAGGTGGCCACGTTACCCCCTTTCGCCTTTTACTTCTTTTATGGGATCTCAAACTTGGCACCGAGGGCTGAAGCCGATACCCCCAAATCATGGCCTGTGGCCGTGCTCCAGAGTCAGGAGTGATGATCATTTTCTCAGCAGCATTATTTTGACAATTCCAAGCAGATAGTTTTCTTCGACCCCTTTAAAAAGGATTTTCTCCAAACTCGCGTGGTTTGTGGTGGTTGTTTTTAGTTTGTTTTAATTCTCCAAAAACAAAGCAGTGTCCCTTTAAATAGAAATTGAATTCAGGACTGAGGGGTAGAAGGACAACAGGTTCATGGGGCAACTTAGTGAGAATCCCAGCTTCCCTAAGCAAAATTTGTGTAGGACTGTTATTTTCTGGTTCTCACAATGTTAATTCTGAATGGTACCTGCCTTGATAAAGAAATGATTTCAGAGGAGAAGTAATTAGTTTACAAAGGAGAATTCTCAGGATGTGCATATAAGCTTAATTGGTGTTTTACAGTTTAGCTCTTCTAGCTGTGGGACTTAGAGAAATATGTGAGGTAGCTGGTAACACCCAAGTTGCCTTAGCATAGCTGTACACCTTGCACATGCTACTGTTTACACATTTAGAATGATTCCTTTCCACAAGCAGCTGACCGATGTAAACATTGGGTGTTTTTTTTAATTTCAAGCTTAAAAGGGTTAAGAAGTCAGTTGAAACAAAAAGTTTTTAGATATATCCTTATGTAATGAGCCGCAGATCATAGGAAGAGTTCATTCATTAAACAAATCCATGTACTATGTGCCAGGCCCTGTTCTAGCTAGTAAGGGTGCAGCAGTGAGTAAAACAGGCCAAAATCCATGCTGAATCAATCAAACCTGACCATTTAAACTAAAACTGTAAAAGCAAAAACCATTTTTCCTACAGATTTTAATGGGTGGGGGAAAGTTCTCTTCAAGTTACACACACTATAATTCTTGAATAAAGGAAGGGTTTTCCCCCTGCCTGTTGAAAACGATTTGAACAATTTAGTATTAATAGTGACACAAGAATAGAAAAAGCGTGTTAAACAGAGTTGGTAAAGCAAGGACAGCTGTGCCATTTGAATGGCTGCTATTTACAGTAACATATGATGATGTACTTCTGTTTATAGTGAGAAGATTGGGAATCCCATATTGTTTACATGTTTTCTGTTGTATTTCAACTTCTCTAGTATTTGAACAAATATGCCCAGTTTAGTACCTGCCCCATAGTAACCACTCAGTCAGTGTGCATCAATGTGAAGAAGTGAATTTACTGTCTAATTAAGGTCTATTATTTTACTGATGAACTTTTGGAATTTGAATTTTCTTACCCTAAAGGTTAATAGTAAATGCCCTATGCAAGTTATTCAGAGTTTCATCTGTAAAAGTTTAAAAAACCAATAGTACTTCAGCTCTCAAATATCCTTACTCTTCTCTATTTGGCATTCTTTAGGTTAAACGTTAATAAAAAAACTTACATATATTTCTACTTTCTTTTCTCTTGGAGCATCATATATCAACTGAGTGTTTCAATTCACTTATCTGTTTCTTAGTGTATATTATGGAGTATTATATTATGGAATATTATTGTCTGAAGAACAAGACCATAGTGTTGGGGTTGTTTTTTTTTTTTTACAATTTTGTTTTTAAAAAGATTTAGAAAATTTCCAGTTATTTCTAAAGCAGACAGAATGAGTGGGTTAGTTACAAATTAGGTGTTTGAGGATTTGTGAGTATCAAATTTCTGTTAATCATCACATTTAAGTCTACACTAAATTGTTTTTCACACCATTGCCCACTTTGTTTCTCAGTGTCTGGCCAATTTTTATCTCATTAAATAGAGAGCTTTGTTTTTTTCTCAGGCTCCGTTGACAGTTTTGATAACCACTATCTACTGTTTCACAGCATAACTTTTCATGGACTTATTATTTTCATGTTCTCAGTCTGCACAGCTCTCTGAGCTTGGCATAGCAAGGAGGCAGCTGTGGTGAAGAGAGCACTGGACTGGGAGTGTCAGGAGACCTAGGTTCAGACTCAGTGTCCCAGCTCTGCTGTGTGGGATAGGCAGGGCATCCACCGCTTTGAGCCCCAGTTCTCTCACCTGTCAAGTGAGTTTTGAGGACTGAGAGGAAATAATGTACAGTTTGTGAAACTCTGTAAATTCTAGCATGCTTAATACAAACATTATTTAGCATGTACTTGTTATCGCAGTTTACCATATTTGTTTTATTTTTAAGGAGTCAGGAAAGACCATAAGGTTTGGTACAACTATCAAACAAAAGTTGAGTAGTCAAAACAAGGGGTCAGTTTCTGCTTGGTCTTGCTGAAAAAAAATCCTGTTGCTGAGATGCTTTTAATCATGGGCTCCAATCCAGCAACTGTGACTGAGGTGATTGTCAAATGATATCATTATTGTCATTATAATGGCTGTGGTAGAATTCTGTTTCAGGGGTAAGGTAGATGGAAAATGGATTTTAACATTATGTTAGTATTACCTACATTTATATATATGCCCAACATTTGAAAACTGAAATGTATAGAAATATGTTATTCCGGTCAAGTTAGTAATCAAAAATAAGAGAAAGGAAATAGGAATGGTGATTATTTTCTTTTATATTATTATGAGCTAAAATCAATGTCATTTTCAAAAAATCTGAGCCAGTATAGAGCCTGACAGAGAATAGGAATTCAGTCCTCAGTAAATGTTGAGCAAGTGAATTAGTAAATAAATGAATATAAACCAATCCATTCTATTCATTTAAGAACCTGCGTTGTTTTGGTAATTATGGAGGATACAGGATAAGACATGGTTCCTTGTCTTCCAGGAGTTTACAGTCTAGGAGGCCATAATAATGCCCTCTTAAATTTGTACAGTGGTTTTGAGGTTCCAAAGAACTTTGAGTTCTGTTCAAGTAAGAATATTTTAGTTGAATTAAATTTTCGCTTGCTGTTTTAGTGGTTCACCTGATGCATTAACAATTTTGCCCTGTACTATTTTATGATGCGGTACACAGTTGCCACTATGTGAGGGAATATGTATTTTCTAACGCAAATGAAATAGATGTGAAAGTACTTTGGAAATTGTGAAAAAAGTTATTAATAAGAAAGTAAAATGAATAACTCTACATAACTATAACATTTCAGAGGTCCTCGGGTTTTAGGGCAGTGACTCTCTCCCTGTGTCTGCCTTCACACATGCACCAGACCCTCCCAAAAGTAATATCTAATTACTCCATGCAGTGATTCTCCAGGCGAAGTGGGGTTGGAGTGCTATGTAGATTTTAAAAGGCTTAAGGGAATTCCGGGTGGTTCATTCACCTTTCATCTTGCCTGAGAATTAATGATTTTATAATAGGAAGATGAGGAGATAAGGTGTGGTGAGTAGAAGACAGAGGCAGAAACATTTTTGTTTAAAGTCTCTGCAGTTAAAATTGTTCCTTACCCAAGTAAGTAATATAAGAATTTTAAGTAAGGCAGGTGTTTTAAGCTTCAGGACATTATTTTATAGCTTTGTTACTGGTGGTTGAAGGAAGCATTCCTTCACTGGTGGATTTCTGGATACTTCCTGTCATGGTGTGCTGGGTTCTCCTTGTAGTATGTTGCCTGAAGCTTAAGCAGTGTAGTACTGTACCTGACTTTTACATTTTAGGACTCGAGACTTCCCTGGTATATACAGTACCTTTTCCCATCCTTACTTCAGAGAAGAGTTTTCTGGCCTTTGACTTTCTAAATGGTCAAAGTTTACATACTTCTCAGCTTCCTAATTTCCTTTTTCAGACCCTTGTCTAAATAATCTGATCTCCAGAGATTTCACTTCTCTGCTTTTCCTGCCCACCTTAATGATGTTTCCTAAGCCTGGTTTTAGACTCCTTTTGGGCTGTGCTTACTAAAGCCACGGGAGGCTGGCATGACCCTTGGCTGCCTTGAGTGTACATGTGTTCTGCAACTGAAACCCCAGATACCAGTGTTGCAACCTCACAGCCTAAAAGCATTTTGGTAATCTTGGTAGGCCTTAACTTCAACTCTGCTGGACTTGACATAAAAGTGATAAATGCAGTATTGTTTTAGAGGGGTATTGGGTAGTGGGGTAAGTACAATAGAGAAATTAGAAATTGAAATGTTTTCACCCACCTCTAGTGAGGTGTTGAGCTAAACCCTTGTATTTGCAGTTTCTGTGAAATACCTTGAAACAAATCTGCCACACTGGAATTTTGTACTTAATTTTTGCTAGTAGTGTACTACCTTAAAAAAAAAAAGTACTTTCCTCCAGTTTTCATTTATGATTCTTCTCGTCTGAGCATTCGTGGCAGTTTCATTTCATTAGATGTTTTGAAAATCCCTTTAAGTTGCTGCTATGTATTGAGGCAGGGGAAGGAGGGAATGTGATCTATTCCAGATTATTGGCTTAAAAGCTTCCTGTTTTGTTAACGATACTCTTCCTTTTTCTTCACATTGATACCTCGTGGCTTTTCTTGAACCTCACTAGATTTGGAGACTGATTTTAATGGTAGACTTAATAGCTTATTATTTTCACTTTCTTGTTATATACCTATATATTGTGGACCCAATCCATGTTCTATAAGCACTTTTATTTCCAGAGTCTTTTTCTTTGGCCATTTCTCCCAGATTTCCTCCATATTAACCCTTTGGGGTTTTATGTGTATGTGTGTGTGTTTTGTTTTGTCATTTTCTAGGCTACCATCTAGGTGATATACTTAGGGGGCTATAACGAGATATAACATGTATCTTGTGGAGTCTGGAGGGTCAGATGGAAATTTTATAAACTTAGTTGAGATCAAAGTGAAATACTATAATTGGATTACTTTTCTTCATTAAATTTAGTGTGCTCTTCAAATATAGTTTTTACTTTATTCTCTAGGCTTCCCAGATTTGGGTGTAATTATTTTACTTGGATAGTTTTCAAGAAATAGGTCCAGAAGAAAAACAAGTTCTCTGCTCAACAAGCCGCATGAGTAGAACGGTGCTTACCAACGGTAGAAACACATAGCCTCTGCGGGACTTTTTTTTTTCCCATCGTGGATTTCTTCAAATACCTGAGGAGTGACTACTTCCTCAAGATCTCTCACCTTCAGGCAAATGCATTCTGGTAATGGAAACTTTAAAAAATGTAATCAGCTGTTAGAGTACATTCTTTGAGGCTTTTTGTCTTTACTTTGGCATTTAATTTAACTGACATCAAATTGGCCTCAGCTCATCCACCTTCGAAGATGGCTGTCACCCCCAGACTTTGAAGCCCCTTCATAGCACTGGCTTTCATTCCTTTGTATTTTTCCCTCTGCTGCCCTTAAGGATGATATGCTCACATTGACTCATGGGGTTATAACATCAGAAGTAATTTATCCCTCACCCCATCTCCTCTGTTGCCATTTCTGTTTTAGAGGTTTTGCATTTAGTGGATTAAAATGGTGCATCTAGTCCACTTCAGGTGTATCCATAGAGATCACTGACTTATTAAGGCTGTTTGGGATCTGTTTCCTACCCAGCACAGGGGAGGTGACTAGAAATAATCTCGTTCTGTTTTTAAATTATATTATTACTTTGCTCATCTTCAAAACACTTTTAAAAACCAAATAAGCTGCTCAGTACTAAAGTCAGTACTTTGCCATCTTGTAGTGAGGTCAGGAGCTCTGGAGAAAATGGGGGCCATGTTCATGGTCAAACAAAAACTCCTGTCTCAGATGAGAGAGATACTAAGGCTGGAGTCTTCTGTCTCAGCGGTAGTAAGTATTATTTTCTTGTCTTTTTCTAGACTTGACAAACTATACCTCATGGTTCATTGTGTTTCTGGCTTTTTAAAAAATGAGTTGTCTTTTTATTTTTAAATTACATGTTTCTCTTTTACAATGACCATTCTATGAGTGTGAATATTGTTGGAAAGCAGTCTTGAATTGTCCCATCTTTTGTGCCATAGCTATTTCTGTAAAGAGCATTTGACTTTAACATCTTTTTCTGCAGAGCTTCATAGTATGTTTACAAATTCATAGTTTATGAATTAAGGTACTGAGTGTTTATTCTTTCATAAAGTGCATCTGCTCATTTTTTTAAAACTTGGTTCTCTTGGAGAATTAAAGAATTATGTAACTTGGGGGCTTCCCTGGTGGCGCAGTGGTTAAGAATCCGCCTGCCAATGCAGGGGACACAGGTTTGATCCCTGGTCCGGGAAGATCCCACATCCCGCGGAGCAACTAAGCCCGAGCACCACAACTACTGAGCCTGTGCTCTAGAGCCCGCGTGCCCCAACTACTGAAGCCCACACGCCTAGAGCACGTGCTTCACAGCAAGAGAAGCCACTGCAGTGAGCAGCACATGCACCGCAATGAAGAGGAGCGCCTGCTCGCTGCAACTAGAGAAAGCCCGCGCCCAGCAACAAGGACCCAACGCAGCCAAAAATAAATAAATAAATAAATTTATTAAAAAAAAAGAATTATGTAACTTGAATATGTATACACAAAGGGATATAAAGAAGGGAAATAATATTTATCAAACATTTAGTAAGAGATGAGAAAGTCCAATGTGATGGATAAGCATATGGGCTTTAACATCATATGAACTTGTGTTCGATTAATGTCCCCGACACTAGTTATTTGATCTTGAACAAGTCATCTACCTGCTTTAACCCTCAGTTTTCTCATCTGTAAAATGAAGATAGTTAATAATATTACCTACTTTATAGGATTGTTATAAGGATAATTGAGATAAGTCACATAAAATACTTAACATAGTCCCTGACACAGACAGGGCTGCTCAAAAAGTTGTTTGCTGTTACTACTATAATTTTATCTTCATTCTGTTATTTAGTTCCAGTAAGGATATTAGCTTCAGTTTCACAGGTGAGGAAACTGGGATTACAGGAGGTTTCACCACTTGATAGAGACCTCTATCTGCCTTACCCCAAAGTCTGTCCTCTTTTTGTTTTACTTTTTGTGCTACTTCACCCTTTCTGAATGGTGTTTATGTGTAATAACTCTTATGGTGCTCTCAAACTCTCTACTACATGAAGGACAGGTGTCATTATCTTCATTTTTCAGGTGAAGCAACAGGTACCAGGAGTGTCTTGTGCAAGGCCATTAATCTTTTTTCCTTCTCAAAATGAGAATCTCTTTTCCATTAAATAATCCAATATAGATGTGACAACAATGCAAAATGTGATCCTGGACTGGGATTGATTGATCAATGGGTCTATCTATCTATCTGTTGCTATAAAGGACATTAGTGAGTTCATTACTAATTTTGAATTTTGAAATTTGAATAACTTCTGTAGATCAGATAATAGTGCTGTATCAGTGTTAATTTCCTGATTTTGATAATTGTGTTGTGGTTATATAAGAAAATTTTCTTGTTTTCAAGAATTTCAGGAGTAAGGGAACATTATGTCTGCAAATTATTTTCAAATAGTTCAGGAAAAAACTACGTATACATATATAGGGGGAGAATGATAGAAACTTGATAAAATGTTTTACCTTTTGTGAAATCTGGGTGGAAAGATATAAGGGAGTTCTTTGTATTATTTTGGCAGCTCTTCTGTAAGTCTAAAACTATTTCAAAATGGGTTAAGAAAATAAAAACAATACATGCTTGTTATAAAAAATTAAAGCAGTATGACAATGTGTAAGTGTAACAGAAAAGAGCTTCGTCCTCTTGCTCTGGAATGAGCACTGTTATATAATTCATAAGTATGGTTTCTTCTTTGATCCCTATAAACAAACATATATAGTTCTTTCTTAACAAAAATAGAATTCTGTTTTACACAAAAGTTTCTTGGTTTTTCTCCTTAATTAATCATGTCCATTTCTTTACATAGAAATTTATTTATAATTTTTTAGCAGCAACACAGCAGTGCATGTAGAATTCACTCTGTTCTCTGCGGTCTCCTGACTCCCATTCCTGTGCTCCTTCAACAGTGTCCTGCAGCTTATTAGTTCCCTGTTCCTCAGTTTTCTTTCCTATAAAATGATAATAACTGCCTTGCTTATGTCATAGTTGTAAGGATAAAATGAGATAATATGAAAGCTTTTGGAAGAGTTACACAGGTGCGATATAAACGTAAGGTATGACTAGGTACATGATTATTACTATTAAAGATGTGAAGCATAATACTTGATTCGTTTATAAAATGAATTTCTAATGTTTGTACAATGTTAACACAATTTTTTAGGGCCTGTGGGTTGTCTTCTTTCTCCTGATGTCTTCTTTACCTCTTTTAATCCCAAACCCCATAGAGTCCACACTATTAAAAGTGTTTTTGAAGCAGAAATTCTAAAACTTTAAACTTTCCAGTTACATTAGGTTACAGTACTTGTTCCTGATATCTTAATAGTCATATAGTACTTTAGAAAAATACTATACAACACAATTCTTAAAAGCTTTTTTAGTGATTTCCATTCTAGGGTTTTTTTCTTTTTAAATTGGACATATTTCACACTGTTAGATTTGTCATTCCAGTGGCTGTGTATGTGTATAAGCATGAGTGTGTGTGTGTGTGTGTGTGTGTGTGTGTGTGTGTGTGTGAGTGAGTGATTGACTCTAGAATGGTTTTCTTTGCAGTCTGCAGGAGGCCCAGAATAGAAAAGAAAAATACAGAACAGCTTAGGTCTTCTCAGCCTGCTCCCCTTTTCTGGATTTTACACAAGGATGTGGTTGCAGAATGTAGCAGTGGTTCTAGTCTTGAGGCTCATGCACAACTTTCTGTAGACCACCATTCCTCAAATTTTTTGTCTTGGAACCTCTTTATACTCTTAAAAGTGATTGAGAATCCCAAAGAGCTTTGGTTTGTATGGGTTATATCTAAAAATTGTACTGGATTAGAAATTAAGACAAATATTTTAAATGATTACTAGTTCATATAAAAATAACAGTAATAAATGCATGAGAAGAGTGGTGTGGTCTTACGTTTTTGCAAATTTCTGTAATGTTAGGCTTAATAGAAGATACTTTGAGGACCCCCACAGTAGTCAGAACCAGTGGCAGGTAGGCTAAGTGGAGCGATAGTCTGGCATCCAGAGCAAGGCTGATAAGATATCTTTCTTCCTAGTGGAAA
The DNA here is from genome assembly GCF_005190385.1 of Monodon monoceros. Classification (NCBI taxonomy): domain Eukaryota; kingdom Metazoa; phylum Chordata; class Mammalia; order Artiodactyla; family Monodontidae; genus Monodon; species Monodon monoceros. The sequence continues at coordinate 161,323,340 of NW_021703774.1, read as the reverse complement.
AATAGTGAGAACAGATTGGGAGCAGGTGCATGGTAATCCTTCAGGCAGCAACTGTATTTGTTATCTTCGTCGGTGTTGCTTTGTTCAGACACCCTTCTTAGTCACCTGTGCATCATCTTTCCCTCTACCTTCACTTTGTAATTGTGTGCTTTGATAAAAGCCCTACTGTTGGTCCTAAACATTCTTAGGCATGGCAGGTCATTCATTCAACAACTATTTGTTAAGTTTCTCTGGTGGGCAAGGTTCTGTGCTGGGCATCGAGAATAAAGCAGGGAACAAAATGGGCAGCTCCTTTGTTCTTCTTGTGGACTTTACATTTAAACAATTAGTTATACAAAATGTTATTTAATTATAACATGATTCTTGTGGTACAGGATGCTATATGAACATATAGTGGGGTAACAGTCTTTACTGTGGGGTCAGGGAGGCCTTTTTTGAAGACACGATGCTCATGCTGCGTGCTGAGGGATAAGTAGTAATGGAAGTGCTTCATTTAGTTAAAGTTGTATTTAGGTAAGGATCTTGTCTGTGACTCAGAAAGAAATGTAGAAAAATGGAAGAATTAACCCTGGACAGTTTGAATGTTCCCAGTTGAGGAATGGATAGCTAACAGTTTGGAGATAAGTACTGATGATCTGAGTAGATCGTTGTCTTCTTTTTGAGAAATTGTGGAATTCAGTGGAAGTTCTATGAGTATGAGAAGTTTATACAGTAAACCAATACTTCTCAAATTTTAATGTAAGCACAAAGGGTCTAGGGATCTGGTTAATACACAGCCTTGGATTAAATAGGCCTGGGGTGGTCCCTGAAATACTGCTTTCCTAAAAAGCTCATACATGATGCTGATGCTGCTGGTCCATGGACCACACTTTGAGTAACAAAACTGTAATTACATATAATAAGACTTTAGCAGGATACCAGCTGGACAAGAGGCTGGGCAAACATTCTGGAAGTGATGTCCAATAGGGAGAAGTATTCAATAACAGTAGAGACAAAGCAGTTTGTTTCAAGAGGTATCATGCTACATACTGAAAAGTAAAAGGGATTCACAGTTGCTGTTACGGAGAGGACAGGAAAGCTTGGGATTGTGATAGATGACTACTAGCACAGCCAGTGAAATATTCCACAGACTCATTTCTGTGGTGAGGCCCAGGTGAACTAAATGACCATTAGTCTGCCTAGGGAAGAGGTCAGGTACTGAGGACTGATAGCCACCCTGTGGTAATTATATGAGCTCCAGAAAGTGATCTAAGTGACAAGCAGCTAGAGATACTAGAGAGAAGGTGCACTTCACATGGAAAAAGAAGAATGTTCAATACTACTTCTCATTAATCATAGGTGATTAATCCATAGATGGAGGGTATTGCTAAATAGATTCAATTTTAAAAAATGGTTGTAAATGGCAAGGGTAGGAGTAGAACGGGGAATTCTATTGGGAATGGAATGGGAAAAAAGAATCTTATAGTTAATATTCACTGTGAAAGAGTCACCACCATTAAGCCTAATGTTTGCATATCTCTTCTGTATTTCACTGGCACCCAGAGTAGAAGCTAATCAGACCATCAGAAGACATTATTGGTCTGCCCTTGTTTCAATATATTATTATGGAAAGTATCTTTTTGTTGCAATTCTGCTTTAAATTTTTGTTCAAGATATTTTATAGTAATTAGTAAACTTATTTGGATCAGAGAATTAAAGTAACAGCAAGTTAGCCATAAGTCATATTATGAACTATATATATAAAAATATTTTATATTTAATCATATTTTTTTCATGGTTTAAAAGAAATATTTTGGAATGTTAAGGGTTTAAAACCCTGTCTAGGGGCTTCACTGGTGGCACAGTGGTTAAGAATCCGCCTGCCAACGCAGGGGACATGGGTTCAAGCCCTGGTCTGGGAAGATCCCACATGCCGTGGAGCAACTAAGCCCATGCGCCACAACTACTGAGCCTGCGCTCTAGAGCCCGCGAGCCACAACCACTGAAGCCCGCGTGCCACAACTACTGAAGCCTGTGCGTCTAGAGCCCGTGCTCCACAAGGGAATCCACCACGATGATAAGCCCGCGCACTGCGATGAAGAGTAGCCCCCGCTCGCCGCAAGTAGAGAAAGCCCACGTGCAGCAACGAAGACCCAATGCAGCCAAAAATAAAATAAATAAATTTATATTAAAAAAAACCCTGTCTAAAATTTTCTCCCCCTTTAGAATGTCATCTCTTTGGATTTGGCAAAATCTTACAACCTTCAGAGTATGGAAGGAAAGGAATTAGTCAGGTTTTCTACACTGATGAGCAGTCATTTTAGTTTACTTGTCTTTTAAATTTTGTACATGTACCTATAGAAGGATGATAGGCATAATTTACTGATATAGAAGGCTCAGTGAATCAGGCAACTGTCTTAAACTTTCTAAAACTCTTATTAGATTGAAATGAATCTATAAAGTTTAAAACTAGTCCTAGAGTAGAATCAACTGTTAACTAAGATTGCCTCTTGATTTTAGAGGCAGGCCCACCTAGAAGGGGAGCCTGAGGAAAGCTGAGGGTATAGCACATGTTTGTGAAAGATCAAGTTTCCTTAGATATCTGTACTTCCAAACTGTGACTCCATAAGAACTGGGTGTCCAGGAACATCAGAGGTATGAAAGCAGCTGTTTGAAAAGAAATTAAATATATAAAAAGGAACCCCCTTGAAGTTACAGAATTGAAAATGAGCAGTCACTGTAACAAAGATGATCATTTTTGTAATGCCTTAGGTTTAAATGATTGAGTTATTAAAAAGTATTCAACAGGCTGCCATTCTTAGGATAATGCTTTCTATACAGTGAAATGGTTTGTTGCCAGCTAGACTAGGACCCTGCCATGCTTGGGAGCATTTGGGGCAGAGAGCAGTCGGTAGAACTCTGTCTTCTCCACTTGGGGAATAGTGACAACTAGACATGATGAGGCACCCACCATGTCTTATTCGGCTACATTCCAGACACAGCCCCATGGGAAAAGGATTCATCAGAGAAGTAAATACATTTCCATGACATTTCTTAAATGCCTTAGGAATATGGATGAAAGGCTATTATTTCTTCTTTAAAACCTAGAAACAATTCTAGAAACAAGGAAAAAACCTTTTACTTTTATTTATTTATTTATTTTTTTGCTGTACGCGGGCCTCTTACTGTTGTGGCCTCTCCCGTTGCGGAGCACAGGCTCCGGGTACACAGGCTCAGCGGCCATGGCTCACGGGCCCAGCCGCTCCGTGCCATGTGGGATCCTCCCGGACCGGGGCACGAACCCATGTCCCCTGCATCGGCAGGCGGACTCTCAACCACTGCGCCACCAGAGAAGCCCCAAAACCTTTTAAAGCCAAGCTTGGAAATCTAGTTTCAAACTAGATTTGTGCTCCTGAATGCCTGCGTGGCTCAGTTGTTCTTTCTAACAAACTATGCCTTACTCTCCACTGGATCAGTGATGGATTTAATGAATGAGGATGAGAGCCCTGTCCTCATCTGGCTAACATGACTCTAATGAAACTAAAAGGTGGGACTTAAGATTCAAGCTTGTGGACTTCCCTGGTGGCACAGTGGTTAAGAATCTGCCTGCCAATGCATGGGACATGGGTTCGAGCCCTGGTCCGGGAAGATCCCACATGGCCACGGAGCAACTAAGCCTGTACGCCACAACTACTGAGCCTGCGCTCTAGAGCCTGCGAGCCACAATTACTGAGCCCACGTGCCACAACTACTGAAGCCCACGCGCCTAGAATCCGTGCTTCGCAACAAGAGAAGCCACTGCAGTGAGAAGCCTGTGCACTGCAACAAATAGTAGCCCCCACTCGCTGCAGCTAGCAGAAGCCCGCACGCATCAATGAAGATCAAATGCGGCCTCTAAATAAATAAATAAATATATGGAAAAATAAAAAGATTCAAGCTTGTGTTGTGGTTTGCCTTGGGTTCCTTGATTCTACAGCAAACCTCTTAATCAAAACTTATTGTTGTGCCCAAAGAAGTTCTACCAAGAATTAGTATTAGAAATTGACCCTAGTTGCAAATTATGTATCATTATGATACTGTAACATTAAGGGTCATATGTGTCTGTTCTTGACATCTTTTACCTGTGTGGCTTTATAGGGCATAGAAAGAAGCCTCAGTGCTGGATCCTGCTTTTGTTAATTTTACCCCCAAGAATATAAGTCTTTTCATACCTTATTTTAACATATTTCAAAATTATTTATTAAAAGCTTTGATTTTATTGTTCATGTTGTATATTCAGACAGCTAATTTAATCAGCAATATTGGAATGTTTGTATTGCAAAACACCATGCAAGGCTGTTGCCCGAGTCAAAGTGAATTTTAGGTACTTCCCATCTGTATATCTTAGAAAACCTTTAAAAAAAAAATACCTAAATTTAACCTGCTCCAGAAATGACCAGATTAAAGACCTAGAATTAGGGGCTTATTAATAGGTAGAGTCTGAAAGCTTCTGTTACCTATGATACAACTAGTGAATTGGAAGAATGGGCTTTTAGATTATATGAAAAATATATTTTTTAATCCAGGTCCTTACCTTGCTTTGAGATATCACAGTGGTTAGATATGTGTTCTGACTGGCTTATCAAGGTGTGTTTCTATTTAACGTAAGTCCAGAGGGAAGTGGGAGCACACGTTAACATCTCAGCTAGAGCAAGGCTGGGATCTTTCAGGGTTTTTTCTTTAATGTACATTTTGGTACCCTCACAGCCCTTAGAAGTGATTGGCATCTGCTCCCTAAGTTAATTTCTGTCTGTTTTGGGAAGTCATTTGGTTGTTGTTTGGTTAATTCACATGAGTACTATAGAGAGAGGCAAGAGGAGAAACGGGGGGAAAAAGACAGAATTCTTCAGGCGTGTAGGGATGTGCATCAAGAATTTCAAAGACTCTTCAAACAGATGTTGAGGGGTGGGGAAACAGCAAATTTCAAGCCACTCAACCATGACATTTCTTCTAATGAAGAACAGCTTGAAAGCTGTAATTTTGAGAGTGTTGCAGTATTGTGAAGTCATATACTTAGCACATTTTAAAATAGTGGTGAGATTTAAGTGGGCCTTTTCCATCTTAAATGGAATTAAGCATTTTCGGGCATCATCTTATTTTGATAGTTGTGGGTCTCAGAATGAACACCAGAGCTTTTTAAATTTTAGGTGGGCCATGGCAGCATCTCTTTTTGTCCTTTATCTCCATTGTTTTCATAGTATAGGAAGATATTTTTTATCTCTTTAAATAAAGCAGTGAATTTTCTTTTTCTAGCTTTTCACAAATGGCCTTGAATTCTTTTATATTTTGCAGTACGTTTTTATACCTGAAATTCCTGGTCGTGTGGGCACTTGTCCTCCTGGCAGATTTTGTCCTGGAGTTCAGATTTGAATACTTGTGGCCATTTTGGCTTTTCATCAGAAGCGTCTATGATTCCTTCAGATACCAGGGACTGGTAAGTTTATTAATATATATATTTTTCAAGTGTAAAAGATTTATTTACCCTTCTAAGAAAGTCTTCAATAACTGATAGTGAAACTGTTTAAAGTAGATTTTATTAGCAATACTTAGGTGACTGTATTGAGTAACAGGGTCTACGGACTGAAACTAGCCTTTGAGGCTATTTTGTCTAAACCCACTGATCAAATCATTTTACTCCCTCCTCTACCATTCCAGTGAAAAGAAGGGGAGGGAGGGAGGATTTCAGAAGGAAGACAGAGTAGTGGATAAAGCAGTAATTGCCCAGTTCTACTCTGAAGTACCTCTGGAGCCCCTATCACTGGCTTTGTGACTGGGTTCGAGTTAGAGCAGTGGTTCTCAGACTTTTTGGTCTCCAGATCCTTTACACTCTTAACAACTATTGAGGACTCCAAAAAGCTTTTATTTATGTAGGTTACATCTATCTATTTTTACTATATTAGAAATTAAAACTGGAAAAAAATTTAATACTTATTTAATTTAAATAAAAATAAAAAATTTAAATTTTTATTTAAAATAAAATAAAATTTAAAATAAAAATTGAATACTTAATTCACTTAAAAAAAGCAATAATAAACCCATTACATGTTAATACACATTACATTTCAAAATGAAAAATAACTGTATTTTCCAAAACAAAATAATTAGAAGATTGACTACATTTTTGAAAATCTCTCTAATGTCTGGCTTAATAGAAGACAGCTGGATTTTCATATCTGCTTGTGAACTCAGGTGATTACAATATCACTTATCGTGTAACTTCTAGAAGACACCACCATACTCCTGAGTAAATGAGCATGAAAGAGGCAGGTAACGCCTTAGTATTATTATGAAATTATTTTACCTGGAAGACTCCCTGGAAGGATCTCAGAGATCCCCAGGGATCCCCAGATCATGTTTTGAGAACTACTGCATTAGAGCAAGGGCATAGGCCTGGGCTTGCTCCCTTGGTTGACCTGTAGTTCTGTTGTGTTACAGAGCCACATCTTAAACCTGTACCTCTTCTACCCAGGCCTGGTGCTTTGGTCAGAGCAAATCCATGCCTTGAAAAGATGGTTTTGAGCTCATGTCCTGTTAGTAATAGATAATGATGTGTCCAGAGGAAGCTGCATTGTTAAAATTATGAACATCAGTGTAATTCTTGCCACAGTTGTGTTTTATCTGTGCTCCAACAGCCTATCCTTTAAGAATGAGTCTCTTTAGTAATATTTTGTGAGGAGAGAGGAGGCTTTTCTGCGTTAAAATTCTGTTTCTTTTAGGTAACCCACCTGTGGAGTCCAAGTAAACTCACTGTGAATCAACCTGTTTGTACTGGTCCAGTTCTTCATGATTTGAGGCCATAAATAGGATTAGTCTTTAATGCTAAATTAACGACTACTTTTTATATGGGTGATTTTAACTATTTAAAATTTCCTGTTGTAACTTGTTCTGTAGTTATTGCATAGCAGTTTCAGAGATTTTGTCCAACGTGCTTTTAATAATCTCTGTTTGAAATTAACATGTTCTAAGATATGTTTTTTATTTTGTTTTTCCCTTTAGGCCTTCTCAGTATTTTTTGTTTGTGTAGCATTCACGTCAAATATAATATGTCTGCTGTTCATCCCCATACAATGGCTTTTTTTTGCTGCTAGTACATATGTGTGGGTTCAGTACGTATGGCACACAGGTAAGTTTTAATGGTTTCTTAGATAGATAGAAATCTTAGATTCAAACTTTTTTATTGTGATTTCCTTGAATAAATTATTTAGAGTTGAGTTTAATGTGAACATTTTTTTTAATCCTTCAATTTTTTTTTAACATCTTTATTGGAGTATAATTGCTTTACAATGTTGTGTTAGTTTCTGCTGTATAACAAAGTGAATCAGCTATATGTATACGTATATCCCCATATCCCCTCCCTCTTGCATCTCCCTCCCACCCTCCCTATCCTGCTCCTCTAGGTGGTCACAAAGCACCGAGCTGATCTCCCTGTGCTGTGCTGCTGCTTTCCACTTGCTGTCTGTTTTACATTTGGTAGTGTATAAATGTGGACATTTTAAAGATCCCTTTTCATAATAGATTATAATATACCTTTAAAATTTATTTTTTTATTATTGAATCAAAACTTTAAGCCTTTATGATTTGATATTTTGATTGTAGACATTTCAGTTACCAACTCTCATTATGAAGATATCCATTTTTTTAAAAAAAGTTGAAGCAGGTTTTATTTAGGTGGACTTGAAGACAGCCATGTGCCAAATAGGAAAAATGTTCCTTCAGCTTCAGTATTGAAAGGAATGTCAGAAGTCATTTAGTTGAACCCTTATTTGGCATAAGAGTCCCCACAGCATCCCTGGCACATGGTGGTTTAATCTCTGATTGAAAATCTAGTGACAAGGAACTTACTACTGTTGTTTTGGGGCAACTGAAATAGAAAATTCTTCCTCCTACTGAGCCAGAATTTTCCTCCTTACACTTTTGACCCAGCATGTCTTGACTGTCTTGGGACTCACTGATCACTTAGAGGATATAAAGGGCTTTCCCCAGAAAAACACATGGGAATATACAGAAAAAATTTTTTTTTTATTTTAAAGGGCTTACAGACCATCCCTGTAGTCCAAACATGGGACCCCTGCATTAGAGCCACACTGAATGAGCGTAATCTTCCATCCATGTTAACATTTCTTTAGAGCCTTAAAGACACTGTCATATCCTCTCATCTTCTTTTCTGTAGACCAAAGCATCTCCTATTTCATCAGCTTTTCCTTGTATGTTATTTTAAGCACTTGCACCATTCTGATCTCCCTAGTTCTTAATGGCTCTCTAAACCAAAATGTACTATTTCAGGTATGTTCTGACTTGAGTGGAGCTACGTAGCCACCTCCCTTCTTCTTAGAGCTATTCTTTTGCTATTACAAACTAAGATGACCTGAGATGTTTTGATAGCTCCAGTCCACTATGAAGCCTGCACAAGGGACGCATGGGGATATGATGATTGGCTCTCAGATCGTCCCATTTCTCTGCAAAGCTGCATGAAACTTGATTCCTAGGCCCAGCTGCAACCTGTAGAATTTTGACTGCTGTTGAAGCACCAACTAATAAAAGCTGCCTGGAGCAACAGTCATTCTCTTCTCTAAATGCTATAAGGATGATGTTGTCCCATGGTAGAAGACACAGTTCAGCTCTTATTTAAAGTATCCACTTTGAGCATTGTTTTCTCCATCTTTAGCGCTCTCTCATATCTGACTGAATTTATAAGCTAGCATGCTGGTTCCTTAGTCTGCTTTCCTCTAGTTAAAGTGATTTTCCTATATACCAGTTTTTACTTCTGTTTCCTTGTCCTGGCCCTCAGTTTCGAGTGAGTTGCAATTTATACTTGTCATTCTCTCTAGGTCTCAGCTTCTTCACTGTCATGTGAGGGTAGAGTAATCTAGACAGTGTTTAAGGGAGCCTTCGAGCTCAGATAATCTCTGACTCTGATGAACTATAATGATTCCCTAAATTACTTTAATAATGTCTTAATAGTTGAGAAAAAACTACTCATATAACTGTTAATAGAACCTATTGGAGTTCAGTGGGTGACCCACAGGGCAGCAATGAAGCTAATGTTATAAATGATATTGGCCTCTCTTTAGCTCTAGGCTCAGAAATGCATGTTGGAATACCTACGTTATGAAGTATGTTTTAATTTGGAATGATTAGTGAACAAACAAAACTAACTTTGTGTTCTTATTAGGCCCAATAAATATGAGTGCAATTTTTATAGCTTGGGATTAATTTCTCTTTCAGTTGTTAAAATTTTAAATTTTTCTTAAGAATGTTACGAATGGTTGATGAAATTATATATTGCCACAAAAGAATGAAAATATTATATCATTAATTTTTTTCCTTGCTATTAAGAGGGAGAAAACAGGATATAAAACTGTATGTACGGGACTACCCTGGAGGTCCAGTGGTTAAGACTCCACGCTTCCACTGTAGAGGACACGGGTTCGATCCCTGGTTGGGGAACTAAGAGCCCACGTGCCGCACAGCATGGCCTAAATACATACATACATACATACATACATAACAGAAGCAAAAAGAATACCTAAAAACCACCTGTATGTACAACATGACTATTATACTAGTTCAAAAATATTTTCAACATGGTTTGATCTTATTTATTTTATAGGTGTAGAAATATGGGTAGTTTATCCAAATTTTTCTATTTTTTCTGTAATGTGCTTATTTTGTTTATGATAACTTTAGAAATTAATAAAGGGAGTACAGAATATAAATTTTTTAAAATGCATTTTGAAATGAAATTGAAAATGCATTATCCTAAGCGTTGCTGTTTGTCTTCCTGCATTGTGAAAATACACTTTTTCCAGTACATTAAATCTGTAAGAATGGTTGAGACCATTAGCTGTCTTCACGGAGCTTCGAGTGTCTTCTTACCTTATGGACTAGGTCTATGGGGATTTAGGTTCTCCTTAGAAGCAGATTCATTGTTATCTCTGTGATTTGGACCCAATTTGTATAAACTCTGGGCCTCACTTTACTCTTCCATAAAATGAAAGTTGGACTAAGTGATCATCTTTCTAGTACCAAGATGCTATAATTTTTCTTGTGTTTCATCCTAAAGAGTCTTAGAAAAAAGCCATTTAGTTCTTCAGGTCACTGAGTTTTCCCTCCAGTTCTGTCTTCTGTAACTTGCTAGCTTTATATGGTCTCAAAGGAGATCTTTCCAGAGTTAGTGGATCTCATGCCTTTGTGGTCTATCTTTCATGAAATATCCCATTATTAGTCATGTCCTGACATAGATGGACATAGCCTACAGACTTTGATTCTAAAGCCCAGTGAAAATTATCTCATTATTTGAGTTTTATTTATTCTATTGCAAGTTGCTTTTTCCTACATTGAAAATTGTTTTTAATTACAAAAGGAATATGAGCTTGTAGTTAAGAAAAAAATTTTTTTGAGTAATACTTAAATGTCAGAAACATTTCTTCATGCTGTGTAACTCATTCTTACTTAAGAATTTGTGTTTTTTACATATTTTGTGGTAGTACAGATCTTCATCCTTTTGAAAAGCTGCATCATATTTCATTATATAGATTTATCATAATTAAACATTTCCTGTTGATAGGCATTTAAGTTCATTCTAAGTCCTAATTTTTGCTATTGCAAATAATACATTGAATATTCTTATACATTTTTCCCAGGGCTCTTTTGTATTCCTGTAGGGTAAATTCCTGGAATTGGAATTTCTGGGTCAAAGGTATAAGTATTTTTAACTATACTGCCAAATTGCCTTCTAAGAAAGTTGCCCCAATTTATATTATTGCTGAGTATGAGAAGGAAGTGTTTCACATATCTTCCCTATACTATTGCCCATCTTTAAAATTTTTGCTTTATCTGATAGGCTAAAATGATAGAATCTCATTTTAAAAATTTTTATCTCCCTAATCAGTAATGAAGTTGGCATCTTTTCACATGTTTTTTAGCCATCTATATTTTTTCTTTTATGACTTTCAAATTTTTTTCTTCAGTTGACTTTCTGTTGATTTGTAGGAGCTCTTTGTATGCTAGGGCTATGACTTCTTTGTTTTACATATATTGTAAATATTTTCTGCCAGAATGCTTGTTTTTATTTTTGTCTATGATTCCAGGCATCTTTTGTCATATAAAAGCTTTCAGTTTGGATCATATTGCTTTTTAATTAGTTTGGAAGTCTTTTTTTTTTTAATTTATTTATTTGCTTGCGCTGGGTCTTAGTTGCAGCAGGTGGGCTCTTTAGTTGTGGCTCACGGGCTCCTTAGTTGTGGCATGCGAACTCTTAGTTGCAGCATGCATGTGGGATCTAGTTCCCTGACCAGGGATCAAACGCGGGCCCCCTGCATTGGGAGCGCGGAGTCTTAATCACTGTGCCACCAGGGAAGTCCCGAGTTTGAAAGTCTTAAAGTTACTGTAGTTGAACCAGTCTCCCAAACAACCCATCTGTTATATTAGTTAATGTTTCATTGATGCTTGTCTCTCTGCTGCTTTCCCACAGAAAGGGGAGTGTGTTTGCCCACAGTATCCCTCTGGATACTCTTTGTTTATATTGAAGCAGCAATTAGATTTAAAGATCTCAAAAATTTTCATGTAGACCTTTGTCGTCCATTTGCTGCTCACTGGTGAGTATTATGTGTATTCTTAATCTGTAATCTAATTCAGTGTTTTCAATGTAGAATGGTAATTTCAATTGTAAATTTTTTCTCAGAGATATTACATGAATCCAGAAGATAACATAACATGGTGTGGTAAAGAACATGAGCCCTGTAGTCAGGCAGATGGGTGTTTGAATCCCAGCTCTGCCCCCTAACAGCTTTGTTGCCTCGGACACGTCACCCTCTCTAAGCCTGAGTTCTCTTACCTATATATTGGGATATATGGGGTGTCATGGGAAAGATGAAATCTCATGGGGTGTCATGGGAAAGATGAAATAAGGTGATATATGTGAAGTGTTTAACTTAATGCCAAGCACATAGGTGTCTGATATATGTTATCTATTTTTATTGTAATCAGATAATGATGCCAAGAAGTCTTAGTGAAATATATGGCTATTTCATGGAGCTTAAATGAACTTACAATTTCCTTTGCCTATTTACAAAAGTAAGAGAATATTGTTAATAATTTTTTAAGGAATATTATTTTTAACCTTAAACCATGAAACATGTTTTAAAATGAGCTTGATTCTTGTTTATATCTATTGCGGAAATAACCACGTAATGTATATTTCTTTTAAATACACCAATTTTTGCTAATATTTATGGCAGAAACCAAAACAAATAGGAATCAACAACAAAAACATAGTTTCAAGTATGTTTAAAGTCTTTTCACAAACAAGTGAATTAAATAAACCTGGTCAGTAAAACTTGTCACTTTAAATTTGTGGTGTGATCACGTTTAGACTAATTATAATTGTTGTTTTCATGTTAATGAAGCTTAATATGAGTTTCAACAGTGTTTTCAGAGACTTTGAAATGATGTTAGACAGACTGATGAGTTGAATGAAAATATTTCAACTTTTTATCCCAGAGATTAGGGTTGTAAGTACAGGTGGTTTAATTTGTTGGTGCAAACCAGTTGTTGGCACTGATAACATCAGATACTTAGTTAAATGATTCTTGAATTTATGTTTGATGGAGTGTTTATGTATGAACTAATTTTCCAGGAATAACTGGTGACCGTACCCCTCAGGCAGCAAGAAGATTAGTCACTTGAATTTGACCCTGCCTTCTAGTATTAAAAACCAAATGATGTCCTTTTGATTTTTTTAACACTTGTAATGTTCACTTATGACCACTCATAAAATCTCTACCCTGTTAGTTCTTAAAAGCATACAGATGCCTAAGTTCTAATCATGCATAAGGCAGTTCAATGTTAATCAAAGACATTAGCCACTGTATCCAACAGTCCCTGCGGTAACTCCTTGAGTTCATTTGAAGAATGCCAAAGTCTGATGGGCAGCCTCTTATGGTCCAGCAGTCCTGCTGTTCCCTGGGGGTTTGTTCTGCGTGCCAGCTGCCTCTGATTTCCACAGCATGCATTACACACTACGTGTGTGTTTACTGAATGCTCAACTATCATCATCATCTAGAATTTCTTAATTTCAGTCACAGGTGTCCTCATGTACTTGATGCACATGTTGTTTGTTTTTAACTTACAATTACTGGCGGGATTGTCTTCTTTCTAGTATTGGGTACCCTGTGGTGACTTTGGGCTTTGGCTTCAAAAGTTATGTAAGCTACAAAATGCGGTTGAGGAAGCAGAAGGAAGTGCAAAAAGAGAACGAATTTTACATGCAGCTTCTTCAACAAGCCCTCCCCGCAGAGCAACAAATGCTACAAAAGCAAGAAAAAGAGGCTGAGGAAGGTAGGTCTTTACTCTAAAGCTATTGATTCAATAGGTTAGTCATTATTTTGTCTGTCAGTTGTTTTTTTTGTTTTTTTTTTTTTTCAGAAAAGTTGCTAGGGCTCTGGAAAATTACCAAGGCTTTCCCTGTCTTCTGGTGTGCCTCTTCAGGGCTGTTGCTTTGTTTGGTCATGAAATGCAGAATGTGCGTGATGTTTTTCTACCTAGTGTCTGAAGGCCATGTGCTTTTAAATACGTTTATCTTATTATTTTTATATATTTCATTTTTATAGCTCATTTTCTATTTTAATATTTTATTATAAATATTTTAAAATATTTATTCTCAGTAACAAAATAGTGTATATAACTATGTGCATTTGTAACTGAAGCAAACCAAGAACCAAAGTATAAGCAAGATAGAGATGTAAACATATAGAATTGTTTTATAAGTCAAAATTCTTCTGAATAGAGCAGAGATGGCTAGGTCTCACTTTAAATGGTTTGTATAATGCAACATGGATCTCAGATTGACCTTTTTCTAATACAACCTCTCTCATGAATATATAACCAATTCAACAGATGAATTGATAGCAATACCAGTTTTCTTTGGTTTGAGAGGGTCATGTTTTTAGTTGATACATGACAAAATCTTATTATCTGGTGTGGTGCAAAATTATCTCTTCAAGTAGACTTTGACAAGTTGGAATATGTAGACCTGATACAGAAAATTCTTTGTAAGTGGCCTAGTAAAATGATAATAGACTTCTTATTACTTTAATGATAAAGTCCAGCAGAGGATAGATGCCCTGTATCCTAACATCACACCTTTTTGTTTCATTTAATCTCTTTCTTTGCAGTAAAATTATTAAGTTTGTTTAATCTAAGCATCTTTTAAAATGTGACCTTTTAAGAGTATGATGTGCCTGTGTCCTATCACCCCCCTGATAGACAAGTTTGATTTGACTGATAAGTGAAGTATGACTTAATTGTAAAATCCTCATGTTATTTTCAAGGCCAAAACTTTAATGGCTTGGTGTTCATAAATGATGGCGATTTTCTAAATGTGCAGCTTCTCAAATTTATTTGGATTTGCTTCTTGAAGTTAGCATAATGTGGTGCGGTCATTGCTTCTGAATGAGTTTGCAGCTTAATGTGGTGAGTTTCTAAGTGTAGATGATGCAGTTTATTGAATCAATCCATTGTGTTTTTTACAACTAAATATTCCAGTGTGGGTTTTTTTTGCTTGTTGGTTTGTTTTTGGTATCGTAGCAGCCAAAGGATTACCTGATATGGATTCCTCAATCCTCATACACCACAACGGAGGTATCCCAGCCAATAAAAAGCTCCCCACAACTTTGCCAGAGATAGAATACCGAGAAAAAGGGAAAGAAAAAGACAAAGATGCCAAAAAACACAACCTTGGAATAAATAACAACAATATTCTACAACCTGTAGACTCTAAAATACAAGAAATTGAGTATATGGAAAACCATATCAATAGTAAAAGATTAAATAATGATCTCGTGGGAAGTACAGAAAATCTCTTGAAAGAGGACTCATGCACTGCTTCCTCAAAAAACTACAAAAATGCCAGTGGAGTTGTGAACTCCTCACCTCGAAGTCACAGCGCCACAAATGGGAGCATTCCTTCCTCGTCTAGTAAAAACGAGAAGAAGCAGAAATGCCCTAGCAAGAGCCCAAGTGCACACAAGGACTTAATGGAAAACTGTATTCCTAATAACCAGCTAAGCAAACCAGATGCACTGGTAAGGTAAGTGTGTGTGCTGTGACCTTACCAACGCTTTCCATAAACTTGACTTAGGTCTTGAAAAACACACTTCCAAGTATGCCTGTAGGAATTGTTTGTGATCAGATACTGTGACAACTAACTTTGTGGTGTTTGACATTCAGTGTTTATTTCACATGGGTTTGTTGGTCACCTGTGCCGTTGTCCAAAAGCATTGACTCCAGCTCTTTCCAGTGTTCTGAGTGAGTGGTGACAGTGATTACTTTCCACATTTGACAAATTTACATGTAACTTGATTCTTCTCATGGTTTTGAGAGGCATATCTTTAGTCCTTGACCTCTTCTGTTTGCGTATCCAAAGTTCTTGTGGCATAGACACAAAAAGAAGAGTGTGTGTCCTGTTCATGCAAATCTTTGTCAGATAGATAGAAAAATGAGGGTGGGGGTGGAGAAAGTTGTCCTTTACCACTTTGGACTTGTTCTTGATTGTCCACTTAAAATATGAATTATCCCCCAAATAATTCTGGGAAAGTTAGGTTTGAAAAATAATCTCTTTCTAAAAATTCCATAGGTAAATACAGTTGATCCTTGAACAACACGGGTTTGAACTGCATGGGACCACTTATATGTGTTTATTTTTCAATAGTAAATACTACAGCACTACATAGTCCTTGGTTGGTTGAATTTGCAGATGTGGAAGAACCATGGATATGGAGGGCCAACTGTAAATTACACTGGGATTGACCCCCACGTTGTTCAAGGGTCGACTGCACAGTGTTAGACATGGATTTTAATCAGAAATGTTCCTTTCCCCATCTTTCAGTTAAAGAGTAACGTTGTATTACCTTGACTGGCTTAGACTTAATTTTTCTGTATTTTATGTATTTAATAAAATACACATATGTTCATTTTACTTCATATCTTTCCATTTGCAAACTGAGATCTGAATTGGAGCTTTTTTATTTTTTTCTCCTTATTTTTTAAAATTGAAGTATAGTTGATTTACAGTGTTGTGTTACTTTTTGGTGTACAGCAAAGTGATTTAGTTATACATATATATCTATATTCTTTTTCATATTCTTATCCATTATGGTTTATTACAGGATATTGAATATAGTCCCCTGTGCTATACAGTAGGACCTTGTTGTTTATTTTATATATAGTAGTTTGTATCTACTAATCCTAAACTCCTGATTTATCCCTCCCCAACCCCTTTCCCCTTTGGTAACCATAAGTTTGTTTTCTGTGTCTGTGAGTCTCTTTCTGTTTTGTATATAAGTTCATTTGTATCATATTCTCGATTCCACATATAAGTGATACCATACGGTATTTGTCTTTCTCTGGCTTACTTCACTTAGTATAATAATCTCTAGGTCCATCCATGTTGCTGTAAATGTCATTATTTTGAGGAGCTTTTTAAAAATACATAACTCAAGAGGGCACTTGTAACTCCTTCCCTCCACTAAGTTATCTTTATTCCTCTTCCTTTGGCTTGCTTCAGAACAGACAATTTATGAGGGAAGGTTTTTCTAGTGTTATGAATTATATGAATTAGATTATTAATTTGTTTTAGTTTTCTTATTGGCAGCTAGATGAAAGGAAATATATGTGGGTTCTACTGCTGAAGTCGCTAGAGGTTTCAGAGCCCTCTGCCACTTCTGGAAGCATACATGCTGTTGCTGATGCCAGGCTGGCATCCACATCTGTTTCTTTTGATATGACGTTCTGCCCCATCATACCCTGCAGAGAAAACACTCAGCAGAGAACTCTCTTCCATTTGCCCATGGGAGAAAGACCAATTAGTTGACCTTCTATGTCAAAGGGAATATCCCACAAATTTACTATATGCTATAAATGAAACATCTGCCACCATCTTTTTAACATCCTTTCTCCTACACAATTTTAACAATAGCAGTCCAGTCAAAACAGTTTTCCTCTGTCGGGTGTTGCAGAGAGAGAGCAGTCAAGGCTCAGTCTTGTGATACCACCTCACTTGGGCCCACTTGTCATGTTGGTTGACTCTACTACCTGATCTGCCTTTAGTAAAGAATTTCAAGGTCTCAGATGGCCCATTTTCCAGTCGTGGGTCCAGTGCTCCTGTGCCTGCTCCTGGGGTATATACCTCTTCCTGTGATCACTAATGTGTCCTCTGATGTGCCTTGATCTGAAGGGCCCCAGAATATTACTCTGCTTTAGGCAATACCTGCTGTCAAATACCTAAATATAAAACGTTATATTTAAATAGTTTTATCAGCTTCCACAGGATTATTTTCAACTTTTAATATAATATTATAAAAAATAAAGAGATGATATAAATATCCAACAATAGGGGAGAAATTTAAATAGTTATGGTCCATATATTCCATAGATTTTTAATACAGAAATTACAAAATCATATTTTTGAGCCATATTAAATAATATAGGGAAGTGCTTATGACATAATATTTCATGAAGAAAGTAGAAATCAATCTTATTAAAAACATTTTGTTTTTCTGGTATACACAGAGAAAGGATTTGAAGGGAAAGGAACCAAAATGATAACAATAGTTAATTGCTCCATGATAGTATGGGGGCTTTTAATTTTTCTTCTCTCTTTCATGCATTTTCAAGTTTTTCTATGATGAACAACAATGAAAGTTTATAAAAGGAAAAGGATATCTATCCTAGTGAATTATCACACTGTCCCTCGCCCTTCTTGGCTGTCTCCTGTTTCTTCTTCCTTGACTTCATGTATGTTTTGATGAATATTAATAAGACTGTAACGGATCCAAACCTGACATGTTCGAGCTGTTAGTCATAGAGTGGATTTGTTATCTTCAGATGGAAAGGGCTGGGCTTAGTGGTCTCTAAGGCTGCTTCTGATGCAAACGTACATGGGTTGACAGTATGTACATGAGTCCTTTGCTCCTGCAGATACACCCAAGGCTGTGTATAGTTCCAGGCTGGCTATAAGGATAAGACTGATCATCCCTTTTATAAAGCTTTTTCTAAAAATCGTTTGAAAACCAGTACTGTATTATTAATAGTAAATTAATTGCAGCACATTCTACATAGCTATGTCTGTCTCAGTATCATGGTTGAAAACTACTGTATTTGAGGAACCAATTCATTGATTTTGGGGGGAATATTCATTAGTACACCACCTTCAAAGAATTCTTGGAGATCGGTGTGGCTGTCAAAATGAAGTCCGATGGTTGTTCCCTGTGAAGGAGCAAGCAGTCCTTCAGGTCTTTTCACCGTCTCTCCAAGCTCCAAGGATGTTCTCTAGTGTGCTGTACACCACAGGCTGGCAGACCACTGCACACAGGCCAAACTTGGCCCACTGCCTGTTTTTGTAAAAAAAAGTTTTATTGGAACATAGCCACGCTCATTCATTTACATAGTGTCTATGGCTGCTTTATTGTGGCAGAGTTGAGTAACTGCGACAGAGACTCTATGGCCTGCAAAGCCAAAGATGTTCACTCCTAGCCCGTAACAGAAAAAGTATGCTGATATATGTGCCACATCTTCTTTATCCATTCGTCCGATGATGGACACTTAGGTTGCTTCCATGTCCGGGCTATTGTAAATAGAGCTGCAATGAACATTTTGGTACATGACTCTTTTTGAATTATGGTTTTCTCAGGGTATATGCCCAGTAGTGGGATTGCTGGGTCATATGGTAGTTCTATTTGTAGTTTTGGAATATTACTCAGCCATAAAAGGAAATGAAATTGAGTTATTTGTAGTGAGGTGGATGGACCTAGAGTCTGTCATACAGAGTGAAGTAAGTCAGAAAGAGAAAAACAAATACCATACGCTAACATATATATATGGAATCTAAAAAAAAAAAAAAAAAGGTCATGAAGAACCTAGGGGTAAGACGGGAATAAAGACATAGACCTACTAGAGAATGGACTTGAAGATATGGGGAGGGGGAAGGGTAAGCTGTGACAAAGTGAGAGAGTGGCATGGACGTATATACACTACCAAACATAAAATAGATAGCTAGTGGGAAGCAGCTGCATAGCACAGGGAGATCAGCTCGGTGCTTTGTGACCACCTAGAGGGGTGGGATAGGGAGGGTGGGAAGGAGGGAGACGCAAGAGGGAAGAGATATGGGAACATATGTATATGTATAACTGATTCACTTTGTTATAAAGCAGAAGCTAACACACCATTGTAAAGCAATTATACTCCAATAAAGATGTAAAAAAAAAAGTATGCTGATAGATCCACTAAGGTGGGGGAAGGTGGGGAACTTGGCAGTAAGTGTTGCCTGTAGGCTCCTTCCCAGGAAAAGTTTGGGAACTTGCTAAAGCCACTCCAAAGTCCTCTTTTGGTTTGAGAAATACATATCTTACAAAATGGCCCAATTTCTGCCAGCTTGATTTCTGAATTCTTTACCCAAGTTATTTAGAAACAGACTTATAATATTGGTGGCGAAAAATATTTTTAATTCTGACGTGGAAAAAACTGCTAGACATAAACAAAAAAGCAATAAGGAAGATCAGTTATTTTAAGTAAGTGCTGGGTTAGAAAGGAATCCTGTAAATTAGAGTGAGGTTTGCTCAATTTTTTTCTTCAGTGGTCAATTTTAAAATATTTTAAGTGTGAAAAAATTATAGAAAATTTAGGTGGAAAAAGGAGGAAATATATGACACAAATCACTGTTAAATTTTTGTTGTATTTCATCAACTAAAGTTATATAGTTGGGGCCATAGTGTTTGTGTAGGGTTTTTTTTATTAATTTGTATTGGAGTATAGTTGCTTTACAGTGTTGTGTTAGTTTCTGCTGTACAGCAAAGTGAATCAGTTATATGTATACATATATCCCCTCTTTTAGATTGCCTTCCTATTTAGGTCATCACAGAGCATTGAGTAGAGTTCCCTGTGCTGTACAGTAGGTTCTCATTAGTTGTCTTTTTTATACATAGTAGTGTATATATGTCAATCCCAATCTCCCAATTCATCCCACCCCCTCCTTCCCCCATTGGTATCCATAAGTTTGTTCGCTGTGTTTGTGTAGTTTTTGTGTCCTGCTTTTTTCACCTAAATTATATTGAAATCATTTTCCCAATTTAGCCTAACACTGGTTTTCACTTGATGTGGAATATTCCATGGCAGGTCTGTGTGATCATTCAGTGGTCACTCTAAGATCCGGCAGGTCAGGGTGCGACACCTGAGCTGCTTTCCTGTAGTTTCAGGGCCTACAAGCAGAAGAGCCAACACTTTTGTTTGTACTTGGCACAAAGCTCCCTCTCAAATACAGCCCAAGACTGTGGGGTTTCTTGTTGGGGTTTGTTACTTGTTTCAATTTCCTGGTTAAGGGAGAGAATTTAAAACTGAGTACAAAATGTAAAGTGATCCATATTCTGTAGAAATGTGGAAGCAAAAGTCTCTTCTTGGTTTATTTCCATCCCGCCTTTTCTTTCTTTGTTTTTTGTGTTCAAGACAGAAGATTAACCTTTCTTGTTTCTAGTGCTTATTCTTAATAAGATATCAACTCTTTAACATAGTTGAATAATGTTTGGTGTGAAGAGTCATGAAGGAAAAGTGTCCACAGTTTGCCTAGTAGAGATGCATTTGACAAAACTGAGTAGAATTTAGAATGATGGGTGTTTTTTTTGGAACTGCAAGAGTTCTAAGAGACAGTTAGACCAGCCTCCCCAGCCCTGTCTTTTTAGCAGAAAAGTAAACAAGCCTTACAACAGTAAATGGCTAGTCCAAGTAACCCAGCTAGAGTGGTAGTTACCAGGACCGGAACCGAAATTTCTTGACTTCTGCCTTTGCTGTTATACCATGCTGCTTAAAAAAAAAGTTTTATCAACCTGCTTTATTTTTCTGTTTTTTAAAAACATTTTGTGTTTTTGTGTTTTTGTTTTAAATGCACACACAGCTAAAGCTGACATAAGGATTGGCGCCAGAGCTAAGTTTTATGCTCTCGTGGCTAAAATCTACAGAAGAAATGCTTAGAATTCATTTAATTTTACATTTTTCTAGAGATATGCTCTTTTAAGTGTTTTAAAAATTCTTGCTCTTGCCAAAGACACAGGGGTGTACTTATTTCTGAACAGAAGGGGGCCATCCACTCGTACCCTTGAAAGCTTGGGTACAGCTTCAGATAGCCTAGAGCCACCCAGCAGGAAATTTGCCCTTTAGGAATAAATCCGGGGTAGGCCTAGCTTGACAGCAGCAGAGCAAAGAGCCTTGAATTGGAAAATTTAGGATTGGGGATGTAACCATCAACTTACCCTGAGGAAAGGCCACCAGTGACTGCTTTGAAGGCCTGAAGTGCTGGGGTGTGGGCGTGGCCATAGTGGTAAGTTCTGAGGGTGAGGGTGGGGGTGCGTTTTCTTCAGGGGAAAGTGGAAATCTGGGATATGTTTTCATATATTGAAAAGTCATTCTTTTTTCCTCTCTGAATTCCTTTGGTTATTTTAAGCACACCAAAATGTTATTACTTATAAGTTAGTTTGTTCATACAGTTCTGCTTATTTGGAGACTTGAGAGCCTTGGGAGAAAAGGAGAAAACGTGTATCAGGATTTTTCCAGTAATCACTAAGCAAGTGTGATAGGCCTGACTCAGAGGGGAGGGAGGAGGAGAGGAGGGATAGAGAAGCACTTTAAGACATTTTAACTCATTCACCGACACTGAGGAGTGTTTAACTTACACTCATACCCAGGAACTAACTTATATTACTAGATCTGGGTCTTAGGGAAATATTTTGGGATCATATAGATTAATGACAACATACTTTATAAATAGTGTTCTGATCCATCCGTGAGTATATTGATTGTGTTTTTAGTAGCTGTGATATGAATATTTGTGACTCAGCTCTTTCTAGGTTAAGCTGGTAGGTGAGCAAAATGTCACTGGTCTTCATTCCACTTTCTAGCCCATATAAACCTTGTGTTTATGTTTTATGATTTTATGTTTTTCTTAAGGGGGACGAAGACAGCAAAAGCTAACAACAGCCAACTTTCTTCTTTGACAGGATTTGCTGATGCCACAGATTGCTCAGGTGGTTTGGCTAGCAGTTCTCAGTCTTTGTACTTCTGCATTTAATCTTGTCTCCAGACACCAACATTTGAGATTGTCATGTAACCTCTGCCTTATAGAAGGCTACTTAGTGTGGTCTTGCTGTTGGGGGAAAAACAACAGACAGTTTACACTACTTCCTATTTTTCATTTCCCACATTTTAAGGTGTCTACACACAATTAAAAATTATGTACCCATTGAAAGCAAATGGCCATATTTTTAGATACTGATTTTTAATAATCAGTGGGTTCAGTATGATTTTGGTGTGAATAGCTGTGCAAAAGAGCAAAGTAAAGATAATCCAAGAAGCCCCTGTTTTGTCATCTTAGAGATTGTAGGCACAAAGCGAGGGTAGAATCCAAAGTTGAGACCTGACTATGGGAAAGAAACAAGACAGAGCAGTCAATTCCAGAGGAAGAGCCCACGAGCATTCCCTGAGACAGGTACTCCAGGGGGAGGTGGCCTTTTATAGACCTTTCCAGCCCTCTCCCAAGTCCCTAAAGAGTCCTACGTGGGAAATCACAGTAGTTTAAGTGGGGAAGGTTACAAAGGAGTCTCTTGAAAGGTGGAAACTCATCTTAAAAGAAGGTAATGGAAACACCCCAACATTGATTGTTAAAGGGGCGGAAATAGCAAAACAGATCATATGGTATGAACCATTAACAAAATATGGTTAGGTATGATTCTTACATACACAGAAAATTATTTGAAATAGTATACACCAAATGGTCAATTGTAGCTGATTATAGGAGATGTTTACTTTCTACAATGTCTATTTCTACATACTTTGAATTTTTACACGGGCTTATTATGCCCATAAAAGAATGTAAGCTCGACGAGGGCAGGGACCTCCTTTTTTCTTGTCTGCCACAGTACACAGTGATTGCCACAGGGTAGATGCTCAGTAAATACTTGTTGAATGAATATTACCTTTGTGCAGGGAAAATACTAGATGGGGGCAGGGGGGAGGAAAGATGCAGTGCAGTGCAACTCAAAGGCTTTTGAAGGTGGAAAACCTAAATATTACATTAGACCAGGCCAAGGACCTGCCATCCAGTGTCAAACTATTTGTTGTTCTTGAGTAAGTTGTTACTAATTTTATTTCTAAAAAATAGAAGGACTTTCCACTCTAAGCCCTTTTCCTTGGTATTTCCCAGAAAGTTTTAAAATCAAGTACTCTGTCAGGACTTTTTTCCAGGCTGTGAGGAGGTTTAAGAATTTCTGGAAGTTACAAGGGCAAGGGGAGAAAACTCCTCCAAGGGACTTTTGAAAAAGCCATTTGCTCTGCCAGTGGGTTGGTTGTTCCTCAGGGCCAAGGAATCTAGGCACAAGCCACATGTCAGCCAAGAACTCGGAGGAAATCTCAGTTTGCCTTGTCTTATTCATCTTTCCTGGTGGGTCTTGCCTGGTGGGTCTTGCCTTCTCTCTTCCCCCTTAGCTCTAGCCATTCTCTTTGTCTTTGTGGTAGCTGGAGAGAGAGCTTAGATTCCATGTTTCCAAACTTCCCTCCAAGGAAATCCCCCTGGTTAGAAAATGCGTTGACTGCTTGTATGTCATCTCTGGTGCCAAAGAGAAAATGGTATCTTTGTTTGTTTTCTTTTGCATTTGAATACATTTTGCTGTGTGTCAGGAATAGTTTGTGGAAGAAAATATGACCTTGGAAGACAGTGATTGGGGCTTTGGGGCTTTACCCTGGCTGCTTTCCCTACGTGTGCTACCTGTCACCTGCATTGACAACCTGTGCTGCACAGTGACTTGCCTGACACTCTCCTTGTGAGTGGTGGCTGCCAAAGTAGGCCTTTCCGCTTCCACAGGTGCATTTGACCATTTACTTGTAACAGTATCATTTCTAGCTGAGAGGTAAATTTAGTAAAAATACATGACATTTCAGAAAGAATTAGATTAAATATGTTGGATATAGCTGCTACTAAATATTTTGGAAATTATTAAGTGAAAATAAATTCTTTGGAAATTATTAAGTGAAAAGAAAAGTAGTACAGCCATATTTCTATTTATTAGTAAGTTCAGTATCTCTGTGGAAACATGTTTTTGATTTATATTAGTCTAGCATTGTTTCTGAGCAGATATACATTGTTGGACCTGATTTATTTTCATTTTCTGCCATGCTCATAATATTTAAGGTACCTGTAGGTTTTATTTGGTTAGCTTTGTTTATTATATTAATTCATAATATAGTTTGAATTTATTTTAACCATTGCAGTGATTTAAAACTATAATATTCTGGGATATAAATGTGGTAATAGAAGCATGATAATTTTATACTTAAGCAGGCCTATTTTGTGACTTGAAAACCAAGCAGCACTTTAGAAGCTAGGCATTAATGAATTTAAGCCAGCAGTTTACTTAGTCTGCATATCCAGGTGATCAAAAAAGATCATTATCTATGTTGTATGGATAAATTATGAAATAACACAAATTATTTGGTGGGGAGAATCCACATTAGAAACATTTTTATGTTGAGTACTGAGAGTTTATTCTAAAACAGGGATTTCTGATTAGCCAGCTAGAAAGTTTCCTCCCTAGAATTCAGAAGGAACTACTATAAAATGTTGTGTTAAATTCTGAGTCAGTACCCCTGCTGGCACATAACGAACTGAGATTTCCAGCTAAGGGAATTAGGGGTGGATTCCCTGAAGGGGCGGAACTCCAAGAAAAAGGAACTGTATTCTTTAAATGTTACTCACACTACCATTTAGAGACTGGCTATTTGAGTACTTTGACCGCCAGTGTGGGTATACTTCAGTCTGTGCAAATCTCTCTGGGATCTCTTAGACCTCTTTTCTAGTCAGCTGGGACTCTCAGAATTAAAGCAAGTTTTAGTTTCTTTTTTATGGAAAGAATGACAACTCCTCTCTCTCGTAAGGCACGTTTCACCTTTCTTGGTAGAGTGTTGTAACAGATTTGAAACAGAAACAGTATAATGAACTGGAAAGGACCACTGCCCTTACTGTCCCCCTGGCTCTAGAGAGGGTGTTGCGGACTCCGGCACGTACAGGAGCGAGGCAGGGCACAGGCGTGAGCAGGGGGCCGGGGTTGGCATCGTTCGTACTCAGTACTGCACCCGGCACGTGGGAGTTGGGAAGCACATGCCCTTCCAGACGGCCCAGCCAGGTGTTGCTGTGGGGTTGCAGGCCCAGTGTTGCTAAATCTTCTGACATTCAGAGGAGATGCCAAAATAGGTGTCTTTATGTGAAATCTCACAGTTCCACAACATTTATTTTTACATCATGTGGAGGAGAGTGAAACAAACATGTTCATGGGCCGGATTGGCTCACCAGTCTGTAACCTCTGCACCTGACCCTTCCTGTTACTCTTGTATTTTCTTCCATCCCCCACTGACCCCACCAGTCAAAAACTGGACTCCTGCAGGAAGGACTTGTAGTTAGGGGCAATCTGGTAATTCCCATGAACTGAGCTGCCATGTATTAATGGGAACTTTTTGCCTTCTCCTGTCCTTGAGTTCTGTGTGCTCCTGGAAAACATGCACCTGTTGACAGTGCCCCTCCAGAGTCAAAGACTGCCACCTTTTTTGTTGCATCCTCACACCTGACCGTGAGGCCTTCAGACCACTTAGAAGGAGAGGGGACAGCATTATGGTAAGAAGGGTAGTTTGGGTCTCTGGTGTTCCTCAAACCATACGGTATAGAGGCCTCCTGTGTCTAAGGCAGGTGACTTACTCCACACCAAGGTGTTTTTCTGCCATGTTCTTGGAGCATAAAATACACCGAAACAGGGGACATGGACAGTGGTTATTTGCAGATTTCACAGACCAGCCAGTTTAGAATCTGGACCTCCCAGCACCATCCCCTGTAACGTGTGTATACTGTCAAGGCTGATGTCAGAGCGATGCCTGCTCTCTTCTTTTACAGGGAGCCAGGGCAGGGCCATAAACTGCAGCTCTAGAATCTAGATTTAGACAAACTATTGCTTTGATAGGAACTGATGAATGGGAAGTACAGGTAGTTGATGTAGATTTAGGAACTGAGGTGTCTTCTACTTCAGAAAATTAAGTTCGCCTTCCTTGGAGTGACCTAAAAAGTTTAGGAAGTGAAAGAGTTGGGTTTTCCCTAAGGCTTTCAGATTATTTCTGAAACTGGCCTGTGACATGGGCAAATCTAAGAGTAACAGTGAATGTTGAAAAGCCATGGAAAGCAAATTAACAGCTTCCTCTTTTGAAATAACTTTTCTCCCGATCATAAAATGATAATTAAAATGTTAAAAATAAGCTGTTGATTACTTCCAATTTTGAAAATAAAGAAGAGGTGGCCACTATCCTTTTTTTTTTTTTTTTTTTTTTTTTGCCGTTTGTAGGCCTCTCACTGCCGTGGCCTCTCCCTCTGCGGACCACAGGCTCCGGACGCACAGGCTCAGCGGCCATGGCTCACGGGCCCAGCCGCTCTGCGGCATGTGGGATCCTCCTGGACTGGGGCACGAACCCGTGTCCCCTGCATCAGCAGGTGGACTCTCAACCACTGTGCCACCAGGGAAGCCCCACTATCTTAATGTATATCCTCTCAGTCTTTTTTTCTCTTGCATACATACATATTTTCACAAAACGAAGCTCATACTATGTATAATGTTTTGTAATTGTCTTTTTCACTGACTATATCATGAGCATTCTCCCATGTCATTGAATATCCTTCCTCAGTGGTTTTTTTAAAAATTAATTTGTTTATTATTTTTTTGGCTGTGTTGAGTTTGTTGCTACATGTGGGCTTTCTCTAGTTGCAGCGAGCGGGGGCTACCCTTCATTACGGTGCATGGGCTTCTCATCACAGTGGCTTCTCTTGTTGTGGAGCGCGGGCTCTAGGCGCGTGGGCTTCAGTAGTTGTGGCACGTGGGCTCAGTAGTTGTGGCTCGCAGGCTCAGTAATTGTGGCGCACAGGCTTAGTGCTCCGCACCATGTGGGATCTTCCCAGGCCAGGGCTTGAACCCATGTCCCCTGCATTGGCAGGCGGATTCTTAACCACCGTGCCACCAGGGAAGACCCCAGTGGTTTTTTAATGGTGGCATGTCAGTCAGACACATGAAGATACAATTTATTTAGCCACTCTTCTGTTGAATATTTGTGTTCCTGCTTTTTTTTTTCTTATTATAAATAATGCTGCAACAAACACACTTTTACACAAATCTTTGTGTGTATCTCCAGTGTGGGAGAGGGATGATGTATTAACAGATATGAACATTTTAAAGACTTTTTTGATACAAAGTATCATATCTGACCACATCTTTTAAGGACCTTATTAAATATACTAGTTCATGGCACCCATAGCTTTATTCTTAAAGGGCTTCAAGAAGTCAGTTTTCTATTCCGTGAATGGCCAGTGAAATCCTCTAGATTTCCTTTCCTTCTCTGTGTTCCTTAATGAAAATGAATGTGTTTGACAGATTAGGGAGCAGAGACATAAGGTACTTTGTATTATGGTTTCACCTAGCAATCAGGTAATCAGGCTGTTGCTTATTTTTGGATACTTGTGCCTGGTAAGCAATTGTAGTAACCAGAGTGAGACAGCTAACCAGACAGTAACCAGAGACAGACAGAGAGGCAGCTTCATTTCCTTATTTCCAAAGTTGTGGTTTATAGGATATACTAGAGCAGCTTCAAGTCAGTGTAGGCCTCACTTAAGATGAAAGACATTCATGTTTTTATGTGAGTGACCCATGCTACCCAGCCTGTCAGGGTGAATGACCTGGAAAGGGGGGAAGGGAAGGAGTTGGTGGAGAAGGTAAACAGTATTTCTTTTGGGGACAGAGCTTTGATTTATGAGCTCAGTTTCCTGCATAGACAGCTGTGTGGTCCCTAAACAAGTTTTGTCTTGTATGATTAACGTATGCCAGGGGATCTCCTAATGGAATTAGGTACTTAGCGAGATAAAAGCAGTTGCTCTTCATTCAGTCTTTTTTTTTTTTTTAAACATCTTTATTGGAGTATAATTGCTTTACAATGGTGTGTTAGTTTCTGCTTTGTAACAAAGTGAGTCAGTTATACATATACATATATTCCCACATCTCTTCCCTCTTGCATCTCCCTCCCTCCCACCCTCCCTATCCCACCCCTCTAGGTGGTCACAAAGCACTGAGCTGATCTCCCTGTGCCAAGCGGCTGCTTCCCACTAGCTATCTATTTTACGTTTGGTAGTGTATATATGTCCATGCCACTCTCTCACCTCCCCATATCCTCAAGTCCATGCTCTAGTAGGTCTGTGTCTTTATTCCCATCTTCATTCAGTCTTTTCATGTGCACCTGCCTTCCTGATAAGCAAATGCCCCTTTACCCCGGTCTCCTTCAGCCACTATTGAAACTAAAAATCTGGCGGCCTTCTGTAGATAGGTTGTTTCCAGAGCCTCATATATCATAACGCTAACCCTGTTCTAATCTAAGCACTGAGGAAATGGACACAGAGCGAGAGTTAGAGACATGGTCTTGGAAGGGTTGGAAGAAACTTTAGAAATACACTTCCAGCTTCTAATTTTAGAGCACCGCCAGTCCCTGGCTTCAGAGAACTTATAGGCTCTTTAGAAATAAGATATATACACAGGAAAATATTAAAAACCAAAACAAATGTAAAAACAGCACAGGGAAATGGTTTAGTGCCAAACCAGAAACACCAACAGTAAGGGCTTTCAGATTTCAGAAGGAGAGGGAAATCAGCACCTCATGGTGGAGAGTTTGGTTTTTGTTTTTATTTTTTAAGTGGGTCTCGAATGAGTGAGACTTGAAAATTGGAGGCCATTCCTCCAGGAGGGAGGGGTGGTATAATTAAAGGCAGAAGATGTCTGGAAACAAGGAGCGGGTCGTTTTGGCTGGTATGATGGGTTTGTGAAAAAAACTCATCTTTCAGTCACTTGGCTGTATCGTTTGAAGGTGACCTTCTGAAGCCCCTTTTCTTACGTGGTAAGCAGCACTCTTAAGTTCTGTGTTGTCATGCAAGGCCTACAGCATCTCTGTCACAGCTTCTTAGAGCTCAGAGATAACCAGCAGAGCCGAGGCTCCTTATCTTCCTGAGGGCCTCATGGGGTCAAGCTGGCAACCCATAGAAATATACACTTAGGTCGTTTTCTGGAATGGGTATGGAGTCATCCGTAGGTGAAGTCCTGGCTGAGAAAAGATCTCCCTCTTTTTCGCAGGACTTGCTTCCTGGGGCAATTTCCTGCCCCAAAGTCTTAAAGTTCTTCTGTGTTCTCAGTCAGGCCTCATAAAGCCTCAGGCTTTATAAAAACATGAAGGTACTGGCTCTACACATTGGAGACTTTTAAACTTTCAATGAAGTCATAGCACTGTGGCTGTAATTCAAGTAATTCACAAAGATAAGGATTACAAACACTTAGACATAAATATCTCCCTACCTTTTCAGATGCTTAACAATACCTCTTTCAACTAAAAGCTGACACTTGAATACTGTACTTTGTTTTACTACCAGGTGTGCTTCAAGATGCTCAAAGATATTTTTCTTACTTAGCCTGCCTTGAAAGACTCAGGTTTGAGCTTCATTCTTTTGGTCAGCTAGGAAATTACCCCTTATTAAAATGTAACTTTTTCCCTTAAAATTAAATAATTAGCAACCATTTACATTATAGCGTACATTAGCTGGGTGGAATGAGGGAGGAGATGAGGTAGAGTTGAGGTTTGGAGTGGGTAAGAGTGTTCCTCAGCTTGGCAGTTTTGCTCTGAAGTCAGCTGGGCCGGCGAGTGGAGCCCTGAGGAAGGGCTGCTCCAGGGGCCCCACCTCTTGCTTGTGAGTTAGGTGCTCTGCTGGAGTTTAGAGGTAGCTTACAAGTTTAGAAGTTGATTTAAAATTTTATCAGTAAAGTGGCTCGGAAAGGTGCCTGGACCTAACAGGTAACATTCTGAGTTGATTAGACCCCTGGTTTGTCTGATTGGGCCCAGACAGACATATTTATTGGACACATAGACTTCAGCTTTGCTGTGGGCCCTGTCTGTATGCCAAGTGGCAGCACTACTGGACAGCCTTCGTAAGGGTGACTAGCGCCACGGGAGTTGGGCAAGGAGGGAGTATGTTTATTTCCTGCCGAAGCCTTACCAAAGTTTGGTTAAGATCTGTCTGACCCATTATTTCTCTTTTTTGGATGAGTTTATAGTTCTGCTGGAGGAAAATTCTCTTTTATCCCTTAATCTTCTGTTGTGTAGGGAGGAGAATAGGATTTAGCTCTGATAAATGGATTTGAGCTTGGAGATGAAATTTTTTCCTGCTTTCTTTTGATTCCTATTTACTGAAATTAGTTTTAAGGGTTATAAACTATTACTTCTGCCTCATTGTCTTCCTGGCCACGTGCTTCAAATTTAGGTTGCAGCTATCGACATTTTAGTAAAATCCCATGAATACATTTGAAGATTTTGCATTAACCTCTTAACACCATTTAATCAGTACTTCTTGGTGTTTCACAGCAATAAATTATATATCTGCATTTTACCTAGTAAGTATTGACCTTCAGCACAAAAGGGTTAAGTTTACCATTATGACAAGTAGTAGTTATCTGTCTAATAAATGCCCCTGGTACTTGACTGGCTCGATTCAGTTCAGCTTACTGATTCATGTAATTCTTTAAAGACTCATGTATACATTTTTTATTGAGCACATGCAGAGATTGGGAGTACAGTACCTCTGTGCAGTGTAATACTATGCAGCAATTAAGTTGTTTGTGAAAAGTTTCTAATAGTGTGGAAAGGTGCTTAAGCTATGTAAACTATACATGTGATACCCTCTCAGCAATACGAAAAATGTTTACATGTGTTAAGAAAGAGAAAGAAAAAGACATGCAGAAATGAAGTAAACCAAATACAAATAGTGGTTCTGTCTGGATGAAAGGGTTATGAGTTATTTACATGTTTATTCTTTATACTTTTCTGTTGTATGCAGTTTTTTATTTTGACTGGGTATCACTTTTGCAATAAAAACATAAATCCAATAAGGGTTTGTAAATCATTTTACCACCTACCTCAGTTAAGATTTAAAATATAGTGAACGTTCAACATTAAATTAATGCTTTCTGCAGAGAGACAATGAAAAGTTTCCCCTAATAAATTTTAAAAGTTGCTGAGAATTTACCATTTAGCACATTAAGTTATCTTACATGTTGTCATGCAGTTTCCTGTAGACCAGTGTTCCTTAAACTGAGGAATGCTGTGTTAACTAACAGGTTTGCTGCAACTGTTTGGAAAACAGTCATTCAGAGTTTTACAGAAGCAATGGCAACAGTTATGAAAATCCTGAAGCATTTTAATTCTGTGCCTTGTGAACTTAAGTTATTTAATTTTTGAAAATAAGCTTTTTATTGAAGTATAACACACATCCACAAAAGTGCTCAAATCTTAAGTGTACAACTTATGAATTTTCAAAAAGTGAACACACCCTTGAAACCACGTCACTTTATTTTTCTTGTATTGTGCTGCTATATGTCTTTGATAAAATTTTCATAGTTCTACACACAAAAAATATTGTTTAGTGTTCTGCGATCTCCAGAAGTTACACTCTAGATATTTTTGCACACTTTGCTCTCCTAACTGCACTAACTCCTTGGTTTTTTTACATTTTTCAAAGAGCTCTAAAGTTTCATTCAGAAATTGTTATCCTTAGTTCATGGTAGGAAATTTGGCTTTTATAGGTTAAAAACTCTAAAAAAGTAATAACTTCAAAATTCTTGACATCTAGACTTCGCAGATTTAATTTTTCTTTCATTCCCAACTGCGGCACATGCTTTGCCCCAGTGGCTGGTTGTGTGGAACTTGATTCCTGGGCCTCTGCATATGATACAGCTTAGGTTGCTAATCTGAAGGAGCAGATCAACAGCCAGTGGTAAGTGTGTCAGGCCTAGAAATCCTAGACCAAGCTGGGAGGAACTTTAGAGATCGTTTGCCTCAGATGGGGAAACTGAGTCCTGAAAGGTTATATGCCTTGTCCAGGGTCGCAGAGCTGGCTCCAGAGCTGAGTCGAGAATCCTGATCCTATACCCCGTTTCTAAACCTTGCTAAGTCCCTAGTCTCTTCTTAAAGCTCATCCTTTTTACTAAAAATGCAGCCCTCGGGCTGTGAAACCGACTTCTCAAAAAAGATAAATTACCTAACACATTTTTCAGCCAAACTTCTTAATGAGGATAACCTGACAGCATCGACCTGTTTTAGAAAATATCCCTTGGGTAACTTCGGGTGAATGAGTGACGGTGTGGGGATGGTATAAATGCCAGTCGGTAATTGTTTAGAACAGTTCCGGGAGTACATTCAACTGGAATAACCCTGGCAATAGGGAAAGTGTGGCATGATGTCCATTTGTGACGCTTCCCTGGGGAGCGAGCTGTGTCAGGAGACCCGGCAGCTCTTCTGGAACACAGAGTCTCTAGTCCGTGTTCCCAGGCACTGGACAGGGGGACTGGCTACTGGGCCTGGGAGCTAACCATTGATGTTTCATGACTTTTTGGTTTTGAGATTTTGTTTCAATTGGCTAAAGGTAAGACAGGTAAATAAAGCTGCTCTTTGGTTTTCTAAGGAATGCCAGGCAACCGATACATGTATTTAGTAAGTGTTGATCACTGTGATTGATGGGCCCTGGGGATTTCATGCTTCATAAAACATATCTGTAAGGACCTAGTCTATGGACCTGGCAGTTCCAAGGAGAGATCACCATTGCCCTCCAGAATTCTTGGTTCTGTTGGTGTGTTGGATTAGTGAAATGCACAAGAGTCTCTTCAGAGCTAACTGACTTTTGCCTACTGTAAGTTTGTAGGAAAAGGTGTCTTCTGAGTCTCACCTGGCAGTCATCCTTGGCCTGAACTTGAGTGCCGTTCTCCATGGTCTAATCTGCCAGGTCCCTTCTATCCTTTCTTACCCTGTTCCCAGAGTACAAGCCTTCCTCAGAGGCCAGACTGATTGCTCTGCCTCCAAATGCCTGTGGCTGTTGCTACCTTTGAGCTTTTGAGCATGTTTTCCCCTTGTTTAGAATGCCTCCTCCTCCCCTTCTGCTTCTCCAAATCCTGCCCAACTTTCGAGGCCCAACTCATTTCCCATCTTCTCTCCTCAGAACTCATGCGACACTTCTCCCCATGCCGTGCTGTGGCTGATAGAGCCACAGTTTGGCCTGCTGGAGAAGAGAGTGGAGTCTAGAGCTAGGCTGCCTGTGTGACCTTGGGCTGGAACCTTTCCTGAATCTAAATTTCTTCATCTGTAAAAATGGGACTAATAATTGCCAAGGTTATTCAATTTAGCTCATAGTTGTACAGATTAAATGCGTTCATACCATTAAAACCTATGGAACAGTGCCTGGCATGTAAGTTCTCATTAAATATTAGTTACTCCCTTTAGCATGTTTTTAACCATGGCCTTCCTGTATTATGGTTTAATCATTTTAAATGTCTGTTTATTGGCCTCTAGTGAAATTGTAAAGTCCTCTCATGAAGAAGGGGGCTTAACTTTATATTCTTTGTTGACCCTTTTCAGTCCTACATGTGCATATAATAGCTCCCCAATACGTATCACTTAAAGTGAAACTATTACTGCATTAAAGAAAATAGATGGAACAGGAGTAAGGAATTGAAAAGATAAGCTTCATTTCACAGATTGAGTTTTCTTGTGATTCGTAGATCATGTAATTTGTTCCTTTTTTCATTGTTGTTGAGTCTAGTGAGCTCTTCTGTCACAGTCACCACAAGTGTGAACACCATTTAGCAAGGATGCTAGCAGTTTCAGGAGGCTGCCTCAGACACTGTTTTCTTCTAGGCCCATGGTGGGAGGGAATCTCAGACAGTAGACTCTGATCTATCAGGATATCTCAAAGCATGTGGGTCCTGAGCTGGTTGTTACTAGCATATCTCCCTTGCTGAGGGGCACGGGGAATTCACCAGTGGAGAGGGGACCATGCCCTTCAGGCACCCTCCCTCTGCCTTCCCCTCCTCCTTTATTAGCAGCTCAGATACTCACAAGCACCATCTTCACCTGTCAGTGTTCACAAATATTTGGGGGGAAATCAAAAGTTACCCTCTGGTGGGAAGGGGGAGACCCAGGCAGAAGCACTGATTCAAAGGCTGATTGCAGACGGGAGTTGCGTTGATATCAGGAGCTGCTGGCAGGGTGCTCCACCGGCCACCCAGCAGTCAGGGACATCAGCCAGGGTCTCCCACAGAGCCCCTGGGTTGGCCTGTCAGTGATGAAGATGCTGTGTTTCTCCTTCTCCTAGGCTGGAACAAGACATTAAAAAGTTAAAGGCCGACCTGCAGGCCAGCAGGCAAGTGGAACAGGAGCTCCGCAGTCAGATCAGCTCCCTCTCGAGCACCGAGCGAGGGATCCGCTCAGAAATGGGCCAGCTCCGGCAAGAGAACGAGCTGCTGCAGAACAAGTACGTGTGCCTCGTGGGCCTCTGGCCGTGAGTCAAGCAGCCTCGCATTGCTCTTGTTTCCAGGGATTGGAGCACAAGGCTCATGACGACAAAGGGATCTAGCAGAGGGGTTTTTTTTTTTAAACAAAATGTTTAAAATATTTAATGTAGGACCAGATATTCAACATGTTATAAAATCTATAAAAACTTATTTCATTGCAGCCAAACAGTTTATTAATATTACTATTCTGTCTTCTCTCATTTAATAACTTCTTCTCTTAGTTTAAAATAGTTATTGAGCTTTTGTGACAATGTGAGTAAAATTGACAAGAAGTATTTCTGCCACAATTTGAAACTCTTGTTCCCTTGAGTGAACATTTCCGGAGGATTAGACTCTGTCTCCTTTGATTTCTGGAACTAAAAAATGATGTTGAACTTGATTTTATTTGAAGAGGCAGACAAAAAGCTAGCTCTTCTGCATGAATTCTTTTATGCTTTCCATTAATTCATTCTGGAATTACTTCTTGACTCAATGTGGGTCTGTCTTTTTTTTTCATCTCTAAACAGCGTGTGTCTGGGGTAGTGATTACTATTACAGGTGCTGAGCTTTCTGGGCTTTTCCTTGAAAGAGCAGTTCTTCATCGTTTTCAGGGAATGTAGCTCAAAAGCTAGAGCATTATAGGCAAATAACCTCTCCATTGCTTCTGACTCACGTATGTGTGCGATGGCTCTAGCATTATTACATAGAGAACATCTTACCTTACACTGATATATTGAGAGAAACTCACCTTATATTGATACGTAAAGCTGGGGGTGGTAGTAGCAGGGAAGGGAATGTGGCTGCAGTTTTTATGTGAACTTAAGCATCCTGTGATTCTAACTGTTTCGGGGCGCTCTGAGGAAACGTTTCTCAGCGGGAAAGGAAGGGCTGCAGCAGGCTGTGGCATACTGTGTTCAGGCAGAGAAAGACCTTCCCCTCCTACCCTTTTCCTCAGTGTCAATGGATCTGGTTCAGCCCTTCCTTGGTCTCAGACTGAAGTTCTTTCAAGGTGCTTTGGGGCACTAGAATTAGTTCTACAGTTATCTTTTCCTCTGATAGAAACTTGTTTTATCCTATTTTCTGGATTACCTTCTGTAGATCACTTACATTAATACAGCAGAGGCTAGGTCCAATTCTGTGCCTTGTAAGGCAGCTTGTTTATTGGCGTTTAGGAATTGTTAAATAATAATGACAATGTATTTTCCTTGGACACTCTGGGAATTGACATTTATGATTTGCTGTTCAACTCTCCTGTTTGCTTTGGCCTCAAACTGATAAAGAGGAGCCATGTTTCTCCAGGGTTTATATTGGACGTTTCTAATTGTAAAACTTTGTGTGGCAATCATTTCCATATAGGTTACATAATGCTGTGCAGATGAAGCAAAAAGATAAGCAGAATATCAGCCAGTTGGAGAAAAAGCTAAAAGCTGAGCAGGAAGCCCGAAGTTTTGTAGAAAAGCAGTTAATGGAGGAAAAAAAAAGGAAGAAGTTAGAAGAAGCTACTGCTGCCCGGGCTGTTGCATTTGCTGCTGCGTCTAGGTATGTTGATGTCACCTGAGTGCTTAATCCAAGGTTGGCTTTCCTTGGACTGAGAATGGGAATTTGATGCCTTGGGCAGGACTGGAAATACACAATCATGCATGGATGGATTGCTTTTAAGTACTGTTTTATTAGCTGGTTTAAACCCCATCTGTGCAAGCTTATGCTGTCATGACAACTTCATCCCTCAGTGACCTGCTGTCTAAAGTGGGATGAGGGAATCTCCATGCCTCCCACACCTGGGAGGCAAAATTCTGCTCAAAAAGGGATTTCCAGCCACTTTCTGTAAGACCGATAATTACTAAATGCTTTGAGGGAACCAATCTGGACTTTTGTTCCCTTTATAGGACTATCATTGTGCTCTACTCTTAGTTGTGTGTTTCTGGTGTTTTTAATCTTAAAATGGAAGAAAGATAAAATCTTGGTCCCCCAAGCACTGTGTACTGACTGCTCATGTCTTTGTTGGACATCAGCAAACTGTCAAATGACCTGGAAAAGATGGGGAAGAGAGTTAAGAGCCTCTTTTTCTTCCCTTCTGTCTCTCTCTCTTTTTGGCTTCTACTTCACTTTTTCTTTTTTCTTTGTTTTTTTGACTGGTGAAGTTCATCTGCATGGTGGGGGTCAGTTATGGGTTTACAGATGCAGGGGAGGGTAAATTATTATTTATTTAATTTTAAGTTTCTATCCCTAAATTTGTGTCTATGTGATACAATTCTACTTTTTGATTTTTTGTATTTGTCATGTTAATAGCCTCCTTTTGGGTTCTGGCATTTGTAGAACAATTGGTGAACCATCATTTCATCTTTTAGGAAATAGCAGCGGGAGAGAGAACTCTTTCTCCTGCGTGATCCTGCCTTCCCCCAGCAGACTCTGTACTGCAGATGGCTGAGCTAACTTGGCCCGTTAGCATCTATACAGATTCACAAGACCCTTTACTAACCTGCTTAGGATGTCGGGGGTGGGGGGTGGGGTTGTTTGTTCACTCATTTAAAGATTTGTGAGTGTTCCTGAAGCACTTACACTTGCAGGAGATTTTCCTGAACAGTCATCTGGTGTGGCTTGTGCTCTCCTTAATTCATCCAGCAGTTACTCTTTCTCAAAAAGTCCCTGAGGAGGATATGACAGTTTCTTAACCATATTGTTTAGTGTCTCTTATGCTTGAGAATCAGTACATTGATTTCAGTCTCTACCCTTAATTTCTTTTGCTTTTGGTTAAGCTTATTGCCTTTGGTCTTATCCTTGGATGGTCCTTGTTTGCCATCATTTATGTAGAGGCTGTTTTGATTCTTAAGTATATCTTAAGGCTTTAGTCTCTCACTGGGCCTTCCTTTTCGTAGGCAAAGGACACCTACCTTCTCCACCAGGCTGTTTCTGAAACCTAAACAGTTCACCAGCTTTGGACTGGCCATTGCCATCATCTTTTTAAGTTTGTCCTTATTATAGCCCTGAGAAGGAACCTCATGCTGCTCCCTTCTTTTTCTGTTTACTCCAGTCTTGTCAAAACTTCATGACTGAAGAAAGGTGACGTTCCCAGTGCACAGTCCCTCAAAAGTGAAAATGTTTGTTAACTCACTGCCCCCTGCTGGAGACAGCACACGTCTGGTTCTCTCTTGCTCAGCTTGTGTGCCTTGTCTCAACTCATATGGCCTGATGGGAAGCTTGCTGGATTGGCAAGGTGGAGAAACCTCAGTTCTTTTATCCCAGTTCTGTGACCTGCAAGCTGGGTGACCTTGAACTAGTATTATATCTAAGTAGCGTCAGTTTTCTTCTCTGGGAAATAGGATAATAAACCCTACCCCAGTAAAGAAGGAAGTGTGGGTAAAGTACCTAGCTTGGCACCTGGCTCATATTAGACACCCAATTAATAATTATTTTAGGTCATTTTTGAAATTATAAAGAACAGAGAGAATGAGCAGACTGAGCCAAAAGCTAAAATCTGACTCGGGAGTATAAGAAAAATATCAGTCCTGCAGTATAGTTAAACCTATAGTCTTTTAAATCCTCTTTTTCCCTTCTCTTCTTTTTCATAAGGGGAGAGTGCACCGAAACCTTACGGAATCGGATCAGAGAATTAGAAGCAGAGGGCAAGAAGCTCACAATGGACATGAAGGTGAAAGAAGACCAGATCAGAGAACTAGAACTGAAAGTTCAGGTAAAGGAGGAAAAACAGACTTCATCGCGCTTGAATTCCTCTTCCATGTTAGGTTTGTGCTCTGTGCTTCCGTGTAGAGATGGTGCCTTCTGATACAGGCCAAACCCCATTGCATCTGAAAATCTCTGTATGACCAAAAGAAGCTCTCACCTGTCCAGCTCATTCAAGTCATATTTAGTTTATCTGGATTCTAAGACAAGCCAGAAATGTTAATGGTCCTTGACATGTTTTATACCAGAATTTGACTTCCGGGAGATTCATTTCACTTTTTCAGGTTATAGGCCAGATTAGTGTGCTTTGGAACGTATACACCTCTTCTTAGCCCTAATTCTCTGTCCATCGCCAGGGAATTGACCATTTTGGATGGCTCTCAGCTTCACAGATGGCCACTCTAGGCAGTGCATAGGGAGGAAAGCTGCCAGTGCTGTGGACATAGCCAGTTTTGGGGCTGTGTGTACCTTAGCCAAGTATTTGGTGGCATTGGGTCTTCAAAGGGATGTTTAAGGCTAGTGTTATAAGTTGTAAAGTTACAGTAATTTGAGTTATATGGAGCCCATAAGAAATTAGTGGTAGGTCAGTGGGGTAGAATAGGTGACCCAGAGACAAAGCCTAACTTAGTGTTCAGTGAAGGCGGCATCAGAAATGGATGGAGAGCTTCCCTGGTGGCGCAGTGGTTAAGAATCCGCCTGCCAATGCAGGGGACACGGGTTCGAGCCCTGGTCCAGGAAGATCCCACATGCTGCGGAGCAACTTAAGCCCATGTGCCACAACTACTGAAGCCTGCACACCTAGAGCCCATGCTCTGCAACAAGAGAAGCCACCGCAATGAGAAGGTCGCACACCACAATGAAGAGTAGCCGCCACTCGCCGCAACTAGAGAAAGCCTGTGCACAGCAACAATGCAGCCATAAATAAATAAATAAATAAATTTATTTAAAAAAAAAAAAAGAAATGGATGGAACAGCAAGTGTTAGTCAGTGAAAGGCTGAGGAACAGCTAGACAACGGGAAAAAATAAAATAAAATGAGATGCTCATCTCACACCACACAAAAATAAATTCCAGAGGAAGAGTTGAATCCAGGGAAAAATACCATTTTGTTTTAAATCACAAAGTGAAAAAAAAATGAAAAAATCAATTGGGGAGGGTACAGATATTGCAACAAATATTATAAAAAAAAGAATTAGGGGGCTTCCCTGGTGGCTCAGTGGTTGAGAGTCTGCCTGCCGATGCAGGGGACACGGGTTCGTGCCCTGGTCTGGGAAGGTCCCACATGCCACGGAGCGGCTGGGCCCGTGAGCCATGGCCGCTGAGCCTGCACGTCTGGAGCCTGTGCTCCGCAACGAGAGAGGCCACAACAGTGAGAG
>NW_021703774.1:161036901-161283697 GCF_005190385.1 Monodon monoceros | reverse complement strand
CAAAAAAAAAAAAAAAAAAAAAAAAAAAGAATTCTCAATATGTAAATAGCTCATAAAGATTGCTAAGAAAAGCTCAAACACACAGAAAGTAGGCAAACTATATGAATAGATAATTCACAGAAGAAATATAAATGACTGATAACAATGTAAGAATATATCCTCATCTGTCACCAAAGACAGATAGATTAAAATTGGATATCACTTATCTCTTGTGAAATCAGCAAAGAATTTTTAAATGCCAGTATCAACCTGGGTGAGGATACAATGAAATAGGCCTCGTATTATGTTGCCGGTGGAAGTGTAACTTTCTGGAAAAGGTCACGTATTTTTAAAGAATATTTTCCTCAGACTCCGTCCTTAAGGTAAATATTTAAAAGCCTCACCGATGATTGATATACAGAGATGTTCATCATAGTGGTATATAAATGCAAAAAAATTGGAAATCATCTTAACAATGGGAGATTTGTTTAATAAATTATGGTACATATACATGTAGGAATATTAAACAGCCAATAAAAATTGCATTTTCAAAGAACAGTTGAGATTATATGTTTTTAAAAACTTGTATGTGTAGTTTGATTTCAATTATGCTGAAAGATACATGTATACTTAAAAAAGACTAAAAGAAAATAGATCAAATTTTTTGCAGCACTGGGATTTTGGGTGATTTTTATTTTCTTCTTTGAACTTTTAAGTATTTTTTAATTGACTATAATAAGTTTTGATTTCTCTCTTAAAATGAAAAAAATATCAGCATATATATATATATATATATATATATATACACACACACACACACATGGGCACACACACACATATATATAGGCTACATTATCTGATGTTTTAAGTGGGCCTATTTTTCAGTATACACTGTCAAAATAATTAACATTTTTAGTGTAGGTTGAGAGTAGAGTTTTCGCACGTTTGACTACAGCATTACAGCAACATTTGCAGCCGGCAGCAGGGAAACAGTTCTTTGTGGTTCTGAATTAGGATTGTAAGAAAGTGTTTTATATATATATTTTTTAATTTATTTATTTAATTTATTTATTTTTGGCTGTGTTGGGTCTTCGTTGCGGCTACTCTTCGTTGTAGTGCACAGGCTTCTTCTTATGGTGACTTCTCTTGTTGCGGAGCATGGGCTGTAGGTGCACGGTCTTCAGTAGTTGTGGCACACGGGCTCAGTAGTTGTGGCTCGTGGGCTCAGTAGTTGTGGCTCCCGGGCTCTAGAGCGTAGCCTCAGTAGCTGTGGTGCACAGGCTTAGTTGCTCCGTGGCATGTGGGATCTTCCCGGGCCAGGACTCAAACCCGTGTCCCCTGCATTGCCAGGCGGATTCTTAACCACTGCGCTACCAGGGAAGCCTGAAAGTTTTATTTGGAGACAGAGTCCACAGTTATCTCAAAAAGTCCAATACAATTATCGTTTTGTATGTGCACATCACTGTATAAATACATTTTGCACTCCCTCTAAGGGGCGAGGTCTAAACCCATGAAACACCAGGATTCTGTGTTCTAGGGGCCAGGTCAATAATAGTGGGATTTTATTTGTGATTTCAGGCTAATTTGTAGACATCGATGCCAAAACTATCTTGTAACATTGCTGCTTTGATGATATTGATAGGAGCTTCGGAAGTATAAGGAAAATGAGAAGGACACTGAGGTGTTAATGTCAGCCCTCTCAGCCATGCAAGATAAAACGCAGCACCTGGAGAACAGCCTGAGCGCAGAGACAAGAATCAAGCTGGACCTGTTCTCTGCACTGGGGGATGCAAAGCGACAGCTCGAGATTGCCCAAGGTAGGAGAACAGCCCAGGTCACGCAGCATGGCTGAGAATGCCTGGGGACACGGAGAGCAGAGCTCCCTTAGAGCTCAAACCAAAGGCATTTCCGTTTCCTCTTCAAGTGGTTTGATAAGTACCCACCGTGGACATCTAGGAATCATCACATTAATTCATTCTGCAGACATATTTTGAGATGAGAACATACCAAGTGCAGGGTACACAGGGAAGAGTGAGTTTCTCTGCTCAAGGAGCTCAGAGTGTTGTAGAAGAAATAGAGAACTGCAGAGTCACCAAAAGATACTGATGTAACAGGATGTACAGGGCCTGTGGGAACACAGAGACCCAGGGACTCAGCCAGTCTGGAGAGTTAGAGAGGGCTTTTTCTCAGGGGAGCTGATGTCTGAGCTGGGTCTTGAATGATGAGAAGGGGTTAGCCCAGTGAAGAAGCGGTGTAGTGGCGGTGAGGGGTAGAGAGGCATCTGAACAGAAGAAACAGCTCGAGCAAGGCCAGGGAAGCTAGGAGGGCCTGACGTGTTCAGAGCGGCAGCTGGCTCTGCTTTGCTGGAGTGGAGGCTGCAGATGAGGGAGTGGAGGGAGGAAAGTCTGGAGAGCAGGCTATTCCCTCGGCAGATATTACTGAGACTTACTACATGCCAGGCACTGTGCAAACCCCTAAGGGGACAGACAGTAACAAGCAAATATATAATATCTGATGGGCGCAGTGAAGAAAATAAAGCAGTGGTGACGCAGGCTGTGTGTGTGTGTAGGGCTGCTGCTTTGACATGGAGGACATGGAAGAGCCTTTGAATAGGTAGCATTTGAACAGAGACTGAGAGGAAGAGAGTGAGTGAGCCATATAAGTCTCTAGGGGAAAAGCACATGTGTCGTGGCCACTGGGGCTGCAGCCTGAGTGACGGGGAGAGTTTTTAGGGTCAAAAGTAGCAGGAGCCACATTCTGCCAAACTTTGCAGCCTATGGAAAGAACTTTGGACTTTACTCTGCGTGACATGGGAAACTTTGGAAAGCTTCTGAACAGAGGCCTGACATGACCTGATGAAAAGAAATTTAGATTTTGTTCAAGAAATTGATAAGCCACCAATAGATTACTGAAAAAAATTTTCAAACAGTTGACTTAATAGAAGGAAAAGAATATTTCAGCAGGTACTTACAGAGCGTTCACACTTGCTCTGCATAAAGCATTTTACTAGAAGGTGAAGGGGAGACAAAGACGAACAAGACATAGTCTAGCTGGGGATCCGCTAAGGTAGTTGTGCTCAAACTTTTTGGTCTTAGGGACCCCTTTACACTCTTAAAATTATTGAGTACCCCAAGGGAGGTGTTTTTCAAGTGAATTATGTCTACCAATATTGATGTATTAGAAATTAAAACCTAAAACATTTATTAATTCATTAAAAAAATAATGTAATAAACATATTACGTGTTAACATTTTATGAAAATAACTATTTCTCAAAACAAAAAAAAATTAGTGAGAGAAGCAGTATTGTTTTACATTTAGCAAATCTCTTTAATTTCTGGGTTAATAGAAGATATTTCAGTTCTCGTCTCTGTCTCTACATTCAGTCTATTGTTATTTCACTTGCCATGTTGCTCCTGGAAGACTCCACTTAGGCTCATGAGGGAATGCACGTGAAGAAGGCGGATAAATGTCTTAGTATTAGCATGAGGACAACATGGACGCTGTGGGAAGTGCTGCACTAGGGAAAGCCACGCACGAGGCCTGCTGCCACTAGGTAGAGGCAGATGGCTTGAAAGGACAGAGGAGAGATCAGGGTGGCTTCATAAGGGAGGGACCATTGAGTGGACTTCGAAGGATGAATTCTGAGAGCAGAGAATGGCAGGGAAGAACATTGTTACCTGAGGGAATGGCATTTAAGCAAAGGAAGGACAGTGTTGAGAATGTCCACGTAAGCAGTCCAGTGGCCTCTAGCTGGGGGACATGGAAGAAGAGAGTAGATTAGTAGGACCGTGAATGAAGCTGTACTAGAGGATGTATCCCCTAGATTTTGAGGAGGAAGCAGGTGATGTGTTCCAACAGGGTTGCTGGAACCATGGAAGAAGAACAAAACAGATCAAGGAATGAGAAGAGAGAATGAGTTTGGTTTGGGATGCTTTGATCTGGAGTTGCCTACCGGACACTCGGCCTAAAGATCTTCATCAGTCAGTGGGAATTTGGGCCCTAAACCCCAGAGAAAAGGCCAGAACCCCGGGGTTGGGGGTGGGATGTAGAAGTTGTGAGAAGTCAATGAAGCCATAGGAGTGGCTTGGGATGGCAGTGGCAGAGCAAGAAGAGAAGGGGTTGAGAACCAGTCTTATGGATCTGTGGACTCAGGGAAAGGCATTTAAAAAGAAGGTTCCTGGGGGGCTTCCCTGGTGGCGCGGTGGTTGGGAGTCCGCCTGCCGATGCGGGGGGCGCGGGTTCGTACCCCGGTCCGGGAGGGTCCCGCGTGCCGCAGAGCGGCTGGGCCCGTGGGCCATGGCCACTGGGCCTGCGCGTCCGGAGCCTGTGCTCCGCAGCGGGAGGGGCCGCAACAGTGAGAGGCCCGCGTACCGCAAAAAAAAAAAAAAAAAAGGAGGGCTCCTGGGAATCCTGCTAAACTTCTGACCGTACGCTGGTGTTTTGCCTGCCTGGCTCAGCTCCTTGAGAAGTGGCTACCCTCTCTCTGCCTCATCCCTTTTACTTGGATTTGCAGACTTGAAAGAGGTTGTCTGCTGGAGTGAAGCAGCACCTGGGTCTCAGAGTAGCCGAGGGGAACTTGGCTTCCCAGCACAGATTATGCTTCCTTGTTGGCCCAGAAATTCTCGTAAAGCAAAGAGAACTGTCTTTTCCAAAGCTCTGGGAGTGTTTGTATGTTACTGATTAAAGAAATCAAACTTAAATCTTCATGGAAAAAAGATACAGTGGCTTATATATCAGATGCTGTTAGGTATTTTATTCGTCTGAGGCTTACTTCGTTCAAAGGGATGGAGGGTATTTGATGCTTACTTGAAGCTGAGGGGACATGAAGGAAGCCAGAGCGGGGCGGCTCTTTGCTGCCGCCTTTCCCACGACTCCCCTCCACTGTCATGCTCATGCTTGGAATATTCTAATAAGAACCCAACTTCATAATTTAAATCAAGCCCCTTGCTGGGTTTCTCCTTCCTACTTTCTATAT
This sequence comes from Monodon monoceros, assembly GCF_005190385.1. Taxonomy (NCBI): domain Eukaryota; kingdom Metazoa; phylum Chordata; class Mammalia; order Artiodactyla; family Monodontidae; genus Monodon; species Monodon monoceros. The sequence goes on along the minus strand of NW_021703774.1, from coordinate 161,278,742 downwards.
CATTTGATTCATCTTGGTTCCAAAATGGCTTTCATCTACTATATCATTTTTTAAAATACGCCACCATGCTCTCTTACATTTTAAATATATTACCGTCTTCTGTAGGACTCAAAGTGAGTGCAACTCAAATACAATCTCTTCCTTTTTTCAGCATTTAAATTTCTGAAGGGCTACTCCTAAGTGTTCTTCCCCAGTAGACCAGGGAGCATCAAAGCATGATGGAAATTGCATGGGCTTTGGAACAAAGTGGTCCTGGGTTTAAGTCCTGCTTAGTCATTAATAACTGAATGACTTTGGGCAAGATACACACCTTGCAGGGCCTCAGCTTTCCACTGGGCTGGGCACTAGGGATTTGGCAAGGACAAAAATGGGGAGACAGTCTCAGCCCTCATGGAGCTCATGGGCCAGTGGAGAGATGATGGACACAAATCATCACCCAAATGAACACTCACCGGAGACAGAAAAATGCAGTCGGCAGGAGTGCAGACTCCAGAGCCAAACTGCATCATCTTGAATCCCAGCTCTTGTCCCTCAACCTCTCTGTGCCCTGGTTTCCTCATCTATAAAATGGATGATGGTGATGATAATTCCCATCTGATAGGGTTGTTGGGGTAAATAAATGAGTTAGTCTACGTAAGCACTTAGAACAGTGCCTGGCACATACGTGTTAGCTATTGTAATTATTATCATTATTACAAAGAATAAAGTGACAGAAAGGAAAGTTTAGGGTGTGTTGAGAATCGAGGAGTCGGGGGCTGGGGGTAGGGTCTGATTTAGATGGAAGGAGCAGGGAAAGCTTTGTGAGGGAGTAGAAACAGAAACCTCACGAGTTAACACAGAGAGCATTGGAGAAGCACAGAAAGGGAAGCGGCCCTGCGGCAGGCAGGAGCTGGTTGGATTCCTTGGTCTCATACTCCGAGATAGTCCATCCTCCCAGAAAAATGTTTCCGCGCAAGAGGTAGAGCCCTAGTTCAAAAGAAGCACCCTCTTCGGCTGCCCTGGTGACTGCCAAGCTCAAAATGTGGCTCCTGGAGATTGAGCTCTTTGCTTCGTCACACCTACCTAAACGCAGTTCCTCTTGACACCATGACCCGTAGGCCACATCTGGCCTGCCACCTTTTCTTGTACCACCCGTGGGCTAAGAATGGTTTTCGCAGTTTTCTATGGTTTAAAATAAAAAAAAACAAAAAACGACAAGGACAGTATGTGGCTCACAGTGTTTAAATATTTACTGTTTGGCACATTACTGGAAAAATGTGTCTCCCCTTACAAACCATCAAAGCTGGAGTCGAATCCATTTGGGATCAGTGGGCCCAAGAGGGCACTCTGGTGGGTGAACGCTCCCTTCTCACTAATGGTGGGTCTTTGATCTTCCAGGACAAATTCTTCAGAAAGACCAGGAAATCAAGGACCTAAAACAGAAGATAGCCGAAGTCATGGCCGTCATGCCCAGCATAACATACAGTGCTGCCACCAGCCCCTTGAGCCCCGTTTCCCCACACTACTCTTCCAAATTTGTGGAGACCAGCCCCTCTGGACTCGATCCCAATGCCTCTGTTTACCAGCCCCTGAAGAAATGAAGGCCAGCAGTGTGTTTTTTCCAGGCTTTGGTTATCAGAAAGCATCACAAAGGAGCGTCTCTGGCAGTCAAGATTAAAAAAAGTTTATATTGTATTTTGTGGGACTGTATATGTTGTCGTTTTTAAAAAGGGGGGGAAAGATAACATCCAAGTCTGATTAGAACTGCCCACCAGTTTTTCTTGTAAGTTTTTAGAAGACCTCACAGAACTTTGCAGTTTATTTTGCTCGGCCATTACATTAAAACCATTCTTGGATTTCAAGTAGCCAATTTTGCCTTTTATGTATTCTTACAGTTTCCTCTTGAAGAAAAAAAAAAAGCAGAGTTTTTCCTTCTCAACCCTTTATTTTTGTTTTGTTTTGTTCTTATATCAGCAAGCAAAACCTGCACATTGGATTCACATGGGATGACAATGAAAACTTAGTTTTTAGTGTGAAAGGTTTAAATAACCTAACACAGCTTTGATGCTATGGCTGCATTAAAGAAAATGATAACTAAAATTACAGAAAACAAAAATTGATTACCGCTCCAAGGACCAAACAAATTCAAGGAGTGTCATTTCAGCCGAGGGGAGAGACTCGGGTGATGAGACCAGCTGTGAGAATGTAACAGGGGTTGTGTCTGAAATGTGTATCTTCCCATCGGTGTGTTTAGTCCTAGAAAATTGCTAGCAGCAGTCTTGTTCACAGTGCCTTGGGAAAAGACATTTCAAGAGGAAACTTGATTTTAAACAATTTCCCCCTTTACCATCATCTACCTTCTCTCTGTGTCAAGCTCACTACGGATCCTGCTATAGAACTGGTGGGTAGCTGGGCTGTTCGGTACCACTTCAGCCACACCTTCTGTTTCCTTTCATTGAAAGCACCACAGTGTTCTGGACTTGTCTCGAGGCAAGCACCCTGGGAAGGGGAGCTGGGCGGTGTTTGTGTTTGAGAGACTGCAGTGCCGGCTAATAAAAGCTGCAGTTCTAGGTTTGGTTTTATCTTTTTTAAATTTCCTTTAACTGTGCTTTCCACTTTTCGTCATCTTGTGTTTGACGATTTAAAAGAAACTTGACAATTCCTCAGCTCTTGTGCCAAGGAAGGTTTGTTGTTTTGTTTTGTTTTTTAAAAGAGTTTAAAACTCAAAACTCTGCACAAAGATTTCAGTCTCAAGTGTATATTATACATTGGTAGAAAAGTGTTTGCACTGGCAACCTTTGGAAGTGTTTAAGAATCAGGGAGGGGGTGGAGGGAGGGGCTGGGAGAGGGAGGGGCAAAGCAAAATTGTATTTGGAACCTAGGAAAATTAAGAAACCAAATAGAATGGTTTGACTTCCTTGCCATGGATTCTGGAAGGACATAGTTCTAAAATTTCCTGTTAATTGGCATGTGTGTCTCATTTAAAGCAAATTAAGTAGGACAAGCAAGTCAGCAAGATAAGAAGTGTTAAAAAGAATCTTCCTTTTTAATCACTGATCTTATTTTGGGATTAAAACCTTCTAGCTTTAGCCAGGTATGCATGTTGCTGCCACTTTGCATTTTTGAATCATCTTGTGTAATTGTCACCATGGAAGTGTTACTCAGAATTGTCACAGATTTTTTTCATCTTTGTGCAAAAACATGGAAAATTGTCACTGACTTTGTGTTGAGGTTTCCCCCATTTTGCTGCCTTTTGGGACACTATTTTGGTTAAATACTTGGTCTTGGCTGCATTCCTTTTTTTTTTTTTTTCCTGTGGGGTTCAAAAGAATAAACATTTTCTTACAGATAAAACTAGTTTTCTGCCTTTTTAACTTTTCAGGAGGGCACCACAAGGTAGATTGTTCTGAATGGGCCTTAGATTTTCACTCTTGTTCTGTCCTCATTTCCGAACCCTGACAGTGGCAGTGTCCCGGGCAACGGGTGCTGCGGGGCGCAGGTTACAGGATTTGGGATGAATCCATACAGGCTCTCAAGTAGTTTTCGTTCTAGTCTTACTTCGGATGTATCCATTCTCATTCTCTCTCCCTCCCTCTTCCTCCCCGTCCCTCCTCTTCCCTCCTTCCTCCCTCCCTCTTTCCTTCCCTTTTTCTCCCTCCCTCCCTTTTCCTTTCTCTCTGTCATCTGAGTAGAACCAAGGCTGCCTTGTTTTCTGGTACAATCCTTCTTTCCTAAAAAAAGCAGTAGTTGAGAGTCCGCCTGCCGATGCAGGGGACACGGGTTCGTGCCCCGGTCCAGGAACATACCACATGCCGCGGAGCGGCTGGGCCCGTGAGCCATGGCCGCCGAGCCTGGGCGTCTCCACAACAGTGAGAGGCCCGCATACCGCAAAAAAAAAAAAGGTTAGGGGTGGGGTTGGAAGGTAGTTGGTGAGAAATTTTTGAGAGCAAATTTCCATTTTCCAGAATCTTGTCAGGCCAGTTTGTGACCAATACCCTATTAGGTTTCCTATCTGCCGCAGATCCTGAACTGATCTCCAAGGTAACCGCTTCTGTAGTCCTCCCTTGTTTCTAGAGGCTTTGTCTGTTTTCTTCCTCTGAGAAGCCAGCTGCCCCTCTCAGCCTCTGTTTTCCTCTCTTGGCCATTGTTACAATTGATCTTGGCTCCAGTTTCGGAAAATTCTGCTCTTGGCACCTCAGCCCCGTCCCTATTGCAGGATAGCCTTCCTGAGTCTCAGCCATTTAGGCTCTTGCAAACATACCACACTTAATACCGTGAGCAGAGTTCCCCAGGGGAAACGCCTTGGCTTGGCGGCTTGGCTTTTGCCTTGGCCCTCCCTGAAGGAATGTGTCTGCCCAAAGCATTCTCATTGTCATGTTCTTTTCCACCAAGGAGATCTCCAGTTGTTGTCTTTGTTGCTCTAGGCCCATCATGAAATGGTTCCGTCTTAGTACAGTATCGTTTATGACATGCCATAAAGCAGTGTTTGCCATTCTCGATGGTTAAATATTTACAGAAAGCGTGGGCTGAGTGTGTTTTGACTGGCCGAATAACCTCTGTTGACGTCTCCCAACTTGACATAAGGAAATAGCTGTTTTGTGCCCATTCCCTCTGTGATCATCTTTCCAATACATCCTGTAAAATGAGAATGAGTAATTCCTCATGGCTCCCAGCCTAAAGAAAGGGAATAGTCCTTTCTCCTGCCATCCCAGGTCCCCAGGCTCACCTGGCTGCATCAGTCAGGCTATGGCAAGCCACCTGGAAGGGCTGAACATCTCTAACAGCTGCTATCAGATTGCTTCCTGTGAAATTCACATCACGCCAGAGGGAGACAGACAGGTAAACTGGAAACCCACCCCAAAGCCAATTCAGTGAAGGCCAACTAGTAAACTGTTTTCAGGTGGGCCACAGCAACTAGACCTGTTTAGGTTAAAGGCCCTTTGAGCCCCGTAAATGCCTGGTTTTCTGTGACTCTGAGTGATGTTTGCCGCTGTGCTGGCTTCTTCACAAGCCTGCAGCATCTCCCCTCTTTATAAGGCCCTAGTCTGTTCTAGGCCAGGCAAAGCCCTCTAGACAGAGACGGGAGTTTGCTCCCAGCTTTGCCACCACACAACTTCCCTGGGGTAGGTGCTGTTTCCTCCCCTTTAAGAAGGAGTATTGTTCCTGGCTGCCCAGCCTGCCGGAAGGAGTTGCTGTGGAAATCAGGGAGAGGAGTGCTCTGTGAACTAGCTAGGGCCTCTGCTGAGGTTAGGAGCTGGAGCTCCAGCAGGGAGCGGCCGTGAGGCCAGTCTGGCTGGGAGTCTGCATTCCGGGCCAGCTCCGTCCCCGCAGCCTGACTCCCAAGTGGGGTCCTCAGCAGTGTGGTGCGCACTGTGGGCCTGCAGCATCAGCACCTGGGAGCTCTTCCCCAGGCCCCCATCTAAATCTGCACATTAACAATGTCTCCGGGTGATTCAGCTGCATATGACTTGTTTAGAAGCCCTGCCTGAGCTGACTTTTCTAACCCTAAGACTCTCAACACTGTCACTCTCCTAGTTCAGCTTTGAAAATTCAGAACAAGAGCTTAATATTTGAGGGGCAAGCTGGAGATGAAGAACTCAAAGTGTTACACATTTTGCTTATTTTGTTTATTATCTCTCCCCTCCCCGCCATTAGAATGTAAACTCTTCGAGGGCAGAGATTTTCGTCTGTTTACCGCTTAACCCCAGAACCTAGAACAATGACTGCCACACAGTAGGTGCTCAGTGAATACTTACTGAATGAATAAAGTTAATTAATAGATTGGACATGTAACCTGAAATACAGTGTCTTAACTGAATCAGAGCATCTCTTTAATACTACTGTTAGAATGACAGTATAAACAGAACTGTTTCTAGGGGAGGAGAAAATTTGAAGTGGCGTATTTACCATGACAGCTTCCATCTGCCTGTCTCTGGTTTCTGCTGAAACCTTGTTTTTCTTGTCAGATTTTCTCTACAAACTCCTGCTTGACTTTGCCAGGTGCAGAGATTTCCTAAACAGCTGGATGCCCTGAAAACCATCACTTCTCTGTCAGGGAAGCCTCGCTGCAGGGAACCTGCTGGGGGCCTAGGCGTTTTCTATCCAGTTGGAGCCTCAGACCCAATTTCCCCGAGTGCCAGCACCGCTGCATCTTGAGTCAATGTGGGGCTTTTTCATTCTGACAGTAATCGAATTATAAAGCGTTTCCTCCAGGAAGGTATCTGGTTAAAGACTGATCCATCTGCCCAAGGGGAGCACACTTCTTTTCTCGGCCCCCTCCTTCCTGGGGCTCACTTTGTTCCTGCTTTATTCCTACCTCAGTGTTTGCTTTTCATTCCTCTGCCTCTACCTGAAGTTCAAGTCTTGCATCCCCTCAGGGTGGGCTTGCTAGGGTTCTGGAATCACCCTGCCCTTATACCTCTGATCTCTGTCCTAAGAATCCAAGTCTTAGTTTCACACAATGTGGTGTGGCCTTTTAAGCCCCGTCCAAGAAGCCTGGATGGGTTTACTCTGGGCAGTGAGTGGTCCCTTCTGCCCCTGTTCCCCAACTCTGCAGCCTCCAGATACCTCAGGGCTGAGAGGGAGATGGGGCCGAGTGTGGGCAGGGACCTTGAGGAGGTGTTTGTCCAGCACCAGCGCCTTCACCATTTCCTTCCCTTTTGTCCTCAGAGCTTGTGCTGTTTTGACACATTATCTGGTACCAGGCCTGTACTTATCTAAAGCAATGGTTCTCAAACTTTAGGGCTTATTGGAAGTGCCTAAATGGCTTGTTAAAACACAAATTGCTGGGTCCCACACTCAGAGTTTCTGATTCAAAAGAACTGAGGTAGGGCCTGAAAAGTTGTTTCTGACAAGTGTCCAGGTGAGGCTGGGTCCTGGGACCCCACTTTGAGAACCACTGACTTGATGGCCCTGTGAAGCCATCCCCTCCAGCTGCCACCAGAGGGCACATGCGATCTTAGCCAGAGGTCTTTTTTTCATCTCCAGCGCTGTCTCCACTGGACAGCAGAGGTTCTCCCCTAAAGATTTCTTTCTTTCTGATTGTAATTTTTGTTATTATGTATTAGGAAGAAGAAACATTGATCTAAAAAATAAGGTGAGTTCTCAAAGTCTGTCTCTGACAAGCATCAAAGGTCTAAGGGACCAGCCTTTTAAAGGTGTTGAATGTCCAGGCTTTCAAGAATTGGAACTCTGTTTCCTCGGGAAAAGACTCCGGGGGGCCCCTCTCCCCCAGCGCATTGAAGTGGGAACTTTCTTTCAGAACGTCCTGGAATCATTCCATATTCAGAACCCAAGGGGCAGTTAAGATTATAGGTGACTTTCATTTTCTTCTCTACATTTCACTGTGTATTCCAAATTTTCCACCATAAACCTAATATTACTTTTATAATAAAAAATAATGGTTTTTAAAACACATTTTAAATGTAATTAAAAGCCCAAACAGGGCTTCCCTGGTGGCGCAGTGGTTGAGAGTCCACCTGCCGACGCAGGGGACGCGGGTTTGTGCCCCGGTCCGGGAAGACCCCACATGCCGCGGAGCGGCTGGGCCCGTGAGCCATGGCCGCTGAGCCTGCGCGTCCGGAGCCTGTGCTCCGCAATGGGGGAGGCCGCAGCAGTGAGAGGCCCGCGTACAGCAAAAAAAAAGCCAAAACAACAACTCAACATTTGAAAATTGGGGATTTCACATCCAGATTTTTGTTTGTTTGTTTTCTGCTGAAAAATCTACATATCTTGGCATCCCGGGGCTGGCATCCCTCTCCATGCACTGCAGAATCTGTAGGAGAAGTAGGCCTCAGGTCTCAACCCTGGTCACTCGTTAGAACCACTTGGGGAGCTCTTAAAAAATGCCCATTCCCCAGGGCCCACCCCCAAAGAGCCTGATTTAACCAGGCTGGGAGGAACCTGGGCTTTGTTTTGTTTTGTTTAAACTCTGCAGGGGTTTCTAATGTACAGTCAGGGTTGAGAAGAGGAACTAGAGGATAACGAGAGGAAGCCTCAGTCCTGGCCGGGGTCTGGAGCCTCAGACAGGTGTTATGGGCATTTGCAGGCCTGGGGCCGGGCCAGGACCGAAGGTGTTTTTAGCTGGCCAAACTGAGCTGTCCGGGAAGCCGGTCTGTCTGCCCACCTTCCCTGGAGAGACCCTGGTCGGCTCTCTTCTGCTGTCTGGCCCCTGGGCTTCCCTTCTGGCCCTTGTCCTGGACTCCCCTTGCCAACCACATTTATCACAGTGATTTTACCCGTTTAAATTGTTAGCCCTCCAGTTTCCAAAAAGAAATTCTGTTAGCATCACCTTAAATTTGTTGTTACTATGTGTTCTCTTCTTATCTGAGGTTTTTATATTGCAAGCCATAGACACAGACAATAAATCCAAAAGGGAATTGAATGCAAAGGTACAGGGCAAGCCCGTACAGTGTTGTCTGGAAGCTGAGAAGCCAGCTGGGAAAGACAGGAGTCAGCCAGTGCGGGGTCTTGCAGGCAGGAAGTGCTCAGTGGGGCCCGGGCCCTGCCCCTGGGGTAAATGAGTCCGTGACCCAGCCTTTCTTGAGTAAGAGTCTGTGGTAGATGTGTATGATTGTTCCCAGCCGTCCACTCCAGCCCCACTGAGAGGATTATACATCCACCCTCCCGGGTACCAGCTGGTTTCTGGAATGTGAGTGGACAGCACCTGTGCCAGATCTGAGCAGAAGCTTTAAGTGAACCTGAGTGGTTCAGGCTAGCCTCTGGCTCTCTCTGCCAGGAGAACAGTATTTCCCAGAGAGGGGCCGTACCTGGCTGGGAGCTGAGCCGAGTCAAACCAACCCTCGGGCCCGTGAACACAAAGAGAAGTTATTGGTGTAAGCCACTGAGAGTTGGGGGCTGTTTGTTACCACAGCAAAAGCTGACTGATGGAGAGAAATTGTGCAAGCTTGAGTCTTCTGCCCTCCCCTGGGCTGAACCTTGGGCTGAACCTTGGGGTGGAGAGCAGGAGCCTGGGCCCCCTCAGCTTCATGGTGGGGGCCAGAGCATGTGTCCCCTGCCCCAAGCTACACACGAAAATAGAGAGGTTGTTACAAAAAAGAAGCCAAGGTGCTGCTGGGCTGGGGGACCAAGAAGCCCACAGTCACCACACCTATAGTTTTAGTAGACGAAGCCCCAGGCAGTGGATCCTAGCCTTCCCGCCACCAGGCCCCTTTCATTATCTTCCTCTCCCATGAGCTCCACGTATAAGGATTTTACCAAAAAACAAAAGTAACTATGTGCATTATTGATTACTACCAATACTGTATTAGTCTAGGAGGTAACTGCTCATAGGACATCTGATCCACCGCAGGGGCCAGTGGAGCTGAAAAGCAAGAGAATTCTACCTTTCAAGTCACCTGTGCAGCCTTTTTGAACTATCAAAAATAGCTTTGGGAGAGCATGTTACAACTTCCCAGGCCTCTATATAGCTGGGCCCCCGGGGGTGGGAACTGACAGCCTAATGTGCTCCCTGTTCACTCCATCCCGGCCGCCACACTGGAAGCCAAAAATGTCCTGAGAACCGAAGGAATTAGCCCAGCAGGGGCAGTGCAGGCAGCGTGGCAGGCGGTTCAGCAGATACCAGGGCCTTTGTGGGGGAAGCCCTGTGCATAAGGCTGTCTGCCCACTGATGAGCCCTGACTCTGAATAAACTGAATTCCTTGTGAGAGCAGCAGGGGGTGATGTGACACCCACCTGCTAGGATGCCTTCGGTTGGACAGAGCTTGGACCAAGTCACCTGAACTCTCTGTGCCTCACTTTCCTCATCTGTCAAATGGGGGTGATGAAAATGGTCCCCAGGTCACACTGTTGCTGTGAGAAGTCAATGAATAGGTACCTGCCGGGCACTGGGCTGGTTCACACTTCACCTCACCCATCACGTCACTAGTCCTCCCGGCTGTTTTAGGAAGAACATAAGAGAAGTAGGCTGGGGAGTTTGTTGCAAGGATGATATGAGCGAAGGCATGGGAGTCTCTAAGCTTAAATGGGTGAGTCTCTAAGCTTAAATGGTGGCAAGCACACTCACATATGTGTGTGTGTGTATGTGTGTGTGTGTGTGTGTCCACGCCTGAGCATTCACCCTCCCTGCCCCAAGGTGATCCCACCTCCCCAGGTTTTAGAGTTTAAACTTTTGTTTCTTTGCTGCTGACTCCAGCATCATTCATAATCTTCAGTTTAGGTCTCTCTCCTCAGCTCCAGACTTGTATTTCCAGATGCCTCTTGACAACTCCTCTAACTCAATCTGTTTAAACCGAGTTCCTAATTTCCTCCCAAACCTATCTTCCTCCATCCTTCCAGTTGCTCAGGCTACCCCTGGATCCTCCCCGACTGCTCTCTTTCTCTCACACTGCACATCTAATCTGTCAGCAAATCCGGTCAGCTCTCCCCCTGGAAAAACAAAATATTTCCAGAATTTGACCTGTTCTCACCTCCTCCACTGCTACCATCCTGGTCTGACCCACTATCCTCTCTCGCCCAGACTTCTGCAGGAACCTCCTCACTGGCCTTCCTGCTTCAGCCCTTGCCCCCCTCCCCATGGTCCAGTTTCAACAAAGCAACCAGAGAGGTGCTGTTAGATCACAAATCAGATGATGTCAAAGACTCCTGGTGGTTCTATATACTCCTCGCAGCAAAGAAAGGAGTCCTTACACTGTCCCACCAGCCTGTACACCTACCTCTCTGATCTCCTCTCCTCCTAATCTCCCTCAAGCAGTACCTCCTTGCTAATCCCACCAGGCACACTCCTGCCTCAGGACCTTTGCACTTGCTGCCCTCTCTTCCCCCATTTTTGGATAAACATTTTATTTTAGAACAGTTTTAGGTATACAGAAAAATTGATAAGATAGTACAGAAGTTCCTATACTCCCCACCCAGCTTCCCCTGTTATTAACATCATACATTAACATGGTAACTTTGTTACAATTAATGAACCAATATCGATACATTATTATTAACTAAAATCCACACTTAATTCAGATTTCCTCAGTTTTTACGTAGTGTCCTTTTTCTTTTTTTTTTAATTTATTTTATTTTTGGCTGCGTTGGGTCTTCGTTACTGCACGCAGGCTTTCTCTAGTTGTGGCGAGTGGGGACTACTCTTCGTTGCGGTGCGCGGGCTTCTCATTGCGGTGGCTTCTCTTGTTGCAGAGCACGGACTCTAGGCATGCGGGCTCAGTAGTTGTGGCGCATGGGCTTAGTTGCTCTGCAGCATGTGGGATCTTCCTGGACCAGGGCTCGAGCCCATGTCCCCTGCATTGGCAGGTGGATTCCTAACCACTGTGCCTCCAGGGAAGCCCTAGTGTCCTTATTCTGTTCCAGGACCCCATCTAGGACACCACATTACATTTAGTCATCATGTCTCTTTAGGCTTCTCTTGGCTGTGACAGCTCCATTCTTTCTTTTCCAAATGTCTGACTCATTTCCTTACCTTCTTCCTGTCTTTACTCAAGTGTCACCTTCTCAATGAGCCCTTCTCTGACCAGCTAACCAAATAGTCTCTATCCCTCTTCTCTGCTTTATTCTTCTCGGTATTTATTACTATCTATCACATTTAAATTTTTTACTTATTTTGTGGTTTGTCTGTTTTCCCTGACAGAAAAAGTCAGTTCCATGAAGACAGGGACTTTTGTCTGTTTTGCTCACTTCTGTATCCCTGGCACCCAGTATCATGCCTGGCACATAGCAGATGCTCCATAAATGTTTGCTGGATGAAAGAATGAGCACTAGAATCTGTCAGCCTCCGGATCCCCTTTCAATCCATATTCTGCACTCCCTCCCCAATAAACAAGAGAAAATCTCTCTGAGTGCTTCCCTCCTGGGGACCTAGGTCCACCTACCCTCATTCACTTCCACAACAACCCCAGGGGGTTGGTAGAGTTATCTTGTCCTCACAGGTGAGGAAACTGAGGCTCAGAGAGGCAGGGTCACACAGGCAGGGAGTGAAGCCTCTGGCCTCCTTCAGTCCACCAGCCTCCCTCAGATGCACGCCTCCTGCAGCCTGGGATTCCTCTGGCAGTTAGAGGGAGGGGCTTTTTCCTCCCATTATGGTTTATCACAGGATATTGAATATAGTTCCCTGTGCTATGCAGTAGGACCTTGTTATTTATCCATCCTATACATCATAGTTTGCCTCTGCTAATCCCCAAACCCCCAGTCCGTCCCTCCCCCCACCCCCTCCCCCTTGGCAACCACAAGTCTGTTCTCTGTCACTGTGAGCCTGTTTCTGATTCATAGATAAGTTCATTTGTGTCATATTTTAGATTCCACATATAAGTGGTATCACATGGTATTTGTCTTTCTCTTTCTGACTTACTTCACTTAGTATGATGATCTCTAGGTCCATCCTTGTTGCCGCAAATGACATTGTTTCATTCTTCTTTATGGCTGAGTAGTATGCCATTGTATACATGTACCACATCATCTTTATCCATTCATCTGTCAATGGACATTTAGGTTGTTTCCATGTCTTGGCTATTGTAATAGGGCTGCTATGAACATAGGGGTGCATGAAATTTTTGAATTATAGTTTTGTCCGGATATATGCCCAGGAGTGGGATTGCTGGATCATATGGCAACTCTATTTTTAGTTTTTTGAGAAACCTCCATACTGTTCTCCATAGGGGCTGCACCAATTTGCATTCCCACCAACAGTGTAGGAAGCTTGAGGGAAAGATTTGTGCATGGTGTTTGCAGAGAGAGAGAGAGAAAGAGAGAGGATGATTCAGCCTAGTCAGAACATCATGCACGGTCAAGGAGGGGTCTAGTGGGCAACTGCTTTCCTGGGCCCTGCCTGGGTCAGGCCCTCACCACAGCTCTGTGCAGGCGAGCAGACTGAGGCCGTGTCCGAGTTCCCACAGCCAACCAGAGCAGGAGGGGGCAGGAAGGCTGGCCTCCTTGATTTGGAGGGGCCAGCTCCCTGAGTGAGGTGAGAATTTATGGTTCTCAGCTTCAGGCGACAGGAGCGAGTAGGTGGAGTCAATCCACCAATGGCATCCTTCAGACCACTCTGATTGGTTCAGGGATGGAAACTCTAATGCATGAGGGCCAATAAGAAGCGAGGAGTCATTACCCACCTCCCACAAGAGCACTTCCTTTCTCTCCCACCCAAATTGCCACGTGGCGTGAGGATGTGGCATTCAAGGTGGCCTGTTGGCGGGTTGTCCACGAGGTGCTGGGTGAACAGCCTCACTCACAGCCTGACCAGGGTGAAGAGGGGAGACAAGGCAATGCTCGCCCACCGACCACAGGGCCTAGCACGCACTAAGGATCCCGTAGATACGGGGCATCTAGCTGCAGTAAACTTCTCCTGAATAAATGATCGATGGATGAAGAACGATGCCTTCCCTCAGCTCCCTATCCCAAATGAGCTGCTGAACTGGACTTATGTCTCCTTCAGTTGTGCCCCCATCCCAAATGTCTCTAGTCTCAGCTTCCTAATCTGTTTACTGAGTGTAATAATAGTACCTACCTCCTAGAATTATTGTGAGAACTAAATGACTGAGTGTAATAATAGTACCTACCTCCTAGAATTATTGTGGGAACTAAATGACTGAGTGTAATAATAGTACCTACCTCCTAGAATTATTGTGGGAACTAAATGAATTTAATATATGTCTGGCACATAGTCGGTACATAACAAATGTCAATTATTATTGTTACCATCATCATCATTTCCCTCTGGGAGCCTCAGTTTTCTCATCTGTGAAATGGGAATTCATCTGTTCATTCAACAAACTGTTGATCATCATCCATGTTCCAGGCATTGTGGTTAAGATCTGGGGCAGCTATACAGATGAATACGTCAAGGTCTGTGTCTGGAGGAATTAACCTTCGGGTGTGGCAGGCAGTCAGAGTTAAAACCCAGTGGGAGGAAAGCCAGGGAATATGGAAAATCTACTGTATAGGTGTGGGGTGACCTGGGGTGGTGAGACGCTAGCTCCAAAATTGGACTCATTGAGGTGAGGGATGGAACTGATTCCATGTCCCCTGCTCTTTCCAGTATGTTGAGTTGGCATGAAAACGTTTGGGATGGGCTCCAGTTGTTGACCCGAGCCAGACAGAAAGGGGAAGTTAGACTACCAGAGAGCCCAAGGTTTACGGCAGGCCTAGATAGATACAATTAAGGGTCAGGGAAGAATGAACCAACGTGTATCTCAGGAATTTTTCTCCTAAAATATTATCTTAATTTTAAAAATTATGTGAAATGATGTATAAATTTAATTCTTTAGATTTTTGTCCTTTTTGAAAAAAATGAGTGAAATTTTTATTTTAATGGAGGTCAATATCTGATAGGAGCAGCCAAATTATACCGCCACCTGGTGGCAGCATACTAAAATCACAGGTTTGTTTTATTTTGTTTGAGATGAACAAAACGCTGCAAGCTCGATTTTTGGATATGACCAGAGATATCAACGCCATTCCCCCCATTCCTCTTCTCCCCACCCCTTTACTAAAACCCAACTTCTATAGTTGATGCTCCCAATTTCCCAGCTTTTTGCCTGAGCCACACCTACAAGCCAACCAGCTCCGTCTCCCTGTCTCTTGCCCTTCACCAGGCCTGGAGAGCCTCAGGCCCATTTTCTCTCCAGCTCTACATTTGTGCTAACACATCCCCAAGCCCTTAGCCCAGCCTGAAAAGGGAATGTGAGTATATGGAGAGAACCTAGTCCAAGCGTAATGGCTGAGTGCAGATGGTACACTTGGACTGTTGTGGGCTCAAATCCCTGCTGACCACTTACTGGTTGTGGGTCTCTGGACCTCTCTAAGGCTTCTCTGAGCCTCAGATTCCCCATCTGAAAAATGGGACGGAGTCTGGATTCAACAAGAGACTTCTTGTTCTTTCTACTATATGTCTTTCTACTTCTCTTTCTACAAGAGCTGGAGTGGGTGGAGACCAAGCAATGATGGGGAGGAATGGGACGGAAGAGGAGCGCTTCCGCCTCTTGGGGCACCTATCCAGAAATGGCTAAGGCCTAGCCTTGCCTGCAGCTCTTTCACAGTCTCCCTCCCAGGCTCTCCCCATCCTAGTCTACCCAGTCTTCTCTAACAGATTCCTTCAGAGCCTGGCCCTAACACCTCGCACCCTCTTACAGTCAATCCACTTAGCACTCAAGGGGCAATGAATGAGCAAAGGTCCATTAGCCCCTCCTTGGGGCCCAGAGAGGGCAACGCTTAACCCTCTAAAATGGCTCACAAAAGGTAGTATTGCAGGCGCTTAAGAAGGGGAGAAGTTTTGGAGCTGGGCTTCCCCAACCGTGGCAACTACCAGAGCCCTGTCCTGAAGCACAGGAAACCAGCCTTCTGGCTTGATGCTGAAGCTGCCTGGATCTTGTTGTGTGGCCTTGGATAAGGCTTAGCTCTGTTGAGTCTCATATTCCCCATCTGTAAAACAGAGCACCGCAATCTACTTCAGCCCCAGCAACATGGCTGCTGGGGCTGCTGAAGAGGTGGGCAGGATCGGGGCATCCTCCCTTCCCCTGCCTCCTTGGGGAACCCCAGGACCCTGCTCAGAGGAGGAGGCGCCACTTCCCCTGGGCAGGTAGGTCCCAGGGGACTCTGTGATCCTCTCCCACCCTCGCTGTGGGCAGCCAGCACTAAGTGCTGTATTAATTGTTACCAACTCTCCCTTGGGAAGCAAATTCAAAATGAGGTCACCATGGTAACCCAGACGGTTGCAATGTGACCAAATTTTTAAAGTGCTCAACGTGTTCCAGGCACCTTACCTCTCAGTGGAAAAGAAAATACTGGGGCCTCAGTCCCATACTTCAGTGGTCTGGGGAGCCCTGGAGCTCTCCTGCACCAAGAAAGGGTGAGGAGGGGGCAGGGCAGAGCTGGGAATGACATCCCGGTCCCGAACGAGGCCTGACCGGAGAGCCAGAGGCCCTGGGTTTAGTCCCGGCTCTGGCGCCATCTTGTCTGCAGCTCCAGGCTGGCCTCGTCTTCTCTGGGCCTCCAGTAACGCTTCACCCAGCAGTATCTCTTCAAAGATCAAATAAATGAGCCAGTGGGTTGTTAACCTCACAGGTCGGGTGGAGGGTGATGGATAAGGCCAGGGAGTTTTTTGCTTATCAGGCCTCCAAGGCAGAGAGACCACCTGGATTCAAATGCTACCTCTGCTGCCACCAGCTGCGTGACCTTGGGCCCGGGATTTCACCCCTCTGAGCTTTGGCTTCCTTACCTATAAGAGAGGGGCTAACAGTAGTCCCTTCCCTTTGGGGCGGTTGTAAAGTTTAAATAAGATAACCCATGGAAAGTGCTTAGCATGGCGCCTGCACACAGTAGGTGCTAACGTCATCCTTGCTGCTGTGCCCGATGTGCCAGGCCCTGAGTTCAGCAAGTTACACATGATCTAGCAGTGAATCCTCACCACGTTCCTCCCATGAGATGCTTGCTGTTATTAAGCCCATTTTACAGATGTGGAAACTAAGGTTAGCAAGGTGAGACAACTCACTGAGGTGCAGAAACACCCATGGAGTGGGGCTTGGATTCTGACCCAGGTCTGTTCTTGAGTCTGAACTCAAACCCCTAACCACTCCCTACACAGCCTGAGGATGAAATGAGACGTGTGTTGAGTACCCAGCAGTTGGTGCTTATTAAGTAGCGTGTGGCATACAGCTGGTGCTCATTAAATAGTGGGCAGTCACAGGCACAACCAGGTTTCGTGTCATAGCCACTGTATTGCTCCAACCGCTGTCTTCTGGAGCTTGGGTACCGGATCTGGGGGGTTCAGAACTTCCATGGCTCAGGCAGTGATGGGGGAATGAGCAGGCCTCTCTTTAGGCCACTGCATCACAGTGGCCCTGCCTGTCCCTGGGGCCCTGGCTGCCCTCACACTGTGGGGACACAGACGGCCAGAAGCTGCCTCTGACCTCATCCCACCCTAGCTACTCTCTGGCCTTCACGGCCCCCACCTAACCCCTTCCTGCTGGGTCAGGCCCCCACCCCACCCTCCCCTCCCAGCCACCCCCAGGCAAAGCTGGCTTTCCCAGGACAGAATGGGGTCAGGCCTGCTGAGTGGTAGATGAATTTAATAACCAGCCATTCCTACCACCAGCCCATTTGCCCTCCACTGTCCCAGGCCCACAGACGGGCCAGAGTCAGCCTATCCGTCAGGGGAGAGAAGTCAGAGGGGTGGAAAACACCCTCCCAGCCAGCTCAGGGCACTCCAGGAGCCCAGAGCAGCTCAAAGCTGAAAACTTGGGATACGGACACCCTGGTTTTAGCCCTTCTCCCCGATGCTGGTATGGCCTTGAGCAAATCATTGCTATTCTCTAAGCCTCAGCTTCTCCATCCACAAAATGGAGTGGATAATCCCCACTGCCTGCCTGCTGGGGTTGCTGTAGGGCCTGAGCCAGTAGCAGATGTGTTCTCCCTTTGTAAATCCCTGTGCCCACATAATACATGATTCTGGTTATTGATAATCTTGGCTGCTATCTGGGTTGGGTCCCCCCAGAAGCAGACCCTGAGACAAGGATGAGAGAGGTGCCCTTGGAACTTCTTGGGCAGTATTGCCCTGGTGGGGAAGTGGGGAAGTGAGGCAGGGAAAGAAGAATCCAATTCAGGGATTCTGCAGGCTACAGAGAACAGGCTACATAGGATCGGCCCGTCTAGAGACTTCTGCGAGATAGGGTAGCACGGGCCTCAGATTCGTCCTACTCAAGAGGTGAGAAGCTGGGCTATTATCCACCAGCTCTCATCACCTTTGGTCGAGGACTGCTCCCTAAGACACTTTGCTGCTTCCCAGCACTCCCAGATGCCCTGTGAGGGAGCCAAGCATGCCCTCTGGGCAGGGAAGGCCTTCAGATAGGTTGCAGGTACTTAGATAGGAGGCCATCATGTGTACAGGAATGGTGATGCTGAGGGGATGCAGACAGGGTCCCACATGCATGATCTCATTTATTGTTATCCTCACATCAGCCTTATGTGGGAGGTACTATCAGGAATGGTGATGCTGAGGGGATGCAGACAGGATCCCACATGCATGATCCCATTTATCGTTATCCTCACATCAGCCTTATGTGGGAGGTACTGTTATTGGCCCCATTTTTCAGATGAGGAATGTGAGGCTCAGAGAGGTAACGTTCACTTGCCCAAGGCCACACAGCTCAGAAGGGGTGAGGCGAGGATTAGAATTGGTTGCAGGGTCTTTGGTCTTTCCACTGCCTCCCAAGTTGGCAGGACTCACTTGCATGTGGGTTGCAGCCAGTAGCGTGCTGATAAATGTTTAGCCACGGGAGAAAAAAAGCCCTGGCTTATAGTGTTTACTGGTTGCCATGGTATAAATACTCCCACCATGGCCAATTTCAAGCTACCAAAGCTATGTCTGTCACTGAACACAGAGCTGGGAAAAGATGCTAACAATTGGCTCTCATGAGCTGGTATGAGCTGGCTCCAGCACACCGCTTTTGGAACATTTTTGGTCTCACCTCCTACCAGTGTAGCTCTCAGTACTGAGCAGACTGAATTTCTCTCTAGGGTGAAAACACATCACACCTGTTCTAGCTCCCACCCCTTTGCCCTTACTATTCCTTCCCTCTGGGATGCCCTTTTCTTCTTCTCTGCGTTTCCAACTCTTATTTACCTTTTAAGAGCCTGCTCTGGTCCCACTTCCTCTAGGTTGTATTGGTCAGGATAAGTACCACTAGCTGCTATAACAAACAGCCCCATAATCTCAGGAATTTAACACAATCTAAATTGATTGCCCCTTCGTCCTGTAGTCCAGGGGAGGTTCTTTTCACCCTGGAATGCAGATTCCTTCCATTCTTTTTCCTTCCATTTTTAAATGCTACCATCATCAACACTTCATATCCAAATTCACCACAGAATGAGGAGAGATCAGAAAGGATCCCACAAGAGTTATATGGCCAGCCCTGGAACTGACGCTCATCACTTCTACCTATTTTGTTGATCAGAACTGCCCCTCCTGACTGCAAGGGAGTCAAGAAATATGGCTTAACTGGAAATGTGATTTTCTTACAAGGAGAAAATGAAACCACGAAAATGAAACAAAGTCAGCTTCTGCTTCTACTTCCCCAACTTCCACAGTCCAACCAACTTCTTTCTCTTCTAGATTTTTCCAGAACATACTGTCCAGAAACTGTTTTCTTTGGTCTTTGACTCAGACTGCCAGGCATGGTTAATGGGTCGGTCTTCTCTGCCTCCGTAGACTCACAGAGGCTGAGCTATGGAAACTCCCAGAAGCAGGGTTCCCAATTCTTGTTTCAGGTGTAAATCACCTGTGGATTCAGGGTTCCTGATAATGCAGGTCTGGGAAAGAGCCCAGCAATCAGTATTTTTAACCAGATTGTTAGGTAGTTCAGATATGCAGCAAACACTGGAACCAGTGATCTAGTCCAAAGGTCCCATTCCATGGATGTGGACACTGAGGCCCAGAGAGGGGGAGGAGTTTGCCCTAAGCCATGGAGTAAGTTAAAGCTGGATCTGAAACTCAAACCCAGGGCTCCTGACTTTTAACCCTGGGCTCTGTTTATACGCCATGGTGTGTTTCCACAAGGAGACCTGACCGTAAACTCTAACACAAGGCGCTGGTCGATGCTGAGTCGGTCATGAGTTATCAAGATGACTTTTGAGCTGAATGTGAGCTCTAGAGGTAAGCAGACCTGGGTTCAAATTCTACCTCTTCCACCTGCTTGTTTTGGGATCTTGGACAAGTCTCTCTACCCCTCTGAGCCTTGGTTTCCTCAGCTGGAAAAGGGGGATGATAAAAGCACCTATTCCATAGGTTAGGAGGAGAAAATGTATGAAAAGTGCTCAGCACAGCATCTGGTAAATTCTCAATAAATACTTACTGTTGGCTCTGGTTATCTGCCGAGGTGAGTTGCTGTTCTCAAGGAGCATGAGGAGCATCTGGAAACAACCTCTAGGATGAGGCTAATCCAGAAGAGAGCCTCTCCTCCTCTGGGTAAAGTTTCAGTCACTGTGCAGATCTTTCATGAAAATCAGCTCTCAAAATGTACATGCAGAGCCCTTGGAAACTCAAGCAGCACAGCTTGATCTTGGTTTTTATCCAGTTGGGCGCATAGCTAATTGCTTCAAAAATATACCCAAGCTGCATGGGTGCCTGTGCAAGCCTGGGCCTTGCTTCCGAGCACAGAGGCTGTATGGGTCCCAGCCCACAGGAGGGCCATGTCAGTCAGGGCAGGCCAGGCTCTGCTGCAGTAACAAATACCCTCACAGCTTAGAACTACAAAACTTGCTTTCAGGCACTCTGTGTGTTTATCATGGCTCGGCTGAGACTCTGCTCCTGGTAGGCCCTCAGGCACGGGGGCTGAAGGAGCAGCCACCAACTCAACCGTTGCTCTTCCCTGTGGCCAAGAGAAAGAGGGCTCTTCGGGGCTTTCCTCAGGCAATAAAGTGTTCTGCCTTGGAACGGAGTCACATTACTGCTTGAGTCCAGACGTAGACACCACCTCACTGAGGCAAGTCCCTGAGCCCATCCCCTTCCCAGTCTGCATAAAGGGGTGAGAACAGTACCTACCTCATTGGTGTGAGGGGCTACCTGACATGACACTGTGGAATTCTTAGAACAGAATGGTGAAAGAACTTGATAAATGATGGGTTTTAATAGCCAAATAGTGGAAACAACCCACACGTTCAACAACAGATGAATGGATAAACAAACGTGGTCTATCCACACAATGGAATGCTATTCAGCCATAAAGAGGAGTGAAGTACTGATGCATGTCACAACATGGATGAACCTTAAAAACACTTAGGCTAAGTGAAAAAGACAGTCGTAAAAGTCTTCTAGTATACGATTCTATTTATGTGAAGTATCCAGGATAGGCAAATTCATAGAGACAGAAAGTAGACTAGCGGTTGCCAGGGGCTGTGGGGAGGAAGGAACTAGGAGCTAATGGATACAAGGTTTCATTTTGGGCTGATGGAAGTGTTCTGGAATCAGATAGTGGGGATGGTTGTACGACATTGTGACTGTACTACAACCCACTTGAAAATGGTGACGTTTACGTCATGTGAATTATATCTCAAGACTATAAAAAATTAAAATAAATAACTAATGATAATAATTAATAAGGGAAGGATAAGAAATACTTCCCTCCCCCTACAGAGTTGTTTGCGCGCCCCCCAAACTGTGAGCCTGGTCTTTAAGCTGTCATTTCTGTGGACTGGCCTGTCTCCACTGGCCCAAGAGCCCTTCAAAGCCGCAGTGGAGCCTGGCTCTTTTTGTTCTTTGTGGTCCCTGATCCCGGCAGGCAGGGTCAGGTGTGTAAACTGTGCACTCTCACTCACAAAGCTGTGCCCACGCCCTGTGTGTGTGCGCGCTTCTGTGTGTGTGTGTGTGTGTGCGCGCGCGCGGGCACGCAGCTCGGTCCTGGAGCCTGCAGGGAGCTGGTCGTACACTGGCACCCGTGGCAGGCGCTGCCTCCCCTCTCTGGTCTCCCCGGGCGCTTCTCCTGCTGCCCCCAGGATCCTGGGGGATGCCTGCCTGGGAGGGAAGAGCCATCAGCGGTCCAGCCCCTTCCATTCGGTCGTAGGGAAGCCGGGCCCAGGGAGGGAGGGCTTGTCCAGTGTCACACCGTGAGGTAGCAGCAGAGCTGGACGAGGCCCCCAGGTGCCCCACAGCCCGCCAGTGCCCCTCCTGCGGTGGTGGCGTGTCAGAGGGTAGGCAGCGGGGCTGGACGAGTGCTGAGAGATTCCTGGGCCTTCTCAGAGCTCCTCCCGCCAGACAGGTGACCAGCGGTGCATGAGGATATGGAAGGGACAGAGGGCTGCTGGGGTCAGGCAAGGCTGAAGTCAGGCGGGGAAGGTCCCAGCCACTCCGTACTTCCTGTTTTTATCATTGCTCTAGTCGTGGGACACAGTTGTCACCACAAAACCACAGCAGCAAACCCTCTGGCTTCCCTTCGCACGTGCCTCTCCCTCCCAACAGTCTCTCTCTGGGATTATGTCCCTCTCTGTCCCCCTCCAGGCCCACAGAAGTGGGCCCCCCATGGCAGGGATGAGGCTGGACCCTGAGACGAACCAGCCCCTGGGAGCCATCGCTGCAGTCACGCCCACAGGCTCACTGAGGTTGGACCCATCCCCTCTTCCAAGGGCTCTATATTCATGCATTTATTGAGCACCTTTTGTGTGCCAGCTCCTCTACCACATGCTGAGGGCATCAACACCAGCCTGTCCAAGACTCACTTGAGACAGGCTTAGCCAGGCTGAGGCTGGGGGTACAGCTCGGGGCCCAGCCCGTACCCAGAGCCCCAGCTCCACCTCGCCCAACTACGAGAGGTCACTCTTGCTGTCTTAAGTTCAGGACTCCAGGGGACAGTCTTTCACAAGGAGGGGACACATTCATGAGATGGGCTAAGTGGGCGCACAGGATACGGACTCACCGAGGGAGAAAGTGATTCCATTTCTGATGAGAAAGGAGAGTCTCGGATGGGTGCTCTCCGTGTTTAACACCTTTCTGACCTCCGCTGACCTCCCTTCAAACACAGAGACTGGCCCTCAAATCCAGAACCCTGGGGGCACCAGGGTCCAGCTAGAATTTAAGAACACTGGTGATTAACGTCGTACTCATGCCATTACTTAGCTCCTGTTTATGGCAATCATGCAGTTTTCCATTTACGTAGTTTCCTTTGAAAATAAACTATTTAAGTGAAGATGAGTTGATTTTTCAAAAAGCACCAAATAGCTATCAGTACAGGCAAAAATGAAAGTGGTTTTGAATGTTTGCATGGTTTGAGAAACACAGTTCAAGGTTTCGGGATCTGGGAGGTGGGGCGATTTAATCCCGGTATCCTCCTGCTGGAAGGACCCTGGACTGAACGTGTCATAACTGACTCCCGGTGGCCTGAGTCCTTGTCTTCAGAGCATCTGGCTCCCTGACTCCAGAGCAGCTCTGGGGAGGGTGCTGGTGGCCCTGAAGGCGAGCTCCTGGGTGGAGGCCACCCTCCCTCAGGTGCTGCATCCTCCCTCCTCGGGTGAGCTCAGCCAGCCTGGCCCCGGGCTGCTGTGTCACCTATGGCTCAGGACCCAGAACCACCGTCCTCCTCTCTTCCCACCCCTCCCCCATAGCTCTTCCTACAACGCCCTCAGATGACAAACGAGGGGTCTGACTACCTGGCCCTCCCTCTCCCTCCCTACCTTTTCAGGTGAATTTGAGATTCCCAGCACAGAGCCTCTCCCAGCACCCGGTTCTCTGGACCGTGCCCCTCCTGCCCTGTGCCTCTTCTTCCAGGTTCACCGCCTCCATGACTCCTGGGTGTAGCTCTCTGCTGCTGAGGGAAGCTGCCCTCAGATGGTTTTCTGGCACCTTCCTTTAAAACACCACCACCTAGATCTGTGGGCATCCTGTAGGGCAGAGTCAGGACTAAGGTGAGGCTGGTGAGGTACCTAGGGCACAAAATTTATGGAGGCGTGCATTCTTAGTGGTCACCCTGAAAGTGAGTGCTTCGTTAACCTATGTGCCCCAGATACCTCACTCGCCCTATGCTAGTCCCAGCAGTGCCACAGAACATGAGGGAAAGAACCCTGCTGGTTAGAAGGATTTCCTGGGGGTCACTGGGGTTCTGAGTCCTTCTCACAGCAGTTGCCTCCTTGGGATCATGCGTGTCTCAGGGAGGCTGGTTGGCAAGGCGGCTGCCTAAACACGGCTGTGCCTGGTATGCACTTCAAAAGGGTGTGGAGTCAAGAGGTAAGGGTGGCTGAAATCCAGCCTGTCCCCACTCTGTGTGTCACCCTCTGTGTCGCGGGGCCTGCGTCAGCCTGCTGGAGGCGGCAACTTTCTGCATTTTGTCCACTGGTGAGGACGCCTTTCAGTACTTCCTACGAGGATATCAAATGCGCAAATGCGCTCGCAGCGGCGGGATTAGAGAAGGGGATTAAAGAGGGGCGGGTACTTGCCCTAGGACACAAAGCAGCAGGGCTGGGATTCAAGTTTCTTGATTCTTTACTCAATCTTCTTCCCTTTACTTTTTATCGCTCTAGTAAAATGCGTTAGAGAGCTATTTCCCACAGGCAGAGGTAAACCTAGAATATGGGGTCCCTGTTATGCCCTTTCTCGTCTGCCCCTCCCCCACCAGCGGTAATTCCCTCCTTGATGTCTTTTCAGCCGCTTGGATTCGCCTCTAATCCCGGGTCTGTGTGCCCCACTGGCCTGTGAATTCCGGAGCGCAGAGAATGGATCTCTCTCGTAGCCCAGTCTCGGCAGGCACAGTGCGCCGAGCATGGTAACCCACGTATCCTGGGACCCCAGGAGGCCCCCGTCTTGGCTCCAGGAGGGCAGAGCACTTCAGAAGACATAGACCATTAACCAAAAGTCATTTAAAAATAACTCCAACTGTGACTTGCGTCTAGTACTCTTCAAAGCTGCTTCCCTCCATGTCCCTGTCCCTTTCCTCTCACTTTCCCCTTCAGGCTCTCTCCACCCATTTTCTTGGTCCTGTGACACAAAACCTAGAAACCAATTTGTCCCAAACCCAGACTCTCTTCATAGAGAGAAGGCAGGTGTAAATCAGCTGGTCGTCTTCCCAAACCATCCTCTTCTTCCTCCATGGCAGGTGGCCATGCTGCTGGACAACATTTCCCAGCCTCCCTTGCAGCAGTGGCCATTAGAACGTGAATGGCAGTGATGGAGGCCACGTTCAGGCCTTGGCCTTCAGTCAGTGGGTGCCCTCTCTTTCCTCCCTGCTGGCTGAGACCAGACGTGGTGACAGTAAAGCCTGACAAGATGCGAGAGCCATGCCCTGGAAGGAACCTGGGTCTCTGCACGCTTGTGTGCCTCCCAGGCCTGGAACATTCGCCGAAGAGGTTTTGTGAGAGAGAAATACACTTCTGTGCTCTTTAAGCTGCTTTGTTTGGGGGTTTCTTTGCCTCAGGAAACAGGAGTTGAGCCTTATCCCTCAACAACAGAGAAGGAAGGGGGAGAAATGGCTGAATATCAAAACCAGAATTCTCCTTAGGAGAAGGGAGCAGAGTCTGGACCACTCCCACCCGACGAGCTGTGTCCCATCCCACGGGTGAGGAACGGCTGAGTGGCCGGGGTTGGTGGCAGCTGCAGGCTGTTTCTTGTGTAACTAAAGAGGGAGGGGAGAGAGTGGGGTCAAGCGGCACCGGGTTGCAGGACAGACGGCGACTCAAGTGTGAAAGAAGTAACCTTCATTGTATCAGCATCGTTCTTCCAAAGGACCCAGGCCTCTGCTGCCCTTCCCTGGGAGGAGGGCAAAGGCAGCCCCCCTCATTTCACAAGGGTCTCCCCAGAAGAGGGTGGCGGGCTTGCCCAAGGTCACCTTGGCCATTAGAGGCAGAAGGGGCCAAGGAAACCCCAAGAGGGGATTTGGAGCCAAAAAGGATTTGAACCTGGCAGCAGATGGGGAAACCAGCAAGGGAACCTTCCTGAGGTGGAAAGACCAACTCAAGAAGCTGCCGCCAAAGACAATGGATGGAAATGACCTAAGGAATTCCAGGAAGGAGAGAAACCTGTGGCCCAGGCATCTGGGGAGCTCTTACTGCGGCCTTCAGGGCAGCTGCCATTCACACCAGCAATGCTGGGACTGGCAGGAGGCAGAAAGGCTGAAGCACTGAGGTCTGAAAAGGAAATGCCGGAACCACAAGGCTCCGATGTGAGTCGTCTGAGCCAAAATGGGCCACGGGAGGGCCTGGAGCCCAGATGGCCAGGCAGTGGAAAGACTGATGGGCCCCAGCCTTCCCAAATCACATCCATTCATTCAACATTCCCCAAACGTTTACTGAGCACCTGCAACGTACTCGGCATCTCTGTACCCGGGGGATACAGCTGCGAACCAAACAGACAGAAGCTCCATCTTCCAGGAGTCCACATTCTAGTGGGAAGAGCAGACCATAAGAGACAACCATAAGAAATAAGCCAATCATGTAGCATCAGGATGCAGTGAGAGCTATTTAAAAAAACAACAAGACCAGGAATGATGGAGGCAAGGCCGACTATGTAATTTGCAGCGCAAAATGCAAACATAGGCTGTTGTTCAAAAAGAAGAGAAAAGGTATGGTACACAGGAAACTTCCTTCGTCAGTGTCTCTCTCTCATCACTGTGTTTCTATTTGCTATTTAATGTCTCTCTGAGTAAAGAAAAATTAAGAATTTAAATTATTAACATGAGTTTTACTATCCATCTTTATATTGGGCAATGCCAGTTTTAAATGCAAATGTCAGAGCATTTCACTCGTGGAATCATGGAAATCACACAATTGGTATTTCATGGCTCATTCCCAAGGGTGCCCCAAGCCCGCCAGAAGAGGCCAACAGGAAGACTGGAAGGAGGAAGTAACCAATGACCCAGCCACAGAGTGAGGGAGCGCTGCCGGCCACAGGAACACCCTCAGGGTGAAGATTCTCACAGGCACTGAGGGGCCCTGCCCCACCAACGAGGACACACCCTCTCTCTGGAGCCTGACAGCTGCCCAGTTCCCCCTCCCAAATCCTCCCTCCCGCCAGATGCTGGACTGAGGCAGACACCCCAGATGGGGGTTGGGGGTGGGGAAGTCAACCCAGGCATCTCCTTCCCACGGGTCCACGGCTCCAACCCTTGGCAGATGGGAGATGTCCTGGGGTCTTTAAATTTCCATCCCAGGATGTTCTTAGTACCTGGATTGGGGTCTTGCCCCCACTGAGATGTGGCCTCTGGCCAGTCACCCACAAGGTGTGCAGTGGTGCTGCCAGCCCAGGTTGGGGATGGCTGATGCCATGCCCTGTCCCAAGACTCTGTGGGGCACAGGGTCCTGCCAGGCACCAAAGACAGCTGCAGGGAGCAGAGGGGGGCCTGAGGTACTAACACACGGGGCAGCAGGCGGTGAGAGCTGGGACACATGTGAGCAGAGGCCAAGGCTCTGGTGCTCCCTTGTCCCATCAGACTTCTCTTACCAAACACAAATTCAAAGATAAAATTATTAAGAATTTCAAAACAGCAATGGAGGAGCAAAAAATGCCAAGTGTGGAGCCCTTCTGAGCACAGGGCCTGGTGTGCTCCCAGAAGCCAGCCCTGGAGGGAGGAAAGGTTATCATTTTAAATGAATGTTCAGAGAAAGTTTTATTCAGAAGGTGATATTTGAGCAAAGACTTGAAGAATGAAAGGGAATGAGCCTCTCAGATTTCAGAGGGAAGAATGTTTACAGCAGAGGGAACAGCAAGTGCAAAGGTCCGGGGTTGGGTACATGCCTGGGATGAACAAGGGACACCAAGCAGGCCCATGAGACTGGAGTTGCAGGGAGGAGGGGCCGGTTGTGCAAGGCCCTGGGGGACAGTTTAAGGACTTGGGGCTTTTAGTCTGAGAGAAGGGGGGAGCCAAGGAAGGGTTTTCAGTAGAGGAGTGACACGATCAGACTTAGGTCTTCCAAGGATTCCTGCTGGGTTGAGAGTAGACTATGGGAGTCAGGAGGGCAAGCAGAGGGCTACTGTCATAATCCAGGAGATGGATGATGGTGACTCGGACCAGCCTGGAGGGTGAGCAGTCAGATTCTGGATATTTAATAGGAACAATCTAACGAATATTTATTGGGCCCCCAGTCTGCTGCCTATGGTCCAAGCAGGAGAGACAAGGTTCCTGCTACATTCTGGTGACGTACAGGCAGGTGATTAGCAAAGAAAGGAAGAACAAGAAAAATATTGGACACGTTAGTGCTCTACATAGAATTAAAATCAGGTGACTGGAATACTTCCTCAGATGGGTGGCCAAGGAGGGCTTCTCTGACATGACATTTAGACCAAAATCTGAGAGACAAAATGGAGCCACTGTGAGAGCAGGGAAAATCATTCCAAGCAGAGGGCACAGCATGTGCAAAGGCCCTGTGTATTAGTCAGCTCAGGCTGCCATAACAAAATACTGTAGACTGGGTGGCTTCAACAACAGAAGTTTATTTTTCTCACAGTTTGGGACGCTGGGAAGTGCAAGATCAAGGTGCCCACCAATTCAGTTCCTGGTGAGAGCTCTCTATTCCTGGCTTATAGACCTTTTTTGCTACGCCCTCCATAGCCTTTCCCAAGTGTGTACACACAAAGAGAGAGAGAAATTCCTCTTTCCCATTTTACAAGGCTACCAATCCTATCAGATTAGGACCCCACACTTATGACCTCATTTAACCTTCATTTCCTCCTGAAAGTCCTATCTCCAAATACGATCACATTGGGGGTTAGGGCTTCAACACGTGAGTTTGAGGGGGACACAATTCAGTCCATAACACCCTGAGCTGGGAAACAAGCTCAGTCAATCCAAGGCAAGACAAAGAGAAGGCCAGGGGCAGGGGGAGAGTGCTTCAGGCTGAGGTGGGAGAGGCAGGCAGCAGGCAGCTCACACAGCCTTTGCAAGCCAGGCATTGGGATTCTCCTCTAAGTGCTGACCATTTCTGAGCACCTCCTATATGTCAAGCATGGTGCTAACAGCCCTGTGGGCATGAACTCATTTAATCCTCACAGTGAACCCAGGAGGTAGATATTATCTCTGCCCATTTTACAGGTAAGGAGACTGAAGCTGGAGCAGCAGTGTTCGGAGAATGGAGACGCCTTCCACTTACCTGTCAGCGCCCAGGCCCCCAGGAGGTGAGGACAGAAGGGCCCTTAGCTGAGCCAGGAAGATGGGTCCTCCAGACACGGTGGCCTCAGTAACGGACACTGGATTCAATACAACCGAGGCCTATGGAGACCTTGGTCCTGATGAGGGTCACTATGAGGCCTCAGTGTAAATCAGGCACAGTCCCAGCAAGTGAGGACAGGGCTTTTCAAGCTCAGGTTCTCAAGTCCTCTAAATCCAAATTTCCTGGGGCACAGATTCTTGGGCCTCACCTGTGGATACAAAAACTCTGAAAGTGTTGCCTAGGAATTTGCATTTTTAACAAGCACCCCAGGGGAACCACAGCTGTAGGGGGTGGGGGCAAGGCCTGTGGGCAAGCAGCCGGTAAAGGGGCCCCCAGGGAGACACGCATCCACCGGGTCCGCTGGCCTGGGAAGTATAGCTCAATGGCTTGGGCTGGGCACTGAAAGGGGAGGGCTCTCCCAGGGTGGAGCTGGGGGAGGGAAGGGGAGGGCATTGCAAGAGGAGGGAGCTGCCTGGGTACAGGCTGGCATGACTAAAGGAGAGAAGGGAAGGAGGTGAGAGGAGCTTGTACACAAGCTTTCTTGGATCCCACTGTGACCAAGGGACACTGGGACCGGGCTTGGTTTCATTAGCCTGCAACAGCTGGGGGGACAGGACTATAGTAAATTGGCCCCTGTTGGCTTCAGAGATAGCCCCCCCCCCTCACTTAGGCCCCCAAGAGCCACTGATGGATGGGTCAGCTGGGCCCACTACCCCAGCTTCTCTTCTTCCTTCTGAGGGAGGTCGCAGGCTTTTATCCCAGAGAACAAAGGGTCTGGAGGCTTGCGGGAGGGGGATGAGTAAGGACTTCTGTGTGGGGCATGACTGACCTTATAGCCCTTCCCCGGGTGGCCCTTGATGTGCTGGCCTGGCGCGGGCAGCCGGCAGGGGAGGCCACCTGTGATGGCTGCTCTTCTGCTCAGAGCAGTCATACCGGGAGGGGCGCTGGAGCTGGGTGGCTCACAAGAGCAGACTGTTAAATATTCAGGAAATTGGCAAGCTGGTTGTTAAACTTTTGGTAACTTAAGGTTGGCCACGGTGGACGTATTTACACCACGGACATTGGCAGAGCTGATTGATCACCACTCCACCGACAAGGGAGCCACAGCCATGGGCAACTCAGGGCAGGGAGCCTGTACCACACATAGCCTCTGGGCAAGCCCTGCACTGGGCCCAGGAAACACCCAGGTACATCAGACGCTCTCAAGTATCCCTGCTCTCAGGGAGCAAGCAGTCTAGTAGGGAGACAGAAAAGACAACCTGGGGATTTCTAGACCATAGGGATAACACTAACAACAGTCTCTCCCATGTGTCATGAGGCTGGGAACTTTTCACACATCACCTCTACTCCTCACCGTACACCCCACTGTACAGATGGGAAATATGAAGCCCGGTAGTATGAAATCATCTGCCCAGGATCACACAGCTGGCAAGGTCAGGTCTAAAATCCTCATTGTTCTGACCCTTGAGCCTGTCAGTAGCCTTAACCGCTGCAACGTCCTGCCTCCACGTTTCACGTTGCACTTGGAGCACAGAGCAGGGAGCACCTAACCCTGCCTAGGGCAGGTGCAGGGGTGGCATGGGAAAAGGTTTCCCAGGAGTGGACATTTGGTCTGGGTCTTGAAGGATGAATAGGAGTTTGCCAGTTTTAGGGCAAAGTGGAGAAAGGCATGCCAGGTGGAAGGAAAAGGCATGGAGTTGTAAGCGGGTATAGGAAGTTTGAAAGATGAGAGAACAGGGTGCTTTGATGAGAGTGTGTGATGGGGAAGGAAGGTTGGGATTTTAGTGAGAAGGGCCTTGAAAGCCAGGCAAAGAGATTGGGTCTTTATCCTGCAGGCTTTGGGAGCCACAGGAGTTGAAAATTCCTAGAACTATGGAAATATTATGGCGGGGTTTCTATGATGTCTGTTTTTACAAAATCCCCTGAAGCAGTGCTTATCAAACCATCTGTGGAGAAGGACTGTTCTTTAAAATTTTCTAATCTGTCACAGACCAATACTTTTGTTAAATACAAGGAAAATGAATTACTAGAAAAATAAAATTTAAAAACTACAAGCCTATTTTTCTCGTTATGAGATTCAAGACAAAATTACTCTATCAAATTGCTCTACAAGTTCTCAACCCTTAATTTCTGCACCCACTTTGATAGAGATGAGCTTGTCCAGGGATCTTTGTTACAGGCACAGGTTGAGGACAACACAGGTTCTCCTAGTAAGAGTTAAGTACTCTCAAACAAATCCCATTCTGGAGATGAGGAATCTGTTGCTCAGAAAAGGTAAGTGGGTGGCCCAAGATCACACAGCTGGTGAGGGACAGGCCTGGGATTCAAACCTGGGGCTTTCTGCCTTGGTGCACTCGACCCATGTGGCAGGTGCAGCCCAGTCGCTCTGCAGAGCCTTGTCCCAGTCCCTTAGCCTTATCCCTCCCCTTAACACGAGGTCAAGAGCCCTGCAGATGGGGAAATGGAGTCAAGGTAAGAAGGGAACTTCCTTGCCCAGGGTCCACTGCAAGAGGGTGGCAGAGGCGGCCAGCCTCCAGGTCTCCTGACACCAGCCTGTGCTCAGTTTCGCCACTCTGCCTACCTTCATGTCTGTGCAATGACCTCCAGGCCAGACAGTGCCAAGGAGGGCAGGGGTAGGAGAGGCAGGAAGAGGCAGGGAATGCCTCAGTTGCTGGCAATTACACGGTGCTTTGTTATTCTTAATTAGCTCAGCAGCTCTATAGCCAGAGACATCCCTATGGATGTCCAGGCTGAGAAGGAGACAGCTGCTGGTCCCGCCCAGGAGGGGGCAGTCTGGGCCAGTAGGGGCCCCTCAGGAGCACCTCCCCCAGCCCCTTTAGGTGCTGCTGCTTCTCCAACTGCAGAGGGTCACCCGCTTGCTGGGTGCACGCTAAGAACCAGAGGACAGAACTTAAGTCAAGCCCTTGGATGTGTACTGAGCACCTCCCCTGTGCCAGGCACTGGTCAGCTGCTCTCAAGTACCCTGGGGTGAGTGACGGTTTCCAGCCCCCGTGCTTGAGGCATGCTCAGCTGCTGGGGAAAGCAAACAGTTTCACCAAAAACCATAAAAAATGAATGATAACCAGTGTTACCATTTGCTGAGCACTTGTCACATGCCAGGCATGGGGCTAAGCATTTCCCATATATTATCTCACTGCAGCCTTGCAAAGCCCTCTAAAACACGTAATATCCTCATTGTACAGATGAGGAAACGGAGGCCCAGTTAGCTAAAGTTGCGTGTATATAGATGGAGGCTCTGATTTTAGAGCCCAGGTATATAGAACTCCAAGATCAAACAGTTGTCTAGGAGTGTGTGTGTGTGTGTGTGTGTGTTTGTGCATGCACGCCTACTGGGGAGGAAAGACAGGTGTGTGGGTAGCTGTGACTGTAGGTGTTGGGGAGGAGGCCAACCAGATGTTCAGGGCAAAGGTGAGGAGGTGACCTGGCTGGATGTTTCTGCACAAGGAAGGAGCATGGAAAATGTCTGAGGAGGGAAGGGTTCCGAGGCGATTGGTTGGGGCTGCTGGGACGGTGGGACACAGCAGGCAGGAGAGGAGGCCCTGTGGGCTGGGTGAAAGGTCAGAGTCAAGTCTTATCAGAAATCCCAGGGCAGTAACCCAGGTTCCCTCAGATTCCGTGGGAAAGGGCTGTCTCCCACCTGGGTTTGAGGGGAGTGGGGGTGGGGGGAGCAATGAGGAGAGGCTGAACTACCCACAGCTCAGACTGGGCCAGGCTGCTTCCAATCCCAAGAGAGCTCCCATCCCCGGGAGCCAGTCAGGAATTATGGTAATAATAACCACTCCATCTTCACTGTTCACCCAGTGAGGAAAGTGATTTTAGTTTTATTAAAATATGTGACATAAATAGCACTTATTATATGCCAAGCATAATTCTAAAGATGTCCCAAATGTTAACTCTTTTAATCCTTACTGCCACCCATTTTTACAGATAAGGAAACTGAGGACTGTGGGATTTAAATGACTTGCCTAAGGTTATAAAGTAGGGAAATGGGGGAGATGGGATCCCAGACTCCAGTGTTCATGGGTTTCACCACTGTGCTTTGCTGGTTGGCGGTGGCGGGGGGCGGGGGGGCGGGCGGCGGAACACACACTCTGCTGTAAAAACTCCCATTTTACAGATGGAAAAACTGAGACCAAGTCAGGTGAAGAGACTAGCTCAGGAAGACAGATTATTTGAGGACATCAGGGCTCCTGATCCCAGTCTAAGGCTTTGGTCTTGGCCTCACTGCAAGCCCAAGTGATAGCTGGAGAGAAGCCGAGAGCCCTCCCAGCTCCCTGGCACCCACTGTCTCACTGGGGTCCCATGAGGGCCCAGTGGGGGAGAAAACAGTAAGATTACAATTCTGATACCACTTTCCTAAAGACAAAAGCCAGTTATTCCCATAGGTAGCTTTTCCCTCCCTTTTATTTATTTTTTTCCTTTCTGATTATTAAAGAACATGTGATCACTGTAAAAATTTTTACAAAGTTAGATCAGATAAACAAAAAAGAAAAGAAAAGCCACCTTAAAACCCTTTCTTGAATACTGGTGTACTTTCAAGATTTCTTTGCTCCCTCTCTGTTTTCATAAGCATCCAAGCTAGGAGGCAAGAGACTTGGCTTCTGGTCCAGGCTTGCTGTGTGACCTTGGGCAAGTTTCTGCCCTTTTCTGGGCCTCAGGCTCCTCACTTGTGAAATGACGGTTTGGACATGGTGACCTCAGAGGAGGCCCCTCGCAGCTCTGACCTTCTGTTTCTGCTTCTGTTTCTGGGACTGGCAGACGGGGCACAAGCAGCCTGCCCCTCTGCGGGGGACGCGTGGCTGACAGCTCCCAGCAGGTCACCTCCGGCAGGAGGAGATGGCCCTGGAAACAGCCTTCACTGTGGCACAGAGTGCCCAGGCTTGCCTGCTCACCAGGCCCATATGGTACCCCCTGCCAGCCGGACACCACCAGCTGCCCTTCACCAGCCAGCCCTGGGTGATTACTTTTCCTTCAGGCTCCAGAATGTTCTCTCTGCCCCAGGGCCTAGCTGGCTCAGGGCTGGGGGACTCAGCCCTGGGGACCTACCTACACATCACCATAGCCCTTTGCAGGAGAAGTTAGCCTGATGTGGTGAAAAGCTCGAGAGAGGATGGAAGGGAGGGAAGAAGGGAGGAAGGAAAGAAACACTGACTGTATTCCAACTCCATTTGGACCCCTTGCTAGGCATTTGGGATTCAGAGATAAATCAGAAAAACGTATTGCCCTTGAAGGACACAAAGTCTGGTGGAAGCAAATAGAGTAGAAATGGGCAGCTGCAATACTGCTGAAAGCTCAGGCCTGTGGCATACCACAAGGAGAAGTCTGATGGATGGTAGTCGGGAAAGCTTCCTGGAGGAGGCAAGTTTATAGGTGAGTTCTTCTTAAGGAGAAGACTCAGACTTTCCAACTCATGTTATTTATTACAGACAGCCCTGTGGAATAGGCATTGTTGCCCCTTATACAGATGAGGCTCAGAAAGGTGAATTCACAACCACCAAAAGGAGGAAAGCTGAGTTCAGACTCCTGGCATTCTACTCTAGCCTAAGGCACTGGGTTTGAGTTCGATCCTGGCCTCTGACTTGCAGAGACCTGCAGTGAGTGCTTCTCTCCCAGGCCTTGGGCTCTTATCTGTAAAGTGGGTCTACTGCTGGCTGCAGTGTTGCTGAAGCAAAGGACAGAACGGCCGAAAAAGCACTTAGTTTATAGAGGAATGTCAGCCTCCCTGTCCCGCTGGTGACAGCACAGTCCTGTTTTTCCCCCAACGTGGGAACAGGACTCCTGCCTTCTGAGCCAGAAGCAATCCCAGAGACGGAAGGTCACCTTACTGATGCAACATGCCCACCCCCCAGAAGCCAGGCTGTGGCCTGGATATATGTGCTCTCCTTTTGACTCCCTTTGGTAAAGCCTGACAAGAAGGTACAGGATTCTAGAGAGAATTCTAAATCCTGGACTTAGAACATCTGTGCTTGAGGAATTCTAGAATCCAGACTCCTCTTGAAGTGCCTCCTATCAAGCAGGGCAGGCTCTGGGTCAAGGTCTGGTAGATTGGAAGGGTCACTAGAGACAGGATTTCATCTCACTTTACAGATAAAGATTAAGACCCAGAGAGGGGAAGGATTTGTCTGAGGTCAGTCACACTGAAAGTCAGTGCTAGAACTATGACTCCTTTCCCCACACCTCAGAGCATAACACCAAGACCACACCACCTCTGAGGCTACTTGGGGAGTAGGGTGGGCAGGGGGCAGCCCAGAGTGCCCAGGTGGTGCCAGGGAGCAGGCTGAGTCTGTTGGGCGAGTAAAGTGCCCAACGGGTCTTGCTAAGGCAAACTTTATACTCCGGCCTGATTCCCAGCAAAGTTCTACCACCGTCAGCTCTCTTTCCAAGCCTCCCACTGCAATGGGCATCACCTTCCTCTTGTACAAGCCCATTCTCTCCCGTCCTCAGTCTCCCCATCTGTAAAATGGCCTCCAAGTAACTTTCAGCTGTCTAGAAATCCTAGGCCAGCGCCTCCCGCGGCGGGAGAAGCGGGTCTCGGACCCTCAGCCTCCTACCTGGTGGGAAATAAAGGGTTTGGGGAGATAGAGGAAAAGAGAGGGCGTCGAGGGCTTTCGGCTCGCTGCCTCAGGGGCGCCCTTTGTCCGGACAGCCTTGGGGAACTGGGGCAGAGACCGGGCGAGGCGGGGCCGGGGGCGGAGCCTGGCCGGCCCTCGCCCCGCCCCGGCGGACGTCGGCGCGGAGCTCGCGCGGGGGAGGGGAGGAGCGCGGAGCCCGTGAGCCACCCGGCCCCGGCTGAAAGTTTTCCCTGACGGAGTTTTGGCTGCGGCGGCGGCGGCGGCGGCGGCGGCCCGAGCGGCTATGGACGCACTCAAGTCCGCCGGGCGGGCGCTGATCAGGAGCCCCAGCCTCGCCAAGCAGAGCTGGGGGTGCGGCGGCCGGCACCGGAGTGAGTGCGTGCGCGACCACCGGGGCCCGGCGGGGGCCGGGCGGGGGTCGGGGCGCACGGACGCCCCTCCTCAGAGTCCCGGGACGGGGCGGGGAGAGGCAGGGCCTGAGTCGCGCCCTGCGGTCCGGAGCGACCTTACCCGGCCCTGCGGGATTCGGGGTCGCCGAGGGTCAAGCTGCGTTCCTACTCCCGTCCCCATTCTGTGCGGCTGGGGAGGAAGGGCAGAAGCTGGGGGAAGAAACCGGAGCTCGGGGTCCCCAGGTGCGGGCTGCAGTCGGAGGGAGGTTGCAGGTCAAAGGAAGAGACTTGCGCGACCCCAGCACGTCCCCTCTTTGGACAGCCAGGGGAGGCAGGAGCTCAGCGTCGGTACCCGGGGAGGGAGCAGGGGGCAGAGGCTTGGGAAGATACCCCCATCCCGCACCCCAGCACTCTGGCCCCGAGGTCAGCGGCCGGTGGGAGCCCCCTTGCCCCCTTCCCCCACCACGAGGTTACCTTTTGACTCCCGGGCGCCCAGAAGCCGACTCAGTGTGAGCCCGGGTTTGCAGGTACCTACTTGAAGTTGGGGGCGAGGCTCAACCTGGGGTCTCGGGAGGTACCTACCACACACCGGCCCATTTAGACCTCGTTGTCCCCTCCTCTGGCTGGGTCCAGGTGCCACGGCCGGCCTCCTGGCTATTTTTGAAACCTGTTTGTTTCTCGCACCTCCCCGCTTGATCTTCCGATGTCCCTGGGCGCCCGGGGGGAATGGCAGACTCTGCCGCCACCTCTCCCAGGGGCGTCTGGGAGCCTGAGAGGAACCTCATCCGGCTCCCCCTCCTCTCCCTGTCTCCAGTTACTCTCAGGGAACCCGTCACCTGGCACCCTCCCTTGAGGCCTGAGAAACCCAGCCCTTTTCACGAGGAGAAACGGAGGGGCTTGTCTGGGGTCACTCAAGCCTTCCTGGCAGATATGGAGCCAAAGCCAGGACTCCTGCACACTGCCCCCCATGCCCCAGCCGCCTGGGACCCTGGCCTCTCCAGGCACCAGGAAGCCGCTGTCAGTACAGTCACACCCCACCCCCTTCCCTCTTGGCCTTCCAGGGCTCCACCAGGGGAGCCCTAGTTCGCTAGGCCCAGGGGAGGCCCAGGAGTGCCAGCGTGTCTGGGCCTAGGGAGCCTGCCCTGTCCCGCCTCTTGCCCGGCTGTGTGGTTCCAGCTGTGCCTGCCTCCTAAACCAAGACAAGACTGGCATTGGGAATGTGGGCTGGTGTCTGTTGGTGGGGGTGGGGTCAGAGACCATTAGGACTGGACTAGGCCAGGGATGCACCCGTCTCCCACATTTATTGACTCCCAAAATAGCTCCTTTAAATATTTGTGGGATTTGATCAGAACTGAGAATGACGGACTGTTCCAGTGGGGGAACCCTGCAGTTTTCTCTAGGGATAAGGGAGGGGTGTGGGGCTCTGGGCAAGGGAAGGAAACTTAGGAGCCCCCCTTCCCTTGGAATCCTTCACTCGATATGGTGAAGGGTGAGAGTTAGCCACCTTGGATGGTGCAAAAGAGTTTCTCCTGCCTGCTCTGATGTTGGACAAGTCACTTTTCCTTTCTGAACCTCAGTTTCCTCATCCGCAAAATGGACATAACAGTTCTAACCCGGTAGGGATGTTGAGAAGGTTGTTGACAGTAACACTTCCTTCTGGCACCTAACTGGTGGTTTCCTTCTCCCCCATTCCCCTTCCCGCTGCCTGTCATGTGGACCTTCAACATGATACTTAGTGTGGTGGAAAGAGTTTTGGGGGCTCAGAGCCTGTCTACGTCTGTGGAGGAAAGAAGAGGAGAGAAGAGCCTTCCTATTAGGCAGACCCCAGTAAGCCCAGAGTGCCATCCTGGAGCCTTCTAGACCCAGAATAAGCGAGGTCGAATCCCCACCTGTCCCTGGTTATTAAGTCAGTTTTCTGATCTGTAAACTGTTAATAACAAGGAGTACCCACCACAGATTTTTTTGGGGGGGTGCAGGTTAGCTGAAATCATGTTTTGCCTGGCATAGAGAAAGATTTCAGTAAATGCTAACTACTGCTTTTGTCCCTCTACCTTTTACATAGTGTTTTTGCCTCCATTAGTGCATTTGCTCCTCAGAGGTGACAGAGCAGGGATTCTTATCAGATTCGTTTCTCAGATAAAGGAGCCTGAGGCTCAGGGAAGTGGAGTCACTGGCCCCGACATGGCCACAAGTAGAGAGAGAAGCCATGCGGTGTGTCTGGGGTGGAAGTGCTGGGGCAGCCTGGCCTGTGGTGGTGTCCCAGCCAGGCCTTGGACCCAACCCTCAAGAAGGTCTGAGCCCTGTGCTTGAGTTTTGGGGTCAGGCTGAAGCCACTGGAGTTAAGGTTAGATTTTTTTTTTTTAATGTTTAATTTTTATTTATATTTTCTTACTAGTCACCCATTTTATACACATCAGTGTGTACAAGGTTAGATTTGATACCTGCTGTCGGCTGTGACTTGCTCCTCACCCCTCAAGGCCCTCAGCTGGGATCAGCGTGATCATTGTTTTATTTGCAGAGAAACTGGAGCCCAGAGAAGGACTTGCCTGAGGTCCCAGAGCAAAGCCAGCGGCAGACAGCTTTCTTTGCCCTGAACCTCATGGCTCCCTGTCTCCCAGTTAGTGCTGACTTTGAAGGAGGGCTCTCTCCTTCTCCCACACATGGCTTTTCCCCCCACCTCTTTGGAAGCCATAAATATTCTGTCTCAGTCCCTGCCCTGGGTATTCCTTTCATCCAGCTGCCTGGAAGGGTGGTTCACCCTGGCCCCTCAGTACCCTTATTTCCAAGAGGAGTCCCTCTGGCCCTCGGGCTCCTCCACGGGTTGTCAGAGAACTCCATGAGAATGGGTAAAAACAAAGCTGGTTTCAACAAAGCTGGTTCATGGTGGTAGGCGCGGGACGGAAGATCTATTCATCCTTATTTATAATGTTTATAATGAAAAATATAAATAAAGCCCAAACCATAATATGTATTGAGCACTGACTGTGTGTCGGGCACTGTTAGAGGTGTGGGCGAGTCTGGGCAATGCGTCCATCTCTCTTCGGATAGCGCCAGCCCTCTGGGGGAGGAGGTAGACAGTGTGGCCAGGGTGCAGATAAGTGGGGTGCTTGTGGGTAGTGGTGACGCCAAGAGGAGAAAGATAAAGCGGGTGAGGAAATGACGGGCGGTGTCTTGTTTGGGTTCTTCTAGAAACAGATGCTGAGACAGGGATCTGAGTAAAGCCACTTATTTGGGAAGAGATCCCAGGAAATGTTCGTAGGAGAAGCAAGAAGGGAAAGGAGTCCGAAGAGTGGACAACATGAAGCCAGTTTCCATTGTGGGCGGCTGGGATGCCACCTGTGGGGAGCTCTGGAGCAGTTACTCCATTTGAGGGGCAGTTCCTGTCAGTGGTGGGAGGGGGCTGCTGGGAACAGGAGCTCTTACTGCCCCAGCCCCCATGGGCATCTGAGTCTCCGGCAGCCAGAGAGTGGCGTGTCAGGTGGCATGTGTGGAAATGGTACCCACCGAGGAGATAAAGGTGGGGCACTGAGAGAGTCAGTGCAGGGGGGTCAGGGAAGGCCTCTCGGAGAAGGCGTGGAACACACATATGAATACAGTACAAGGAGGGAGGAATCTGGGAACAGCATTCCAGCCAGAGGGAACAGCAAGTGCAAGGGACATTTAACTGGAGGCTGGGACGCTGCTTCTCACAGGTCTGGCGGCAGAGGGAGGGGTGTGTGGCTTGAAGGAGTCAGGTCACCCACTGCCCACTGAAAGTGAGCCAGACGCTCCTTTCAGGCAGCCTCCAGGAGAGGATACCCGTTCTTGGATGACCCCGAGCCTGTCCCTGCTCATGGGAAGGGGCTTGGCGGGCTGCAGGAGAGAGCAGAGAGCACAGCTATGGATTCAAGGCCCAGCACTGTGGATTATGAGTCATGGCCAGACACCTCTGAGTGTCTTCATCTGTGAAATGGGAGTCCTAATATATCCTTGACTCTTCTCATAAAGTACTGCAAATGGCTATGTACGCATTAAAGCTCTTTGCACTTGAGCCTTGGTAATGACACAACACTCACACTTGGTATCTACCAGGTACCGTTCTAAGCCTACCTCGTGTATACTAATTTCATCCTCACAGCAACCCCATAGGGTGGGTACAGTTGTTGTCCCCATTTTTAAATGACGAAACCAAGGACCAGGGAGGTAGAGTGACTATGAACCCCACAGCCCGTCTCCAGTCCTCATCATTTTAACCTTGACGGCATATTTTTTTCTTACAGTATAAGTAGGTACTTAGGAATGGTAGCTGCTGCTATTATCTTTTTTTTTTTTTTTTTTTTGCCGTGCCCCACAGCTTGCAGGATCTTATTTCCCCAACCAGGGATTGAACCCGGGCCCCCGCAGTGAAAGCGCCGAGTCCTAAACACTGGACCGCGGGGAATTACCTTTTTTAAATTATTATTTTCTTTCGATAGTCTTAACGACTTCTCAAATTTGCCTAGCACTTTTCACATGCTGAACCTTTTTCTGATGATGCTCCTGCAGGCCTGAGCCCATTTGTCAGATAAGGAGACTGTGGCCTAGAGAAGCAGCCACACTCCAGGTCACAGCAGAGCTTGGGTCCTCTTTTGAGGTGTCACTCTGTGGCTCCTGAGGCCATATCCCCACCAGGCCAGACGAGGCTGGAGGCCAGGACCCCTGCTGGAGGTTCCCCCCTGGCCCATGGGTTTGGCTGCAGCTCTGATGTTCCAGGCACCAGCCAGGCTGGGTCTCCCAGGGCAGCAGAAGGGGCACAAGGGCACAAGAGCTCTGACGCCTGGGCAGGGGCCCGCTTAATAAGAAAAGAGTACATGTTTGCAGCTACAAGTTAGACTGGGCATATGGTCCATCCATCCCCAGCTAATTCTGACAGCAGGTCATCTGTAAAATCGTAAAGTTAAAATAGTGCAGTCATTACCCACGACCCGGCCAAAAATAACGAGGACCGGAACAGCGCTGTGGACTCAGGCCTGTATTTGCCTGGGGGCCTCCGGGAGCTCTTCCTGAAACCCTGGGCTCCTCCTGGGAAGGAGCACATGGCCTCCAGCCTATCCGAGGTGGCTGGATGGTGACCGGGCCGGTGTGGCAGTGAGCCCTACCTCTGTCTTTATTGAGTGCTCTTTGGTTCCGGTTTCTTCAGGGAGGGAGTGGGGTGTGAGAGAACTTACACCTCACTGAAGAGATGAATCATGCCCAGAAGTATGGGCGCGGAGGCATGGTTCCCTGGAGGGGCAGGAGGATCTCTGCTGGGCCTGGGAGGGGCAGGGAGAAGTAGAATGAGACAGCAGCAACATTGAGCGGGGATGCCCCTTCTCCATACTAGCTCCTGGGGGAGGCAGACATGCGTGGCAGTCCTTCAAGAGGAAAACACACAGCAGACAGCTGCTTGGTGGTTGTGATATGGCTGTGGGAGGAAGAGAAGGAGATCCATACTCAGGAGGGGCAGAGAAACCCCTGACAGCAGGGACAGGCCCCAGGAGGCAAAACCATGGGTGGGGCCCTGTGCTAAGCACAGTACATTTTATTGTCTCATTATCTCATTACATTTTATTATCTCATTATCTCATCAAAGGGTCACCACAGCCCTGTGAGCTGGAGACTTTTGCTTCTCCCACTTTATAGAAGAGAGAGCTGAGGCTCAGGGAAAGTAATTAACTTGCTCAGGCTCACTCAGTGGATTCTAGGATTAAGGCC
The DNA here is from genome assembly GCF_005190385.1 of Monodon monoceros. Taxonomy (NCBI): domain Eukaryota; kingdom Metazoa; phylum Chordata; class Mammalia; order Artiodactyla; family Monodontidae; genus Monodon; species Monodon monoceros. The sequence goes on along the minus strand of NW_021703774.1, from coordinate 161,237,494 downwards.
CTTGCTCTTAACCACTAGGCCATACTGCCTCAAAGAAGGCCTTCCTGGAGGAGGCTGGGTGTGAGGGGTTTCAATCAAGCAAAGGGAAGGGCATTTCTGGTAGAGGGAGCTCCTTGAGCAAAGGCAAAGAAGTGGGAAAGTAAATGTAACGTCATGGGAAGAAGCTGTGTCTGATTGGATCGTCTGCTGTGTGCGTGCCTGCATGTGTGTGCGTGTGCTTGCGTGCAGGGATATTGGGGGGGAGACGAGGCTGGGCAACCTATAATTTCACAACAGTCCTTGTGGGAGTTGCCTGTAGTGCTTTGGGAGCTGGGGTCCCTCTGATTGCTGTGTGACCTTGCACAAGTCCCATCCTTCTCTGGGCCTCAGTTTTATCATCTGTCAAGTGAGGAGGTTGGGCAGAGGGTCTCTGAGGCTGATGAGTGGCAACCAGTCTACCAGGGCTCTGTTCCAGGAGGCCATAGAAGAGGGGAAGGGTCAGGCCAGGGAAGGAGGATTGCAGAAAAATGCCGAGTATTTCAGAGGTCAGGGGGGACTGGGGAATGTTTTGACAGCAAAGAGGTCGTCTGTGACCTTGGCAAGCTTTGGCCCTTTTGGAATGGAGGGAGCGGAAGTGGCTTTGGAGAGGGGCCAGGAAAGGGCTGAGCTGGTGGAAATGGGAGAGAGAAGACATGAAAATGGGGAGAGGAAGGATGTTTGCTGTGGGGCAGGGATGGGTAATGAGATGAACAAGGCCACCCCTGATGGATTGGTATTGCCAGCCAGGAGCCTTTTATTGAGAAACAGTCGGAAGGCTTTAAATCAGAGGGAATAGAGCTGCAGTTGATTAGCAATGTCTGCCACGGACACAGGCGACGGGCATGGCAGCACATAGTCTGCCGCCCTTGCTTAGATGAATATCGAGTTGAAAGTGGTGGTCTAGGCATCTCCATACAGAGAGGAAGCCTCAGGAATTAAGAATTATGGGGGGAAGTACCTCTGGCTCTAGGAACTTCTCCATGACCTTTTGCTAAACTGAGGGTAGTTTGCCTCATGGCAAGATAGCGTTTGCCTAATGGTTAGGAACTTGGGCTTTAAGTGTCAAATAGACAAATAATTTGGCAAATTACTTGTCCTTTGAGCCTCAGTTTCCTCCTCTGTGAAATGGGAATGAAAGAATGCCAGCTTGCAAGGTAGCCGTGAGTGTTAGAGGTAATGGTAAGAGCTGCTCCTTTGTTGTTACTGTAGCTCTGTTTTGCCCTGATGGTGGCAATATTCTTGGTTTCTTTGAGAGCAAGGCCCATGTCTGAGTTGCTCCAGGGTTCCCATCACCAAACCCAGGACTGGGACACCTCGGGGACTTTCTGATTCTCTTTGGAGGATCAAATGAAATAGACTCATGGTTGATGGGACAGAGGATGGGGTCACTTTGGGGTCTTCTCAGTGGGGGTTGGCTTCATGTGAGGTGGAGGCCTAAGGGCAGAGGCTGGAGGGCAGTGGTCCAGGGTCCAGAGCTGAGGATGGGGTTGGGGCATTGCAGGCCTGAAAGCCTTGGGGCTATCTGGGTTCCTTCACTCAGGAATGCCAGCTGCATGCCAGGCTCTGGATGACAGGTTAACAAATTCCTCCTCACCTGGGTCTCAGTTTGGGAGACGAGGTACTCCTGTGAATTCTTGTATGACCCCTCCCACAGTGAAGACCACACTTCCCCTCCTGTCCCTCTGCCTGCTCAGGGCCCTCTCTCATGTGGGTGGGGTGAAATGGAGGCCTCTTTCCAACTCTCCCTCCTGGTCTGTTTCACCACCCAGTGAGCCAGGCTCATCCCCTCATTTCCCAACCTTCCTGACCTCAGTCGTGATCAGAGCTTTCAGAGGATCCTTCCCATGTGTCCTGCTGTGTGCCATTGCTGTAGCCCAGGCATTATTAGTCTCAAAGAGGAGAGGGGCCTTCCCCAAGACCATGCAGGTGGGGGGAAGCAGAGCTGGGATTTGAACCCAGGTCTTCCAGATTCAGTGGCCTTCATATGATGGTTTTTGAGCAGTCACCTCCCCCTTTCCCCACTAAGCCTTACCCCACGCCCACCCTCCTTGGGCTGCTGTCTCTTTCCTGGTCTCCCTCCTCCCTACCTTTTGGTCTCTGTGGCTGTGCAGATGGAGGAAAGCAGGCCAGGCTGGGGCCATGGGAACCACCCAGTTTTGAATTCTGACTCCAACCCTTTACTCATTGTATGTGGCCTTTGTCTGACGACTTCACCTCTCTGAGCCTCAGTTTCCTAATCCGTAAAGTGGGAATAATACCCATCTCACCGGATTGCGTTGAAGATTCAATAAGAAAATGGCATGGTTTGCCCTCAGCAAGTGTTAACGTTGAAGTTAAGAGTTTGGGCTCCGGGTTTGAAAATAAGAGTTTGATTCTTGGCTGTTGCACTTGCTGGCTCTGTGGACTTGGTCATGTGATTTCGCCTCCCTGGGCCTCAGTGTCTTTGTCTGTAAATGGGTATGATAAAAGTGTCTGCCTCATAGGTCCTCCTGAGGGTCAATGAGAAGATTTTATGTAACGCTTCCTACCGTGGTGCCTGGTACGTACTAGAAAATGTTATTTCTTTATTAAAGATAAAAGTAATGATAGATGGGGGGACCCCAGTGTCCCTGCTGGGTCTTCCTAGGAGACGGGGCCTGCAGACGCTGTCGCTGTGGTGGGCCCTGGCCAGCGGGGTCTGAGCGCCTATCCTCCTCTACCCAGAGCTACCCGAGAACTGGACAGACACTCGGGAGACACTGCTCGAGGGCATGCTCTTCAGCCTCAAGTACCTGGGCATGACGCTGGTGGAGCAGCCCAAGGGTGAGGAGCTGTCGGCCGCCGCTGTCAAGAGGATCGTGGCCACGGTGAGCCCAGTCGGGGTGGGGTGTGGGAGCACAAGGAAGGGGCAGCTCCTTCTGGGGATTGGGGGTCAGCACTCGTCCCCTGCACATCACCCTGACTGAACGTGTTACAGCTGCCCTCCCCTGCGTCCCCCCGCATCCAGCTTAGAGAGTCGAGAGGGCAGCCGTTGGGCTGGCAGGGTCCGGCCAGTGTCCTCCTCTCCAGCTGCTGTGGCCGTGGCCTCTCTAAGCCTCCCCTCCCTCAGCTCAGGCCACCGGCCTAGGGTTGGTAACTTCGTGCCAGGGAGGGATAGTGGGAGGGTTGCTGGCACCCAGCCACTTGCCCTGTGGCCTGAGGGACTGGATTTCCTCCCCAGCTCTGAGTGAGCACGTGCCCTATGAGTCCACCCCTCTTGGTGGTCTCGGCCCCCTCTGCTCAGGCCCTGGCAGGTACAGTGGGTGGAGCGTGGAGTCCCCATCCTGCTGGGCTGTGATAGCGCGTTCAGCCCTCAAAGTCTGAGGTCCCTCCTAGCTGTGTGTCCTTGGGCAACTCCCTTAACCCCTCTGAGTCCGGTTTCTCCTGAGGCAAATCCCTGCCGCCTGTGAGGATGACTCGAGGTCCCGTGCTTGGCAGACAGCAGGTACTCAGTGAGTGACATTTGTCCCTATTTTTATTAGAAGAAGGTGTTCGCTGAATTGTCTTCCCCGGTCACCTAAGGTGAGGCCTCCCGTGGGCCTCGCGTCTGGGGCTTAGAGCAGCTGGGTGTAGCCCACGAGGGTGGGTCCCAAGTGGGTAGGTAGGCTCCTCTGACCCACGTCTGCCCCAAGGCCAAGGCCAGTGGGAAGAAGCTGCAGAAGGTGACTCTCAAGGTGTCGCCACGGGGGATCATCCTGACCGACAACATCACCAACCAGCTCATTGAGAACGTGTCCATTTACAGGTACGCTCAGCATTGCCCACATTCAGTCTGCTGCTCGGGGCAGTGGATGGAGTGCTTTGTCTGAATCCAGACCCTACCACTTCCTATCTGGGTGACCTTGGGGCGTTAGTTTCCTCATCTGTGTGTGGGGTTGGAAACAGGTCCCGCGCGGTGTGTGGTTTTGAAGCCCTGGATGCCCTGCGCCTGGCTCACAGTGAGCGTGTGGCTCATGGCAGTTGTTGCTGCCATTATCACTAGTTGCAGCCGGCCTGGGACACCCCTGCCCCCCACCCCACCCCCAAGTGTGCTGCTGAGTCAGGCTTGGAGCGGAGAGCTGCACAGTCACTGCCTTTTTCGCCGGGAATGCAGCAGCTCAGCTCTGGACATCTGGCCAGGTGTCCAGGGAGGTCTCAGGCAGAGGCTGAGGCCAGAGTGTAGATGATCTCTGTAGAGGGTGGGCGCTGTTCACAGGGCAACAGGCCCGGCCCTTGGAGCCTCAGGCTGTGCCCGCCTCTCTCTTAGCTGGTCAGTTGTAAAATTTCAGAGCTGGAAGAGACAGGCAGCTCAGGTCCATTTTCCAGGTGGGGTCGCTGAGACGCAGAGAGGGAATTGCCCAAGGCCACGTGGTGAGATAGTGGCCGAGCTACGCCCAGGACACCGAGGCCAGAGTTCTGTCAGGCCTCTCGTCCCTGCACTCTCTTGCCTTGTCTCCGAGCAGGTGGCTCAGCTGGCTGGAGCAAAGCCAGTACTGGGGTTGGGGGGGGCGGTGGTGGGAGGGTGGATGTGTGTTGAGGACGTGGTTTTAGAGTTTCTAGCTGGTGTCCAAGTACCTGCTCTGCTGAGGTCTGTGCCGGGTGAGGAATCAGACCCAGCCCCTGCCTTCAAGGAGCTTCCAGTCTAGGAGGGGATGGAGCAGAGGACATGGGAGATAGAGTATAAGTGTTTCCCAAGAGGGCAGAGAAGGAGAGGCCTGCCTGGGGAAACTTGGGAGGGCCTGTCACGGGAGGAGGCGCCTTGCTGGGGCTTGAAGAATAGGATCTAGTTGAGTGATACCGAAGACCCAGGGCATTGAGGACAGGAGGCTGGATCCCCTGGGTTGGAGAAGAGGCAGTTGGGAACCTGGCACCCCCTCCTTCTGCCCACCTGGGGGTTTTAAGTGGTGATGATCCCTTTGTCAATGCCTGTGATTGAAACTGGGGCCACATGAGGTGAGGGCATCTGCTGAGCTTCTGTCCCACCTCTGGGCTGCCAGCTCCTCTTCTGATTGGGATTCCCAGGATGACTGGAGACAGTGGGGAGGGATCAGACAAGGGGGGAGAAGGTGTTTCAAGAGGAGGGAGCTGCTGTGTCTCCCTCCTAGGCCCCCGCCCTACTCCCAGCTCCTTTTCCCCTGGCCACAGCTCCAAGAGAAGCTGTCATTAGTCTCAGTCACCCTGGGAGAGATGGGCCTGTAACTCATCTGACCTGTGCACAGGGGTGTGATCAAAGGGAGGGCAGGTGGGGGACACTCAGGTGAAGGGCACTGTGGGCAGGGTAGTGTCCTGCCCCCCTTTCCAGCTGGTTAGCACAAACTCTTAAGAGGCAGCATGGCAGTGGTTATGGCCTCCGGAAACTAGCCTGGTGGTCTGAGACTCTTAGCCTTAGTATTCTCACCTGAAAAGTGGGGATAGTACTAGAACGCATCTCAGAGGGCAGTGAGGTGATATCTAGAACGTTGCCTGGTGTACAGTAAGGGCTCACCTACTACTATTTAGGGATGTGGCTCAGTAGAGGGGGGATGTGCCCTTCCTCCAGTTTTCTGTTTTTTTTTTTTTGGCTGTGTTGGGTCTTCATTGCTGCATGTGGGCTTTCCCTAGTTGCAGTGAGCGGAGGCTACTCTTCATTGTGGTGCACGGGCTTCCCATTGCGGTGGCTTCTCTTGTTGCAGAGCACGAGCTCTAGGCACACGGGCTCAGTAGTTGTGGCTCGTGGGCTGTAGAGCGCAGGCTCAGTTGTTGTGGCGCACGGGCTTAGTTGCTCCGCGGCATGTGGGATCTTCCCGGACCAGGGCTCGAACCCGTGTCGCCTGCATTGGCAGGCGGATTCTTAACCACTGTGCCACCAGGGAAGCCCTTCCTCCAGTCTTTACCACCACTCCTTCTTGCCTAGCCTGGGCTTCCCCACTCTCCCGCACCCCATGGATGGCCCAGGATGCTAGGCCCAGAGTCCCACCCTGGTGTAGTGGGATGGCAGGCTTTCTGGAACTCAGGGGAGATGCTCTAAGGGGCTTTCGGGATGCAGTCAGGCCCCTGTGCCAGAGTCTGGTGACACTTGCCACTTGCCTTTCAGAATCTCCTACTGCACAGCAGACAAGATGCATGACAAAGTGTTTGCGTACATCGCACAGAGCCAGCACAGCGAGAATCTTGAGTGCCACGCTTTCCTCTGCACCAAGCGGAAGATGGTCAGTGGGGAGAGGCTGGGCTTGAGCAGGCTTTAGCCTCGCCTTGGCAGCCCTGCCTTGGGGGCCCTGACTGGGGGGAAGGCAGGACCCAAAGGTGACATCAGTTAAAGAAAGTCTGAAGTCCCTGGGAACCTCAAGTGGGTGCTGAGAGCTGAGGGCACCGTGTAGGGCTACAGTCAGGTGGGCCACCTGTCAGGATGGGCTGCCCTCGGCTGGCCTGTGGGCAGCGACAAGCCCTCATTCCCAGTGAGTGCCCTGAGCCACTTCCTCTCTATAATGTGATTTGATGGATTTGAGATCTGGGGCGGGAGGGGGTCTCCTGTCACTATAAGGTGCAGGGCCTTATAGGGATTAGTCTCTAGAGACTGGTGATCAGAGGTGCCCAGTGTGATCAGAGGTGCCCAGTGTGAAAGGCAAAGGTGAGGGCCCTCAGAGGACCTGGCTCACTGTGGCCGGAGAAGGGAGGGAAATGGCCATATTTTGGTACCTACTCTGTGCCTGTTTCAGTGGTAATCTTTAAGGTACAGTCTCATTTACTCCTCGGAGCAACTCTGCAAGGTGGGCGCTGTAACTGCGTTCATTGTTTTTATTTTTATTTCTTTTTTATTTTTTGTTAATTTTTTTTTTTATTTTTTTGCTGTATGCGGGCCTCTCACTGTTGTGGCCTCTCCCGCTGCAGAGCACAGGCTCCGGACGCGCAGGCTCAGCGGCCAAGGCTCACGGGCCCAGCCGCTCCGCGGCATGTGGGATCTTCCCGGACCGGGGCACCAACCCGCGTCCCCTGCATCAGCAGGCGGACTCTCAACCACTGCGCCACCAGGGAAGCCCTCATTTTTATTTTTAATGAGGAAACAGCCTCACAGAGGTCAGCTCTCTTGCTGAAGGTGAGGTAGCTAGCTGTCATCTAGCAGAGGGTGCCGTTAGCTAGCCGAGGGTCTAAACCCACGTTTCTTCTCTCCCTGCATGGCTGTGAGGAGCCAGGAGTCCCTCACCCCATTTCCAGGCCGCCCTGACACATCTAGCTGGGACGAGCTGGACCTCAGTGGTCTCTGGGCTTTTGTCTTGAACTTCGTGGCAAGCAGCTGGAGGGAGTCAGCCTTTGTCATTGAAGTTTTTGTTTCTGAGGCCCCAGAGATCTGAGCATCCGCCCTGTAAGGAGGTTCCCGACATTTATTGATTTAGTATTGGCCTCTGTTAACCTCTGTGTACGAAGCCCAGAGCCCCAGTTCCTGTGCCCTGTGGTCCTTGTAGCCAAGGAGACAGGATCCGTTCCCCTCCCCATGTCATCAAGGACATATCCAGGACATCACAGTCTTAAAGTGACCCCCGCCCCACCCCGGCTTTCTGCTACCCCTCAGGGCCCTCTTCTCCAACTTCAGAGCCAGTGGAGCATCTTCCGGTCTCCCTCTCTGCTCTGTCATCACATTGCTATTTCTGACTCTCACCCTCCTGCCTCCCTCTCATAAGGTCCTTTGTGATTGGGCCCGCTGGGTAATCCAGGATAATCCCCCATCTCAAAGTCCTTAACTTAATCACATCTGCAAAGTTCCTTTTGACATGTATAGTAACATTCACAGGTTCTAGGGATCAGAATGTGGACATCTTACCGGGGGTGGGGTGGGGTGGGGTGGGGTGGAGGGAGTACGATTCAGCCTACCACAGGTCTTGTGGGAGGAGCACTGTAGGAGGAGACAGACCAGGGGCCTGATCCTCTGTGACCGTGGATAAGACCCTGACCTTCTTTGGGCTGCATGCCATCAACAGAATGAGGAGGTCACCTCAATGACCTCCAGGATTGTTCTGAAAGGTCTCAGTTTCTTTCGTGCACCTTGTTTCTTTCCTGCAGACTCGATGTCGCCAGCCACTCACCCGGGGCCTCATGATGCCCTGGGTCCCTGAGCTGCGGTGGCTTCTCCCGTGACAGCCTTGTTCCCACAGAACAAGCTCATTATGTCCCCATTGTTTGTCTCTTCCTCCCCACTGACCAGAGCAGGCACTGGGCAGGGGCAGCTGGCCCTCAGCCATTGCTGCAGTGCAGGGGCTCCCAACATGTAGAGGCTTCCTCTGGGATGGGGAGGTCGGGGGTAAAAGAAAGTGGATGCTGGCCCAGCGGCTAAGGGAGCCTTGGGCCAGAGGACTTTAGACAGGCTTGAACAAAACCCGTCTACCCCAGGCCAAGAGGTCAGGTACTGGGGAAAACAGCCAGCCTGCTTGGTGCTGACAGCAGAGCCATCGGGCAGAGGGACGGGCTCCTGCTGGACACCCAGGGCCCAGACTCTTCGCTTTTGGCCCATTCTTATCTGCCTCAGGAGCGGCTGGATATTGGCTTGTCCATCTCCAGCCTTTCCCACCTGGCCTCCCCATTTCAGGGAGCCCTGGGGAGGTCCCTTGGAGAGACAGCCCAGCCCAGGGCGGTGTCGGTAGACCGCCTGATGTGTGTGGTGTCCTTGTGGCTCCCAAGGCCTCAGCTGAGCCCAAGCTGCCAGTGTGTTATGGCCTTGTGGTCTGGCCACGTTGGAGACCTTGAGACTCTCAGGGCGGAGTGGACGTCTCTGCGGAGGAGGCAGGAGGTGAAATGGGCGCCTCAGTCCACATCCTGCCTGCTGGTAGGTCCCTCCACGTGCTTGCTGCTGCCTGTCCCAGGCTGAGCTCTGTGTCGGGCACTGGGGACCCAGGGTGGCCGTGAAGATGCGAACCAGGCGACGGGAGAGAAGAGCCGGGATTCAGTAACGGGCATACAGGGAGCTTGGCTCTCAGGCGGAGGTTTTTAAGTCACTCTGGAGGTGGCACATGAAGCGTTCTCAGAGAAGGAGACATTTTGAGGTGGGCTTTGAAGGATGAGTAGTAAGTAGGAGTTTGCCAGGCCAAGCAAAATGGGGCAGGGTGGTGAGAGGGTGGGTGCACTCCAGCACAGGAATCAGCACGTGCAAAGACACAGAGGTGCAAAATGAAGTGGTATGATTGGGGGTTGGGGATTCAGATGTCACCAGAGCCTGGGTGGATGGCTAGGTAGAGTCAACCTCAGGGGAGCCTTGAATTTGCACGCTGACGTAGCCCTCAGTCGTTCTGGCCAAGGGCCCAGAGTTTCCACATCCCCACCCTTCCTTGCTGGGCTGCCTGAATGAGCAAGAAGCCTAGGACCCACCCAGATTGAGGGGCAAATGGGTCCCTTTCTGGGTCACCCACCAGTTCAGCTCAGCTCAGGCAGCCCAACCACCTGGCCTCTCTTTCCCTGTGGCTTCTATTGGGCATGGCCAGGATAAGGTTCTGTACAAAGAAATGTTTCCATCTGCCCACCTGGGAGGCCTCAGCCAGCACTTCAGCCTCTGGGCTCTGAAGTGAAGGTGCCATTGCTGACATCGGTGGGGAGCCCAGGGTTGCAGTACAGGTGGACTCCCTAATTCTACCTGGGGTCGGGTGCGGCAGGGCTATTCTCCCTCCCAGGCCACTGGCATTCCTCAGGTCATCCTTTTGTGCAGTGATTTATGCTTCTGGGCAGCAGGGCTGTACAGGGCACCTGGCCCGACTTGGTTTGAGAACCTGGTTGGGGTCCTTTATTCCGGGGTCCTGGCCCAGGTCTGCAGCCCTAAGCTAGACCTGGTCCCCGTGAGAAGCTAACAGCCTGGTTACCCAGAACAAAACAGGGACGTCAAAAGCTGGGCAAGGCAGTACCTGGTCAGGGTAATAAGACAGACTCAGAGGCCAGAGGCACTCAGGAGGGGCAGGCTCCTGGCCTGCGGAGTCAAGGAGGGCTTTTCGGTGGGCAGGCCTGAGCAATCCTTCCATCGCTAGTGCCCAGATTCCTGCAGTCGCCCAGGAAAACGGGGCCCACCCCCTCCCGGTCTCTGCCCAGCCTGGGCTTTCAGCCACCTGCATGCATCTGCGTCTTGAGTTATGTTTGGTTTAACTTGCAGCTCAGGACTCCGGGGTGAAAGGGCGGGGATGTATGCAAATGAACAAGCAGATTTATGCAAAAGCAGTGTCGGACTTGTGCCCTCAGATTTCCTGGAGGCAAAAATAATGGCGTTCCCATCTCCCTGCCACACTGGGTGACCAGCCCTTGCTTGGGTGTATAGTGATCTGACTCTGGCTGGTAATTAGCCCATATTTTTATTTCATGGGCAATTCTCAATGGTAACTGGGTCTATTAAACTTGATCCAGACGTGACAGCTTAAATTGTAAACAGCTGTGAAGAGTTTCATCCTTAATTACCATATTTAAGTTTTGCCATAAAGCGCCCGTACTTCCATCAAAAATGTAAATGACAGAGACATTCAAATGAGATTTTATACTTCGTGAAATTTAATTGGCATGGATCAGTCAGCTTGTTTAGGGATTTTAAATTTTAAAAGAATTTTAAAGGCAGTAGCCACAGATTCATTTCTCAATTAAATTGAGTTGTCTGGCGGAGGCGAAGGGAGTGGGGCCGAGGCGGGTTAGGCCTGAACGTGTCATACACTTCAAAGAGTCTGGCGGCTTTCTTCCCCAGGCCGAGCTTGCAGAGGACGCTACATGTCGCTTCCGGCTACAGTTGCGAGCTCTGGGACTTCCACTCCCAGAAGCTGAGCTGATTAACCCTGAACTGGAATCAGAGAGGAAAGGGCTGAGTTGAAGGTGGGCTAAGGGTAGGTCCTGGCTGGAGTGTAAGGCCTCAGGAGACCTGCCCCTGGGCAAATGCAATTCAGCCACCATCCTAGACACCCCTGGAGGGCTCTGGGAATCAGGGGTGTTCAGAGTCGATGCTTGCCTTCAGGGAGCACCCAGGTGGGGTGACACAGGCATGTGAGCTGGTGACACTTTCATATGCGTGACACCAGAGAGAGGTAGGCAGGGCTGTGGAAGCCCAGTGCCTGTGACGCGACATGACGTGACGTGAGAGAGGTGGTGACATTTGAGTTGGGTTTGAAGGAGTAGATGGGAGTCCCCCAGGTTCTTTACAGGTGGGTTATGGCACTGGATGGTTTTAGTCTTCTGCCCTGGGCCCTCATTGACATATTGCTCCTGCCAGGAAATGTAGAAGCCTCCTACTGCCTTTCTGGCATTCAGTTATAAGCCCCTCTGACCCAGCATAGTAGTAACCAGAGTCTAACCTTTGCCTCTCCAGCTGTGGCTCATTCAGGCAGTGGCGGGGCCCTTTCCAACTCTGGCTTTTCTGTTCTCTCATTTTAAGGACTAAGTTACTGTGTGCAGTCCTCAGGTAATTAGAGAGGACTTCTCGGAGGAAATAAGCCTCACAGTTAATTGCATTTAGGGGAACTCCAAGGCGAAGGAAAAAAGTAGAGGTGAATAGCCATTGCCAAGGTGGGGATTGGAGTACCCGTGGGAATCTTGGCTGGGCTCCACGTAGTGAAGATGGGACCCAGCTGCCTGGGGAAGGTGTGGCCTCATTACATCAGCTTTGGTGATGTGGGAGGGGCCAGGACTCTGCCTCTGCCAATCAGGCATTCCAGAGCCTGGGACAGCCAGGGTGGACCTGGCCTGGAGTCCCTGGGCCTCCAGTTGAGACTTGCGTTTACCTGCCTAACACTGTACCCCTCCCCTGACCCCACTTCCTGTTTTTCAGGCCCAGGCTGTCACCCTCACAGTAGCCCAGGCCTTCAAAGTCGCTTTTGAGTTTTGGCAGGTATCCAAGGAAGGTGAGTCTTGTTTGTGGACATGGTGGGTGGGGTGTACAGGGGCGTTGAAGAAGACCAGCAGAGCAGTAGGGGCGGGGAGGACGGTAAAGGCTCTGGAGTCAGGCCTGGACTGATCGTCAGCTTCATCGCCTATCTGGTTTGTGGCTTTGCACAGGCCCCTTCACCTCCGAGTCTCAGTTTCCCCATCTGAAGAACTGGGAGCAGTTGTCTCCCTCCCCCAGGGTCCTTGTGAGGATTAAGTGAAATATGCAGAGTTTCTTTTCTCCATTCTGGAGACCTAACACCTGCCCCCTGAGATTGGCCACAGCCTACCCCTGCCCAGTGATGGCTAGGGATGGAGTGCTGGGGTCGGGGGCTCCAACGCGCTGTGCCTTGGTCCCACAGAGAAGGAGAAGAGGGAGAAAAGCAGCCAAGACGGAGGGGACATCCTGGGGGGGGGCCGCCGAGACAGCACCCCTTCGCTGAAGAGCCGTGAGTCTTGGGCGGGGGAGGGGCTGCATGGCATGGGACCCTTCATCCAGAGGGCCCCCCTCCCTCCTGGGCTGGGGTAAACTCCGGGGTTTTTATCTTTGTTTTGGTGTTAAATACATAATGCTTGTTTATTATAGAGAAATTAGCAAATGCAGGCAAAGGGGAAAAATTACTTGTTTTGGTGCATGTTCCTCCAGATATGTCCCTATACAGGTATATAAATCTGTGTATACATCTCTCCCTATACACTTTACATCTTGTTGTGTGATCTCTTAAAAAACTTAATACCTGTTGTGAATATGGGTTTCAGCCTAAACCATGAGTGGGAGAGAGCTTCCCACCCTGTGGGCAGCTGTCCAGCTGCTTCAGGAGGTGCAAGGGTGGGGCTCTGGGTGGTCTGGGTGATAGGGCTGGAAAGGCCATGCCCAAGGAGGGAGTTGGGACCAGGGTAGCCCAGGAGGCTCCAGGATGGGGCTGGGAGACAGGAACCTCCTCTCCTCCTGACACACCTGACCCCTCATAGTGGTCGCCACTGGGAACCTGCTGGACCTGGAAGAGACAGCCAAGGCCCCGCTGTCCACGGTCAGCGCTAACACCGCTAACGTAGACGAGGCACCGCGACCTGAAGCCTTAAACAGCAGCAGCGTTGTCTGGGTGAGTGGTCGTGTGGCCTGGGGACCCCCCCAGGATCCAGTGAGCCTTGGCCTGATCCCTGGATGAGGCCTAAGGCAGCTCCAAGGTGCAGACCCTGGAGCCCGTGACTTGCAGGCCTCCAGGAGGGCCTGACCCAGCCTAGCAGCCAGACTCAGGGTAGGGGATGAATAATGTCCCCTTTGAACCTAGGGCTGCGTCCCCAACAGCCTTGGCTCCCGGCACAGCTGTCTCCTCACAATGCCTGGCCTCTTGGCCTGAGCATCCGTGGCTCTGCCCACTGCAGGACCAACCAAAGGCCCCCTTGTTCTCGGCATGGGCACTTCGCTCCTGAAGCCTCTCCCCCTCGGCCCCCTGAACGAGGAGCCTGAGACTCAGGCAGGCAGCCTGGCCCTTGACTCACTCTGTGACCCGGGGCAAGCACTCTGACCTCTCTCTGTCTCAGCTTTTTCACTTCTTCAGTGATGATGATGACCTCTGCCTGCAGAATCTCCCAGAGGAACATAATTTTTCAATTTAAAAAATTAGAAATTTTTTTCATTTGGAAATAATTTCAGACTGATAAAAAATTACAGAAATGGTACAAAGAATTCCTGTTCCTCTTCATACAGATTCCTCAATTGTTAACATCTTACATAACCACATTACAAAGATCAAAATTGTTAACATTTATGCAACACTTATATAATCTACAGACCTGATTCACATTTCTCCACTTGTCCCTCCAATGTCCTTTTTCTAGTCCAGGATCTATTGCCGAATGACGTGTTACTTTACTTGTCATGTCTCTCTCTTTTTTTTTTTTTACATTTTTGCAAAATCTTTTTTTTAATCTGTATTAGAGTATAATTGCTTTACACTGTTGTTTTAGTTTCTGCTGTACAACAAAGTGAATCAGCCACATGTATACATATATCCCCATATCCCCTCCCTCTTGAGCCTCCCTCCCACCCTCCCTATCCCACCGCTCTAGGTTGTCACAAAGCATCGAGCTGATCTCCCTGTGCTATGCACGTCTCTTTAATTTTAAAAATCTGGAACATTGATGGACTTGAAAACCTATCAAATCCCATTGCCTGTTGGGGGCCACCCAGTGTCCCCCAAGCAGGCACTGCGAGCCTGTTCTCTGCAGTCTGGGAACCAGCCTTGCCACCTGCCCGTCCTCCCGGAGGCTGTGGAGGGAGCCTTGCCCATTGTTTTCCCACCTAGGCTGTGGCATTCCTGCCATCAGCTATCCCTTGTGAGCTTGGAATTTGGGCTCAGCTTCTGAAAGTGGGTGAAAGCAAGAAAACCTTCTTCGCATCCTCCCTCTTGGAATTTGAAAGCTGTAGAGGTCGTCTGGTCCAACCCCCTCATTCTGTGGAAGGAAAAGCTGAGTCTTAAAGAGGAGCAGTGACTTGCCTAAGGTGTTGCTGAGTCGTGGCAGAGCTGGGAATTGAACCCCCAGGTCTTTAGGCACCTAGGTGCCCTTTCTCCTGTCCCACATCCCAGGTTTGGGTCCCTGTGCCGAGATGCTGGTGGCAGTAGCCAGGTGGAAGGCCTGCCTGTGCCTGTTCCTCTAGGCACCCACCAGACTCCTACGCTTGTGTGCCACGTCCCTATAGCTTACCCAGGGCTGGGACAAGCCCCGGCTGTGAGCACGGGCTCCCCCTCTGAGGGTTCTTATCTCCTGCTTTGTTTTCCCCAAGGAGCTGGATGATGGCCTGGATGAAGCATTTTCAAGGTAACGTTAGGTGGGCTCCTGGTGCTGGGGGAGGAGGCCTGGCACTTGGGGGTTGGTCTCCAGGGCCCTTTGCCATGTCTGAGAATGTGAACTCTGACCTTCCCCAGAGCAAAAATCTCAACTCAGATACCTCCAGGGGTGGGGAGCTCACTATCTGGCTAGGTCTGCCAGAAAGTTCTTGCTGTTGAATCAAAAGCTATTCCTGGTGACCGCTCTACCACAGGTTGAGCTGAACTGAACACACTACAGCTCAGGTTGGCTTCCTCTTCCTACACCTGGTGTAGCCTTCAGAAATGGGCTTTTTTGCAGGCTTTGTTCCTTCCAGAGGTTTTGCATTTACGGAAAGGGGCAGGGAGAAGGCAGTGTTTTTGTTTTTTTTTTTGCAGTACGCGGGCCTCTCACTGTTGTGGCCTCTCCCGTTGCGGAGCACAGGCTCCGGATACGCAGGCTCAGCGGCCATGGCTCATGGGCCCAGCCGCTCTGCGGCACGTGGTATCTTCCCGGACCGGGGCACGAACCCGTGTCCCCTGCATTGGCAGGTGGACTCACAACCACTGCGCCACCAGGGAAGCCCAAAGGCAGTGTTTAATTAAGCCCATGGAGCATTACGTAGAGGAGGGATGTGAGTCCCATTAGGAGATATTTGGTCTAACCAGAGGCTGGTGGCATTTCCCCTTTTCCCAGGGGCCATCTCTGTCCATGGCTGCCTTCAGCTTGGGGACACGCCACCAAGAAGGCTGGCTGAGGAGAGGCCCAGGCAGCTCAGGCTTCCGAGCACTGGGCCCTGGTCGGCCAGGCCTTCCTTTCTCCCTTGGGACCCTCAGAAGCCCCCTACAGCCCTCCCCCGCTTCCCCATCCCCTTCCTGCCAGAACCAGTGGAAACCTCTCGGTGCAGCCCAGGTCGGGGGAGTGGCGTGTGTGGCCCCTTCATGATTCTTTTTACCATCTTCCCAGCTTCTCTGGCTGACTACAACCCCCTTGATTGAAGGAAATCTTTCATTCACTTTTTCCAGATTACTAAAGTGTCTTGTGCCCTTAATGAACAACTTGGAAAATCAGCAAAGCGTTAAACAGGAAATAACACCATCCCATAATCCCACAGCCCTGACTTTGGGGCTTAATTCACGCTAATCCTATACATATACATTTTTTTTGCATTCATCAGCTCATCGTATTTGCATTTGGGGATCCTGATTTTCACTTACTGCTGGTGTATCAGGAGCATTTCTCCAGGCTGTTAAAAACTCCTTGTAAACACCTCATTCACTGACTGCCTCATGTTCTTTTAAGGACATGGGCCGTAATTTATTTAACTCTCCCTATTCTTGGTACGTTCAGTTGTGCCCCTTTTTGAATTTACTTTGTGAACAGCACTGTGTTGAACATAGTTAAAGCCAGTGGTCTTCCATGGTTGCCCCAGGCTCTCTCCCACGCATGCCCCTCTTGGCGCTGGCAGCGCTGCCCTTTCTCCTCTTTCCTGATGGAGCTGTGGATGGTGTGGGTGCCCCAGCCTCTCCGTGGTGGGAACGCCACTGCCTGCCCCACAGTTTTCTGAGCCCCTTGACCCTCAAGGGTAGGCTCTCTGGTTAGAGGCGCCACCTCTACTGACATCCGGGTCTTGCTTCTTTGGCCATGTGTCCTGCCGTTTTCCCACCCACGTCCTCTCACTTCTGACCCTGGTGCTGGCCAGGCTGGACCGGCTCCTCGGGGCCCCGCCAGCCCCTTGCCTGGGCCCCCAGCTCACGCAGCTCTGCCTTCCAGGCTTGCCCAATCTCGGACGAACCCTCAGGTCCTGGACACTGGACTGACAGCACAGGACATTCATTACGCCCAGTGCCTCTCGCCCGTCGACTGGGACAAGCCTGACAGCGGTGGCGCCGAGCCAGATGACCTCTTCAACTTCTGAGGCCTGGGGCTGGCAGGACACGTGACAAACCAAAGCCACCCATGTCGGGGGCGGGGCCAGCTCCAGGACCCCCAGCCAGTGTCCTTCAGTCGGCAGCGCTGTCAGTCTGCAGATCAGAGCTGCAACCAGTCAAGCAGAGGGAAGGAGAGATTCTTTTTTAACCCCTTTCTTTCTCCGAGAACTGAAAGATGCCTTGAATATTTATTCAGTGACTCCTGGTTCAACTCAGAAGCTGGTTTTGCATCAGGCACGAGCGCAGTGTTATAACCAGCTTTCTGCCCTCTCTTGAGCGAGCTCTGCTCCACTGTGGGTGTCAGGATGGTGGCCAAAGCATTTCTTGTCCCTTCTCTTCAAGGGCCCAGATTTCCCTGGAGGTGCCCTTGCTCCTTACTGAAAGTAGTCGGATCGTTCATTTCTGTCATCCTTTGAGCACAGGAGGGCAACACAGCCGCGGGAGGAGACTGTGACATCCAGCCCGCCTTCCGTGGGGGGCCCAGCGGGCCGGGGCTTGGGCTCCTGGCCCTGGGGGCTCTCAGAGACAGAGGGGCAGACCCTGACCAAAGACAACACGTGGCAGGCACTTTAAAGCACACACAGCAGGTGTGGCCCCCAGCTCCTCGATGGTGCTTCGTTGCGTAGAGCTTTCTTTCTGCCCTTCTTCCGAGAGACGAGGCCCAAAGTCCCCGGCAGTGCTTGGAACCGGTGTAAGTGGCTGCCCTGGACTCCCAGAGTCTGCCTGCGGCCGCGGGGTCATCTGTGTGACCGCCTCCTGCAGAGCTCCCGTCCCGCCCTTCCCCCTCCACGTGGATGAAGGTTTCCCGCGCCGCTATTTGGTCTGAGCCCCACCTCCCCGTACTTCCTGAGATAGTGCGTGAAACCTAACACCTAGATTTGTTTGCGAATGTTTGGTTGCCAGTTTCTAGATGAGGAAACTGAGACCGCACGCGTGGAAGGGGCAGAGTCAAGAGTAGAACCCAGATCTGGTGCCACAGCTGCCTTCTCACCCACACCTCTCAACTCACACCTCCTTTCTTCTAGCTTTGTTGTCCTCCCAGGAACCAAAAAGCCCCAGCTATTTTCTGACCAAAATGTGTTTCGTAACAAACCATCTGGTGCCTTTACTCACATAACTGGCATGAGCCTGTGTGCCCTGCTAGCTGTCTCGCTGTTGATTTCTGTGAAAATGGAAGTGTTTGAAGTCTGCTAATTTAGAGGGTGAAACAGAACCAAACTTCGTAAGCATCACGCTGTTCCTTCCTGATGCTCCGACCCCGGGTCGGGGACGTACCAGCAGCAGCCTGTCTTCAGAGTCTCCCCTCCTCTCCTATCACCCCCATGGGGCTCCCAGCAAAGCCGCCAGCACGTTCTTCGTCCTCAGGTGCCTCCCAGGCCTGGCTTTACCAAGCTTAAGTCTCTGGTGATAGTTGGAGCAGGTTTCACCAGCCCAGGAAACACACCGTTTCTTAGAATCTACTTATCTAACTAAGCATCTGAATCAAAACACAGAGACAGGAGTGCCTGGGTGAGAGGTGGGGTGGGATTGCCTTTATCAAAGTGTAAAGATAACTTCCGTTCCCTGGCCCAGCTCCTGCACCCCCGCTGCCCACCCCAGATCTCCTTGGTATCAGCCCCTGTATTTGTCGTGAGGCAGCAGGGCTTGGGCCTGACACAGGCCACCCTTGGCACAAGGGTCCAGGAGACCTGAGAAAGGCTGTGCTGTGTTTGTGTGAGTCTCCATGGGGCCTTCATCTGGTCTCTGGCCAACAGTGGTCAGTGTGCTCCCCTTGTGTCTACAGATAAGTTTTGTTGTGCTTTACTTTGTATTGCTGTAAAGGAAGTTCTAATGAGGAAAAAAATAAGTAATAAATGTTCTCTTTTTGAAATACAAAGAGCACTTGCATGGAGTGTCGTGGTAGCCACGTAGGAGCGTGGCCTTGGGCAGCCCCTGCCCTGGGTGGTTGGAGCAGTGGTGGCCACAGACCCAGACATGGGGGATAATGGTCTGTGATCCCCTAGATGAAGCCCGAGGGCCCCCTTTCCACCAGGCAGATGGGTTGTGCGATGAGGTCATCTCTGGATAGCTTAGTGAGCTCAGCACTGGAGAGGCCTCTGAAAACCTAGGTCAAGGCCTCCTAACCAGGGTCTGTGACCCCTTGAAATGTACATTATGCGTGTGGCCACACATACATTTTTCTTGGGGATGGTGTCTCTCATTTCCGTCACATCCTCAAATGAGTCCATGACGTTTATTCATTTGACAGACTTTGTGCTAAACACAAACCAGGCCTGGGATTCAGTGCTGGGGACAGCAGTCCAGACACCCTCCCTGTCCACGTGGACTCAGAACGTGTGGCTTGGGTGTGATTGGGGACTAGGGTGGGGGATGAAGGAAAGTGTGTTTTCGTGACTTGGGAGACCCAAGGTCTAGCTCTGGCTCTGCCACCTGGGACTGTGACACTGGATCAGTCACTTCTTTCCTTGAGCCTCAGTTTCCCCATCTGGGAAAAGGGTACAACAATCACCACCCTTTCTGCCTCCCTGGGTTTTGTGAGATTCGGATGACAATTATCATATTGTTGGTGATGTACTTAGATGGCTCAAAGCTTATCTCAGAGCAAAAGGCAATTGGGACCAAATACATTTAAGGAAGTCAAAGTAAAATTGATAATAACGGGGGCTACTGTTAACTGAGCTCTTCATCTGTGCCCAGGGCCGTGCCAGTCTCTCAACTCTAGCTCATCGCGGCGCTCCTGTTGAGCCCCGTGGTGCTAGCTCCCTTTCCTGCTGCAGGCACCGAGGCTGCAGGTGCTGCTGCCAAGGCTTGACAGACCACAGCCCAGACTCCGATCTCTGTGGCCCTTGACTCTGCCACGTCCTGATCCCCCGGGAGCCACGTCTGCAGTCATGCTGCCTGTGGCCTCCTGTAGAGCCGCGCAGAAAGGCCGCTCTCTTCAAGCTCCAGTGGGGGTCTTCTCAGACATTTATCTCTTTGTCCCTTTCAAATAGTGGTCATAAAAATACCCGGAACCCAGGGGCGGAGACCTCTGATATCAGCCGTCGGGCAGACTGGCTGTGAATTCTGAGTGGATGGTAGATGACTAAGAAATTCTCTCCTTTCTTCTTCTCCCATGATCTGAGAAGACACTCAACAAGTCCGTCTTTCGGCTTAAATCTGGCCAATGCCTTTAGTCTCCGGATGTCTCAAATTGCAAAGCCTGAGCACTCGCCATCTGCTCTTTCACGCGTAACGGGTGAAGCTGCAGAGAACAAAGTCGCCTTTCAGATTTGATGTGACCTTCAGCTTCGCGGGGTGGATGTCGGGCTCTCCTCTCCCAGGGGGAGAGCCCATCCCAATTAAATCTCTCCAAGGACTTTCTGACAAGCCCGGAGAGTGAATCTGGGCGAATTCTGGGCCCTCGGTGCTTGTCTGGGGTCTGTTCTTCACCTGGCCTTCTTCCCTCTACCACTCCCTGTGCACGGGGTACAGAGGTGGCCTCTTTGTTATCAGGGAGTGAGCTTTTCCCCAGGGCGTACATGCCAGGCCCTGTTAGTCCTTTACACCTAACATCAGAGATACTAGTCTAACAACCATGCCAGGAGGTGGGTGGTCCTAGTACCATTTTCAAGATGGGACAGCTGAGGGTCAAGGAGGATAAGTGAATTGACCAAAATCTCACAGCCAGTAAGGAATGGACCTTGGATTTGAACCCCAGTCAGCCTGACGCCAGAGCTTGTATATTTCCACAGCACTACCTACCCTGTAGAGTGAAGGGCAAACCCAAGCCGAGCTGCCCGTGTCCTGTTCTGGGGAGCCTCTACCATGGCACAGATGGGAGCGGCAGGGTTCAGGCCAGGCTAGGTACCTGGGGCAGGGGCCGTCTTCACAGACTGGTGGAAATAGATCTTTCCCACTGCTAGGGGGTGCCCCTTGGGGCTGCTTCTCTGGACATGACCAGTTGAGGACTCGGCAGGGCATGTCTCATCACATCAGGCCCCTGTCTTGCCCCCAGCCAGCATTGCCCAGCCTATGTTTGTGTGGGGTGGGCGGAGGCCCAGAGTGAGCTTTGGTGTCCCTCCGAGGGGGAAGGTGTCCTCTGGGAGCAGACTCAGTGTGTCGGGGTGGTGAATGCCAGCCTCAGAGGGCCCGGGAAGGAGGGGAACACATCTCTGGAACGCTGGCAGCGTCTGAACCCGTTAAATAGTTTAAGCTGCTGCACAGTGACTGTGCTAGGAGGCGTTATTAGCCCATTTTAGAGACGATGAGACTGAGGCCCACAGTGTTTATGTGACCTGCCAGCCTCACACAGCTGGGAAGAGGCAGGCCTGGGATGCAGAGCCCCTGTGTTCTCCACTGTCGCAAGGTGACCCTGCCCCTCTGCAGATTACTTGGAACGTTTGGACAACACAATGTCCTCGCTTACTTAGGAGCTTCTGAGCCCAACACATGGGTGCTGGGTCAAACTGGTGCCTTTGCTTCCAGCCAGGACAGATGTGGGCTGTGTCCTAAGTCCTTGTTGCCAAGCGACAATTCTGACCACAACTCCTGAGCCCCAGCACGGGGTAGGGCTGCCGGGACCTGTCTTGACCTCTTCACAGGCCAGGGTTTGCGGGTCCTGGTGCCCTGGAAAGCTCCTGGGCGTGGGCTAGGTTTGTACCACACCACGGGGACATTAGAAGTCAGAGCTGGAAGCCAGGGAGAATTCCTGGAAGAGCGGTGTTCCAGCTGGGCCTTGAAGGAGGGGAGAAAGGTTGGGAGCTCTGAGACGCCAGGGCTGGGTCTGATTCACCTGAACCTCAGTGCCCAGCATAGCACCTGGCACAGAGTGGCCGTCAGTGACTCGAGTCAGCTCATCAAAAGGGGGACAACCAGCCCAGCTTCCTGTGAGAACCTGCTGAGAGCAGGGGCAGCCTCAGATTGGCAGGCAAGGCTGGAGTCTCTGCAGCCCAAAGATCCACTTTGCAGGTTATCAGTCCTGAAGGCAAAGCCACTCGGTGGTCAACTTCCCCATGCACACCTGGCTTTGGCTCTCTGGGTCTCCATCACGCAGCCAGCAGCCACACACGCCCAGCCCAGCCTGGTTTAGTAAAACATGTGGTCCACTCCTCTGCCCTGACCAAAGATCTTGATTTTCAAAATGTCTTCAAAGCAGGAGTCTAGAATTTTCAGAGCTAGAAGAGCCATAATGGTCCTCCAGCCCACCTTCTTTGCTTATAGTCGGGGACTGGGGCCCACGGAGGGACGGGCCATGTGGGCAGTTGAGAAGCAGAGCTGAGATGGGAGTGTTATTCTTTTCCAGGGACCCCATGCCCTGTCCGCCATCCACCCCATAGAAAGAGAGGTCCCTTCCCTTCCCCACGTGTGCTGGGAGGGCCGATGTGCTTGAGGTCTGCAGGGCTTAATGATTATGATAAGCAGAGGCTGGAGAAAGGGCATTTGGTGAATCCTCAAGCATGTAATAAGCACCAGCTCATCACCCGTCTCTTCACTGCGCCTCCTCCAGGGCCCCAAGGTCTCATCTGCTGCCCGAGCTGCTGGCACAGACGCCTGGAAGAGAGAGCAGAGGGCTGTGATTATGAGCACGGCCCCTAGAGCAGACTGGGTTTGAATCTCAGGTTTGCCACTTATTAGGCGTGTAAATGACGGAAGAGCAGTTGACTTAATAGTCTGGGTCTCAGTTTACTCCTGTATAAAATAGGATGATAACAGCACCATCCACACGGGATGTTTTGAGGAGCTAATGAATGAGTTGGTACTTGTGAGGTGCTGAGAACTCCGCCCACTGTGGCTGTCAGTTGCTGTGAGGGCTGCTGGGGGAGGGGGGACATGCAGGACCAGTCTCACCACAGGGCTGTGGCCCCACCCAAGATGGCAAAGGCGGGCACTTCTCTGGCAGTCCAGTGGTTAAGACTCCACACTTCCACTGCAGGGGGCACGGGTTCGATCCCTGGTCGGGGAACTAAGATCCCTCATGCTGCGCGACACGGCCCGAAAAATAAAAAAGATGGCAAAGGGGGAGGAGACATGTCCTACCAGCTTCCATCCTGATGCCACCCAAGTGCACGCTCTGGCCCTTCCCTACCATCAAAGTGTGCCCCAGGAAAAACTCCAGAAACTTCAATATCCAGTCAGGATTCAGGCAAGAATACCTTCCACTCTAGCTGTTTCAAGTAGGAAATAAATCTCTTAATATATTCGGCTCACGAAACCACTGGGACGGCTGGGGGTGTGAAGGAGGCCCCGCAAGGGTTCAGGGAATCAGGAAAGGCTGGAGCCGAGGGAGCTGCAGCCAGTGGCCCGGCGGCTCTCTGCTCCTAAGGTTGGTTCTGTGAGATCCGATCTCACTGGCAGAAGCCGATGTGAAGCCTGCTGGCCAAGGGAGGTGCGAAAAGTGGTTCACAGGCGTCCAGCCTCCGAGAGGGCACGTAGAAAGGGAGGAAGAAGGCGCTGAGACCACCGGGCACCCCGTTCTCCCCTGACACTCCTGTGGGAGGTGGGGCACAGGGAAACCGGGGTGCTGGGCCAGAGGAAACCTCACCACCGTGTGGACCGTCAGATGCTGTGTTGAGAGCAGACACATGTTATCTTCGATCCTCACGACAGCCGTGTGAGAGACAAGACTGAGAGGTGAAGTGACAGGACCAGGGCTGGACCCCAGGTCTGTATGCACATCAGCTTGGACCCTGCCTCTGGATGCTCCCTGAGCAAGGCTGGCGGTCAGGAGTGATTCGTTCAGCACCCATTGACTGAGCACCAACCATACACACCAGGCTGGGTGCCGGGTGCTTGGAGCATGGCAACAAACAAAACAACGAAGATCCCATCCCACGGAGTTGCATTCCACTGGGGGAGGGGGATACTGACCCTCCCCGCTCCCCAAAGACGTAGAAGTAATCTGTGTGGTGCTCAGTACTAGGAAGAAAAAAAAAAAAGCCAGGGCTGGGGATAGAGGGGGAGGCGGGCAGTGCTGCTTTATACAGGGGTGGGAGGTCAGGGAGGTTTGAACAAAGGACCTAACGAAAGTGGGAGGAAAGAGCACTTGAGACAGAAGACACAGCAAGTGTACCCCCTCCTCGGCCCCGCCCCAGGCAGGGGGGAGAGTGAGATGTGAGAGAACAGAAGGGGCGAGGAGGTCAGTGTGGCCGGAAGGAGAGAGCTGGGAGATGAGGTCAGAGAGCAGGTGGGCACCGGGGACCTGGGGCAGGGGCGGGGGCTTCTGACTTCCTTGAGATGGAGTGGGAGGTCTGTGCAGAGAGAGACAAGATCACAGAGGCTGCAGAGACCCCCGGGGGCTGGGGCAGTCGTCCAGGGTCAGGCCCAAGAGAAAGCGGGCTCAGGGCTAGAAAAGGGGTGGGTGGGAGCTTGACAACGGGATGCACTTCCTCCTCTGTTTCCGACGGAGGCCTGGGTTTGAGGCGTCCCCGAGTCTGTGAGTCTGGGTCCCGGGCTTGTGCATCCTTGTGTGATGTGGAGGGCTGGTGTCTCCAGGTCCCTGCCGGCGTCAGGCTGTGGCGCGAGTGTCCCCGGGCACGTGTGTCATTCCTCTGGAAGTGAGCATGTGTCAGCTCTGTGGTCTGTGTTGTGCTGCAGGCGTGCGTATCTGAACGTGAGTATGTGGACGCCTGGTCTGGTGGGGAGCAAGCCTGTGTATTTCTTTGTGCATGTGTGGGTGCCTGCTTGTCTGTAGGGGGCAGCAATGGGGAATGTCTTTGATTTTGGCCCCTTCACTACTATCTAGTCCCCCTGCTTCCTTGACGTTCTGCAGAGCTCAGCTCTAATTTTTACAGCAAATCAGAACAGATGCCCCTGGGACCCAGGGGGGTTGGCATATGCTTCTTGGGGACTTGGGTTGAAGGTCTGTCCCGTGGGGTTATCTGACAGCTGAAGTAGGGAGGATGCCCAGCCCCTGGTTCCCGCATTGGCAGTGTTTTAAACCCAGAGGCCCCCTCCCTTCCCAGGGACCAAGTTGGACCAGGGCTTTCACCACCCAGTTAGGAAGACTGTCTGAAGTTTGGGCCCTGCCAGCCCTCAGGAAGAGTCAGATTCCTAAGCCTGGAGGCCTTCAGGAGAAGCCAGGACTTCAGCACTGTGGAAAGAGCACAGAATTAGGAGTCAGAGGGACCTGGGTTCAAATCCCACTTCTGTCACTTACTAGACATAGTAACTAGTTCATAACCATGGTCAAATGATGGCTTGGTTTCCATTCTGTAGAGTGTGGACCTACCTCATGATGTCATTATGAGGATTAAATGAGAACTTACTATGTGCCAGGCCCTGTGCTTAGGGCTTTGCATGAATCACCTCATTAAATCCTCACCATGACTCTCTAGAGTGGATGCTGTCCCCATTTTACTGAAGAAGAAACTGAGGCCCAGAGAGGTGAAGTTACTGGCCCAGTGTCACTCAGGGGGAATGGGAGAGCCTGGCTTTGAAATAGGCAGTGTGACTTCAAAAGTAGCAGCGTGACACAGTGAATATAAAGCCGAGTGCCTGACTTTTTTTTTTTTTTTTCCGGTACGCGGGCCTCTCACTGTTGTGGCCTCTACCGTTGCGGAGCACAGGCTCCAGACGCGCATGCTCAGCGGCCATGGCTCACGGGCCCAGCCACTCCGCGGCATGTGGGATCTTCCTGGACCGGGGCACGAACCCGTGTCCCCTGCATCGGCAGGCAGACTCTCAACCACTGCGCCACCAGGGAAGCCCTAAAGCCGAGTGCCTGACTTCTGGTAGGAGTTTGGTCAGTGGTGGTTGTTATTACTGATGCCACACGGCTATCAAATTCTTGACCCCCAAAGGATAGCTCTGGACTCTCTTTTCTCCTTTTAAATTTTAAAGAGGGCAGTGGAAAAGCACCAGACTCGGGAGACTGAAGTTCAGACCCTGACTCTGTGACTCATTCACTGTGTGACCTTGTACTAGTCACCTCCCCTCCCTGAGCTCCATTTTTCCTCATCTGTACAGTGAGGACACTCATTTCTGGCCTGCCTATAAGGATCAGATGTGTGCAAAAGAGCTTGCAGCCTAAGTTGACTGCGTCCTCCCCAAAAGACTTGTCCAAACCCCCAGGACGTCAGAATGTGACCTTATTTGGAAACAGGGTCTTTACAGAGGTGATCAATTAAAACAAGGTTATCAGGGTGGTGTCCTTATAAAAAGGGGAAATTGGACACAGGGCCAGCCAGGCGCAGAGCAAAGGCTCTGTGAAGAGACACAGGAAGAAGGGCATGTGAAGGCCAGGGTTATGCTGCCACAAGCCAAGGAACATCTGGGGCAATCAGAAGCTGGAAGAGGCGAAGCAGGAGCTTCCCCTACAGGTGAAGGGGGGGACACGGCCCTGCTGACGCTTTGACTTTGGTCTTCCGGCCTCCAGAACTGTGAGACAATACATTTCTGTTGTTCTAAGCCACCCACTTTGCGGTATAGGTTTCCGCACAATCCCAGAGTTCCTATGAAACCTTTTGTAAGCTGAAATGGTATAAAGCGAAGAAGCAGTTACTTAGAGCACATCTTACTAACGGATGCAGAACATAAATCCAGTTAAAGCACAGATGCTCTCAGACACAGTTCAAAGCTAAAGTGGCTTGAGCTGCTTTGATGCTGAGATGCTGAGGGTAGTTTCCTGGAAAGGAGCTTGGCGGTGCCACTATCACCCCTTGGGGTGCACGCTGCGTCTGTGACGGCTGCTGCTGCAAAACAAACGCTGAACGCTATTCTCGCTTTTTCGTAAATGCTAAAACCCTCTTTATTTATTTTATTCATCTTCTTTGGCTGCGTCAGGACTTAGTTGCGGCACTCAGGGTCTTCGTTGAGACATGCGGGATCTTTCGTTGTGGCGCAGGCTCTTTGCTGTGGCACAGGGGCTTTTTCTTGTTGCGGTGGTCGGGCTTCTCTCTAGTTGTGGCGTGCGGGTATTCTCTCTCTAGTTGTGGCACGGGGGCTCCAGGGCGCGTGGGATCTGTAGTTTGCAGCACACAGGCTCTCTGGTTGAGGCGCACGAGCTCAGTAGTTGTAGTGCACGGGCTTAGTTACCCTGTGGCATGTGGGGTCTTAGTTCCCTGACCAGGGATCGAACCCATGTCCCCTGCATTGGAAGGCGGACTCTTTACCACTGGACCACCAGGGAAGTCCCCGAAAATCCTCTTTGGATGTCTTTCAGTTAAGGAAAACAGGAACTAACATAGGTCTTTCGTAAACGTGAAGTGGCATAAAGCATACTTTTGAAAAGCGGGGGATACATGTTCCTTCTTACAGCAGCCCCAGGAAACTAAAACAGGCCTGTGACATAAGATCCATAATGCCCACCATTTTTTTCTGGGGATACAAGCATGCACCCCATTGACGCTGTGAAGAGAGCAAGGTTCAGAGAGGTGAGGTCATCAGCCCATCACACAACAGGTGAACACAGTGCCAGGACCAAACCAGGGTCCTCCTGACCCCAAAGTCAGTGCTACTCTGCCGAGGAACAGAGCCTGAGGCTAGAGGCCAGGTGACCAGGTAAGCCTGGGGCAGCCCAGGAACGGGGGCCCGGCCCTTCAGCTTTGCTCTGCAGCCTTTCCCCATCCTCCTCTGAACTCTGGGGCAGTCGCCCTGCCCCGCCTGCCTCCAGGGCTATTGGGTCTCACGGCCTGGGTCACTAGGACACACAGAGTATCCCCAGCCACCTGGCACTTGCAGGGGGAGGTGGCAGCTAGTGGCTCCCTGGTGTCAGAGCCAGAGAGCCAGGTTCAAGTCCTGACTCCACCGCTGCCTGATTGACTTGAGTTTGTCACCACCCCCCTCTCTGAGCCTCAGTTTCTCTGTCTGTGAAATGGGACCGTGAACCAAACTCTGCCTTCCCTGAAGGGTGGTCTAAAGGTACAGTGAGGTCAGGCGTGGGTAGAGCTCAGAGACTGCTATGACGGGGCTGTTGCCTAGGCAGGGCCTGTGAGTGGAGGGTATAAAGTCCTGCCTGGGGTCTCCAGGGCACTGTGTCCCCATTGCTGGCTGGTGGGTCTGGTCTAAGGCAGAGTGGGAAGGAAGATGGGCCAGGTTTGGGAAGATTCTAAAAGTTCTGCCTCCCCACTTCAGCTCCCCTGACCTGGATCCTCTCTCAGCCCCCTAGGGTTGCTGTGGCGAAGGGGAGATGGATTAGGATGATTCATGGTTATAACTTATCAAGCACTTAGTCTGTGCCTAATTTTTGTTTTAAGGTAACTTTACAACAGCTCTCTGCAGAGTAGGTGATGTTGGTCCCATTTTACAGGTGAGGAAACTGGGGCTCAGGGAGACAACGTGACTTGCCTCAGGAAACACAGCCAAGAATAGGCAGGGCCAGGATTTGAGGCCAGGCCTCACTCAACACACCCTGTCAGCCCGACATTTGGTGGAAACTGGGGTGGGGCCCAGAGAGGGGATGGACCTTGACTAAGGCCACATGGAAGGGCAGGGGTCGGACCTCAGGTCCAGGCCTTTCTTCCTCTTCAGAGAGCAGGGCTGAAGGGAGAGGCGGACACCCACGTGTTTAGCAAACCCCAGTTATAAGTCTGGAGCCTTTGCCTGCCCCTCCTGGTGTGGAGGAGGCCATGTGTTGTCAGGTGGAGGCATCAGGCTGGCCTGAGGCACAGACCGGAAGAGGGCCAGTGTGGCCAGGCCAGTGTTTGGGCTCTAAGAACAGACTGACTTCTGCCTAAAGCATGGCTGAAGGGTGCCTCACTCAGGGGTGGCTCAGGCCCATGGCAATGTCCTGTGAGCATGGCATTCAGGCCCAGCCCTGCTGAGTCACCCCCAGGCAGAAAAGGCCCAACGCCATGTCAATTCCACTGCCCAGGAAAGATCGGGAGATGCTGCAGCTTTATTGCAATAAGTTTGTCGATTCAGCTCATTACATTTAATTAGAATTATTTAATTAGAATCTTAATAAAAGAGTAAAACAGGAAGGAGGCTGAGAAGCAGAGGTAAGCAAATCTGTGCTGAGTGTATGCAGTAGACCCAGCTGGGCGGTGGAGTGGCGCAGGCGCTGCCAGGACATTTGCCTGGAAGGTTGGGGATAGGGGTGTGCATGTTCCGGGACCACCAGGGCCCAGGGATCTGGCAGTGGGGAGAAGGGAGCTGAGGGCCTGGGGCCGGGCTCTCACCCACCCATTCCGTGTGCCGGCTCCTGGCCTGAGGACACTGGGCCTGTGGAGATGAGTAGGACCCATTTCTTGCCCTCAAGGGAAATAGACAAGAAGCCAGACAGTTGCAGTGCCCAGTGCCCCCCGGGGGGCAGAGTTCACTGCAGCAGCCATAGACGGGCGTCTCACCTGGGCTGGGGGTGGAAATCCTTCTAGAACATTGATGCCTGCCTGCGGTGACACCTGAACATTGAGTTGCGGTTACGACGAGGAGGAGGAGAGCTTCGAGCAGGCTTGGGGGAGGCTCCTGTGGGAGGCAGGGAAGAGTGGAGGTTCAGAGTAAGGACCTGGATCCAGGTGGCTGGTTCCCCATCCCAGCGCCACATCTGTGGGCTTTAGCAAGTTACCCCACCCCTCGGAGCCTCATTTTCCTCACCTGTGAATGAGATCCACAGCGGAACCCGTCTCCTAGGGCTCTTGTGTAGTTAGATGAGCCGATTCACGGACAGCATTGGACCAGCGGCTGGTACATGGTCAGTGCTATGTGCACTAGCTCTTAAGATTCTTCTTCTTCTCCTCCAAGGTGGGATGTTCAGGGGTGGTCAGTTACACATGTCTGGGCGGGGGTCTAGCTCTGATGGTCATCAGTGAAGCCACGGGTGTGGGTGGGCATCTCAAGAGAGAATGGTGGGCACTGCTGCCACCCATCACCTCCACTTCCTCTTTCCTCATTCCCTGAAGGACCCAGTTTGTTCAGAGATCTCCCCCCAACAGAGCCCTTGCTCTTCCTGGCAGCTGATCCCACACCCCAGCTCCAGAGGGGGTCTGGTGAGACTCAGCCAAGCATGGTCCTGGCATTCCCCTGCTTCTGGATCTCAGTGAGGCTGGAGAGCCGGCCTGATTCCAGAGTCAGGGGAGGTTCTCCCTCTCCCCACCTCCCTCCCCCTGCCTCTCCCATCTCCCCCTTCCTCCTCCCCTTTCCCTCCCTGTCTCCTCACACTCTCCCTCTTCCTCTCCCTTCTGAGAACCTACACAAGCAGGTGGCTCCATTGCCACCCCTTAGGGAATGAGAGCTAGGATAAAGCCAGTGATGTGCTGGTGTTTTTTCCTCTCCAACTGAAAAAAAAAAAAAAAAAAGCCCTGATTTGTAGCGCTTGCTGATTTCCATGGTGTAAGTATCTCCTCCATAGCCAATTTCAAACTGCCAACATGATGCCACTGAACACAGAGTTAGGTTACACACAGTCACCTCTTGCAAGCCAGCATGAACCAGCTCCAGTACCGCTAGATGTAGTCAACCCGGAGGAGGGCAGAACTGAGAGAGAAGAGCATGGGCACCTCTGACAGCACTGGGAGTTGCTGGGAGCTGTGCATTCCAAGAGTCTGCCTTCCCTGGACCTCCACTGTCGCAGAGTTTTCTGTTGCTTGCAGCCAAATGCATCCCATATGCTGTGGGGATGCAGAGTAAGAAGAGAAGAGGACCCAGGGTCAGCCTCAAGGAACCACCAGCATGAATGCAGCGGGCAGAGGAAGAAGAGGCGGTGAACTCAGCTGCCACTGTAGTTTGACAATGCAAAGGATCATGCTTTGCATTTGGTTTTCCACAAACTTAATCCTACTGCAGTAAAAGATAAGAGAACTTTTAGTCCAGTTATAGAAAGTTCCTAGGCTCTAGTTTATGCCTTGAGTCAAGAATTTAGGTATTGAAGTTTGTTATTTTTTCTTTTAATTGTGTCATAGAATTATGAAATTTCTTTTCTAGTGTCATAGAAGCAGCCACCCCATCTTTGAAATCATGCCATTTTTGTGTTCAATGGCCGTGGCCACTGAGGCCCTCACAGCTTTGCATTCAATGGCACTTTTTTCCAGATGGCCACATGCCATAATTTAATTAATTAATTTAACTTAATTAGCTGTTTCACCACTACATACCACAGGCTGCTAGATTCTCATCCTGGATACTAACTGGATTTTGGCCACCTTCAGCCCCAACTAGAATAGATGATTATTTCCTTCCCTTCCCTGAGGGTGTCTTGTCTGAAACCCACCCGGTCAGACCAATTTCCAAACCAGTCAAGTTTCTTGGTTGAAAACAATGGAAACTGAGGGTCATTAATTTAAGCAGAACAGGAATTTATTGGAAGGATACCAAGGAGCTCACAGAATCGACTGAGAGCGAGGCTCAGGGAGAGGGCGGATGTGAAGGAGGCTGGCAGCTCAGGGCACAGGCAAGGGGCCCGTGTGGGCGGTGTGTGGTTCTGGTGCTGCTGCCAGGGCCGCCTTCGCTGGGCATCACGGCCTGGGCACGGCCTCTGGTCCCCAGGAATGACCCCCGCCCCGACTATCCTCTGTAGCACCGTAGTGGTCCCTGAATTCAGGGTGGGCTCCTGATTGACAGGTGGAGTCTTGTCACGTGCCTGGTCCTACTGACCCGGGGGCATGTCAGCCTGTGCAATGGGAGGGCAGAGCCGCCTTCCTCTAAGATTCACCCCACAGGGGAGTCCCCCAAACAAGAAAGGGGTTTGAATGCTGAGCAGGAGAAAAAACAAAATCATAAAAACGGCAAATATTCACCTTGGCTAGGCACTGTGCTAACGTTTTGCCTGATTTATCTCTTAATCTTCACAATTATTTTCTGAGCAGCATTGCTTCTATCAACCTCACTTTACAGTTAGGGAAACAAGCTCTGAGCTTCTTTATCAGTAATAACTCCAGACTTTTGGGGTACTGTGAAGACCAGCCTGGACGCCTCAGAGCCAGGCTTCTGGAGGGGTTGCCCTAAATGGGGCGTCACAGAGGTGGAAGGAACCTGTCCAGTCTGAGCACTGCTTAATTCTAGATGCTACTGCTGTTGGCCTGCCTGGGCCAAGGGGGCACCATCCTGGGGACGGTGGCAGACACAGCTGAGCCACCAAAAGCAAACGGTGTGTCAGGAACGTGTGCTTTCTGGTGGGCCTCAGCACACGGGCCGTCTGTCACCAAGCTGGCTGCAGCCAACAGCCTGAGGTGGTGCCCACTGCTATGTAAACAGAGATGCTGGGTTCTGAGAAACAGAGGTGTGAGCCCCCTCGCCCCACAACTAGGAAGAGGAGAAGGCATCTGAAAGGGAGAGAGAAGCCAGCCAAAACCCAAGCACTGACCCAGGAGCCTCCTGCTGGTGGCCCAGGTCTCCCCCATCAGACCAGGAGTTTCTGAACCTGAGTCGGGGCAGGGAGTCTCCCCGCTTAGACGAGGCTCCTGCGAGTGGAGTGTTATCTCTTCCAACATATCAGGAGGTCCTGTGTGCAGGGCTATGTCCCCCATTTCCGACTGGGGCTTCTAAGGGAGGAGTGTCTCTTCCTTCAGACTAGGGGCACCTGAAGGCAGGGCTGAGGGTTCTAAGAAGTCCATGTCAGCGAGAGCCGTGCAGTTTGGAGGAGCAAGACCAGCAGAGCTGGATGGAACCTGGTCACACTGAAGGGGAATTGAGACCCAGAGAGGGGCAGGGGCCTGCAGAGTTCATCCCCCAGGGGGTAGCTGTCCAAGACAATATCCTAGGACTCTTGCCTCCCAGCCAGGAGGAATTGGGATGACAGGGGAAGTGTGGCCTTAGGAATGCAGCTCCCAGAGCCAGGCAGGAGGGGGCAGCTCTGTGGGGACCAAGGCTTGGCCCTGGGCTGCCGACCCCACCCCTTGGAAACGCCTCCGGTTGTTCTGTCCTGGATGTTTGCATCCTTGGCCAGGTTCCTGGGCAATTGCCTCATCCCACGGTGGCCTACAGATGTGCACAGCTGGAGGAGGGGCTCTGGGTGGAATCCAGTCCTGCCCAGTGCCAGCCTGGGCCAGGGAGTTGGGACTCTGGGTCCCAGTCCCCGCCTCCACCTCTACCTGGTTGTGTGGCCCTGGGTAGGGCCGTGGCCTCCCGGGGCCTCAGTTTCTTCTCTGTCTCATGGGGGAGACTCTTCTTTCATCAGATGTTGACTGAGGAGCCGGGCACATACAGCGGTCCCTGCCTTCAAGTATTTTATGCTCCTTGGAGAGCTGACATCGAGCATCTGTAGCAGTTTGTGGAGCTCTCGGCATACAGGGGGCTTCACAGGAAGCGGTTTCATTTTTCTCCAATCTCTGGCCCCAGCTGTGCGGTGGCAGATCCCAGGGTGCTGTGGTCACTTTGTTATTACAAGGCCATCTGTTTGAAATCCCAGTCTCAGAGGCAATTCAAAGCTTTTCCTTCCTTTGTCCCCAGCCACCAGGCTTATGGGACTTGGAAAGTAGTGCGTATGTGTGTGTGTGCGTGCGCGCACGCGCGCGCGTGTGTTACCCCGCATGGGGGGCTGGCAGCAGGGATGCTGGTTCTTTCCTGGTGTCCTGAGTCTAGTATCTTAGAGTATTTGGGGTTCCATGGTCTTCTCCTGGGATACTTCCCCCCTCCATCTTTTTAAAATGAAATTTTTTATTTTTAAGAAATTGTGGTAAAATATACATAACATAAAATCTACCGTCTTATCCATTTTTAAGGGTACAGCTCAGTGGCATTAAGTACATTCACAGTGTCGTGCAACCACCACTACTGTCCATCTCCAGAACTTCTTTATCATCCCAGGGTAAATCCCCCTCATTTTAAAATGATAGCTGTATTGAGACATGATTCACATAACATACAATTCACCCATTTAAAGCGTACATGTTAGTGGTTTTGAGTCCAGTCACAGGGTTGTACAACCAGTATTACAATCAAATTGAAAACATTCCATCAGCCAAAAGGACATTCCCTTCCGTGAAACACCTCAACCCCATCCTTCGCGACCAGCCCCGCCCCTTAGCCAACCACTGATCTATGTTCTGTCTCTATGGATTTGCCGGTTCTGGACAGTCCCTATAAATGGAATCACACACCACGTGGCCTTCTGTGTCTGGCTTTTTTCACTTAGCATAATGACTTCAATGTCCGTCTATGTGGTAGCAGGTGTCAGTGCTTCATTCCTCCCTCTCCATTCTTAAGGTGTAGCCTCTCTGGTGTAGGGGCTGAGGGAATCAGGGCTCAGCAGGCAACAGCTCCGTGTTACCACCCACGGCCGGGCTCCTCTCTGTGGATTGATGCTGCTGGTGGCCCAGCCAGTGACCTCAGCGTGGCAGGTGTCTGAGTGCTGGCTCACCGCCTTGCGCGTGTGTGCATTCTTCGTGGGTCCTGAGGGGTCAGTCCCTCCCCTCTCTGATCGTCAGTTTCCTCATTTGTCAAATACCTTTCTGAATTTATTTTACTCCCATTTTACAGATGGCCCAGAGAGGGGAGGCAAGGCAGTGGCGCCCAGGCCCCCAACACCCAGCCCAGGGCTCTTTCCTCTACCCCTGGCCATTGTCCTCTCAGGAGTCTGGGCCGGGCCAGTCCCAGGGGACTCACAGTGGGCAGTGGATGTGGAGGCCCAGCTTTCTGAAGATGAGCGGCACTGGGGTTCTCATGATAGTCGTGCTGTGGGTACCGCAGCCTGAACCACCTCGCCTCTCTGCACCCATCTCTGGGCCTGCCTGGGAGCTGACTCTGATTGTCCTGGGGCTCCATCGATGTGTGTAGACTGTTCCCCACAGACACCAGGCTCCAGCAGTGCCACAGCGTTCCCAAGGGGCTCATACCCAGATCCCTGCATCCCATACACCACGTGGTGGGATCTGGGGCCCAGCATGGCAGTGGTGGTGCAGTTTGGGCTGTGTCTGGGCTCGCTGGGCCTCTCATGCCCACTCCTGGGCAGGGCTCTGCCTCCAGGCCTCAGGGCCTGGGAAGACAGAGACCTGATGGTCCTTAATCCAATCTCAGATGCAGATTCACATCCCTGAGCCCCAGCCCAAGGCTTAACCTTGACTCAGGTTCCAGGCTAAGATCCCAAACTGTCCCTAGACTGAGACTTGCCCCCAGCTCCATTCCAAGCCCTGATCACAGTCCCAGACTGAGCCCTGCCCCTGGTTCCAGGCTGAGCCCTTACCAAAGATTAAGCTCTAAACCTAGCCCCCAATCAACTTGACTCTGGTCAGAAATTCAATCAGGAGCCAGCTCTAATTTCAGTCCTGATCTCAGTCCTTGGCTGAACTGTGACCATGGCCACAGACTGATCTCTACTTTCCAAACAACAAACTAACCCTTGACCTGAAATGTAACCCAAGTGTGAGCCCAGGAGCCCTTCACAGGGCAGAATTTGTGCTGGACCTAGAAGGAACGTTAGTGCTTCACTGGGCAGAGTTGTGGGGACTATGTGCATGGAGGCTCAGAGGGGGAGAGTGCAGAAGGAAGTGGCATCTCAAAGAGGAGGAGGGAGTGGCCCGGGGAGTACTGCTGTCCAAATGGGGAGAGGGTGGAAGGACTCCGGACTAAGAATCCATAGCTGTGGATCTAAGCTAGGCTCCCTCATCTATTGTAACCTTATTTGGGAGGAAGCCGCTGGCCTCTCTGTTGTTGCTTCTTCATCTTAAAATGGATCCACCTGGGCTTCCCTGGTGGCACAGTGGTTAAGAACCCGCCTGCCAATGCAGGGGACAGGGGTTCGAGTCCTGGTCCGGGAAGGTCCCACATGCCACGGAGCAGCTAAGCCCATGAGCCACAACTACTGAGCCTGTGCGCCACAACTACTGAAGCCTGCGTGCCTACAGCCCGTGCTCCACAACAAGAGAAGCCACCACAATGAGAAGCCCACACACCACAAAGAAGAGTAGTCCCTGCTCACCACAACTAGAGTAAGCCCGCGCGCAGCAACCAAAAATAAATAATAAATAAATAAATATTTTTTAAAAATCATTAAAAAAAAAAAAAGGATCCACCTGCTTTCCTCTTGGGTCATGTAGCTCCCTGAGAGTGTAGTCAAGATATCTTGCCTTTAGGTCTTCTTACACACTGACCCTTTGCCTGGACCGCTCTTCTTTCCTTGCCCACTCCTGCATCCCCAAAGCGAAACGCCCCTTCCTCTAGGCAGCCTTCCTGAAGTGCTTTGTGGTGGACATAACATGAGCCTTGATCACCCTTCAGTGAAAGATTTGGTGTCCTGGGTCTGGAGCGCTGTCTGCAGGCAGCCTTCACATTTCAGCAGTCACCCACTTCAGGGCTGCCCACATCCAGTGACTGATGGCAGGAGGAGAATCAAAGACCTTCTTGCAGCCATCTCCGACGAACTCCAGACAACTCCCTTCCTGCCCCTCCCTTCCTCAGGTGTTGATCTCAGAACACTCCCTGCTAAGCACCTACATGCTGACCTCCATCTCAGATTCTGCCTCCAGAGAACCCAGCCTGTGACACCCCCAGGCCAAGTCCTAAATTACACCCATGGCACTTGGTCACCTCCTTTAGAACACTTATGAGAATGTAGAGTCCTTCCTTTTTCCTGTCTCCTTGTACTGGAATTATCATGCAGAGGGCATGGACACAGCAGTAGCACATGGTGCATATGGAGATCGCAGGGGGAAAGCTCAGAGGCAGAGACGCAGCAGGGTCTGCAGTGCCCTGAGCTCTCATCATCCCCCTCCTGGGTTCTCAGCACGGCAGGCACGTCCTCCACAGGGCCGGTGATGCTGCAGAGGGACCTGCCCCAGCCAGCCAGCTGGGCATGCAACCGCCGCCAAGAGAAAGGGCCCACTCCGGACTGTTGGCCAAAGAGGTAAGAGGGAATGCGTAATTTCTCTAAGTAACAAGAAATATAACAAGGGATGTCTGGGTGTTAGTGACGCTAGGGAGTATGCTTGCCAAGGCCCAGGGCTGCACCCCAAGGACGAGGAAGAGTCTTGAAGAGTGTCAGCAGGCAGGAACACGGATATGCACCAAAGCTGGGGTTGGCTGTTGCCTGCAGACAAGGCAGGTGCAGCCAAGCCAGCTCTCTGCTAAGCTACCAAAGGTGGGAAGAAAATGAGCCTCCAAGGCTGTTCAGACTTGTCTCTCATCAAAAATATATGCTTTGTGAGGGTAGGAGCTGAGTCTGTCTTGTTCCCTGCTCAATAAATTGGATGTGTGTTATGGATGAATAAATAAATAGATCAAGAGATCAGGGATGGAAAAGCAATTTACACTTCTGAAGCATTATGCGAGACAGGGGATAACTGGGGAGAAAGGCTTCTTCTAGAAGTTATTCCTTAGGAGAGGCCAAAAAAAAAGTCTATTAATAGATTCAATTAATAAACATCAGCCAAGGTAAAGGTTAACAGGAAGCACCTCCGCAAATGTTGGCGGTCTCTCAGGCAGGGCTCGGGGTTGGCTGGCACGCAGGCAAAGAAGGCATCCTCCCTCCTGTTTGCTCAGAGCACGGTCTCAGCCCTGGGGGAGCCTCATCCCTACATCCTGAGTGGGGGCCACAGCCCAGATGCTTCCCGGAAGCTCACCCCACTCCAGCCACGCTGGCCCCTTCTGTGTTCCGTAAACACACCAAGCCTGTTTGTACCTCGGGGTCTTCCCCCTTGCTGATCCTATTGTCCCTCTTCCCCTCACTTCCTTCAGGTTTCTGTGCAAACATCACCTCCTCGGAGAGGCATTTTCTGACCCCAGTCTAAAATAGCAGCCACTGTCCCCATCACTGCCCATCTTTAAAAGAAAATTCGGGCTTCCCTGGTGGCGCGGTGGTTGAGAGTCCGCCTGCTGATGCAGGGGACACGGGTTCGTGCCCCGGTCCGGGAAGATCCCACATGCCACGGAGCGGCTGGGCCCATGAGCCATGGCCGCTGAGCCTGCGTGTCCGGAGGCTGTGCTCCGCAACGGGAGAGGCCACAGCAGTGAGAGGTCCGCGTACCGCAAAAAAAAAAGAGAAAATTCCCTGGCTCTGTTTTAATTTGAGAGGACTTGTTACAACCTGAAATTGGGTATAGAATATATATGCCTTTTAAAACATTATTTGTTTTGTATTTTTGTCCAACTCCCCCCTCTAGAATGAAGACAGGGAATTTTTCTG
The DNA here is from genome assembly GCF_005190385.1 of Monodon monoceros. Lineage (NCBI taxonomy): Eukaryota > Metazoa > Chordata > Mammalia > Artiodactyla > Monodontidae > Monodon > Monodon monoceros. Next base: position 161,199,919 of record NW_021703774.1, on the reverse strand, counting down.
TCCTGTTTACTGCTATATCTCCTAGAAGAGCGCGTGGCCCTTAAGTAGGCACTCAGCAAACTGCTGAATGAATAAGTGGGGGGTGAACTGGACAGAGTCCCTGTCCTCAAGGAGCTCCCCTTCTAATAGGCAGCGCTGGCAGCTAACTGGGCAGTTTCTCTGTCATGCGCTGAGTGATGTGACGAAGGCATGGGGGATGCTGAGGGGGAGGGACAGCGAGGAAAGGCATAGAACCGTGCTGGGAGGATGAGGGATGGCTTCTTGGATGAGGCCACATCTAAACCACAACCTGAGTACCGAGTCAGAATTCTCCAACTAGGAGGGAGGAGGAGAGCATTCTAGGCAGACGGAAGTAAAGGTTTAAAGTCCTGAAGGGCTTCCCTGGTGGCGCAGTGGTTGAGAGTCCGCCTGCCGATGCAGGGGATGTGGGTTCGTGCCCTGGTCTGGGAAGATCCCACATGCCGCGGAGCGGCTGGGCCCGTGAGCCATGCCCGCTGAGCCTGCGCGTCTGGAGCCTGTGCTCCGCAATGGGAGAGGCCACAACAGTGAGAGGCCCGCGTACTGCAAAAAATAAAAATAAAAATAAAGTCCTGAAGGCAAGAGAGAGCCTGGGAAGTTGATAGAATGTAAAAAAGTTTTGTGGGTCTGGATCAGAGTGGGGAGGGGAAGAGGCACAGAAGAGACTGGATGGTGGGCAGGGGTCCGCTCACAAAGCATCTAGAGCAGACGATAAGGCAGGAAGTAACATGACCAGATCATATTTCTGCTTGCCAGTGTTTTCTAAACATTCATAATCTTCGGGAACTTTGCCATATCTGGCATCTCTTAACCCAGTGATAAATACTATTCACTTAATACTTTACATGTAGCCGACTCATTTTACTTAAATACGTTCATTTAAAAGGGAAACCCTTTGTAAACTATCCTAACTTGTGTCATATACACAAACTAACAGTAAAACTAAACCTAATGAAAACGAAATAATGTTCCATTTCACCACCTGCTAAGGTTCTGATTCCGAAGTCTACCTTCTCCTGTTAAAAAAAGAGATTAACATGTCGGCAAGGTGCTAAAGATGAGATAGCACTAAACGGGACTTTCTCCTTGACTAGATCATCAGAAAGATTCAAAGAGGATTCAAAGGAAATATTAATATCTTTCTTACTGTGTGAGGCAGTGTTACTTCAGCTGTATCTGGATTTCTTCTAAGATTATTTCATAATGACATAAAATAATTTTAAACATGACCAGTGGGATGATTTCCACAGAGACTCGCTATAAATCTTTCGGATGTCTTTGAGTGAACAGAAGTAGGGTATGGAAGAAAAAATGGGGTAGATGGCCAAGAAAACTGAAAAAGCCAATCAATCAAATTGTATCCCTTCACTCCTCTTACATTGTAAAACCTATCCATCCATCCATCCCACCACCTGGACATCCACCAGCTTGCCCATATGCCCACCCACCTTTTTGCTTATCTGCTTGCCCACCCACAAGTCCATTTACTTACCCACTTGTTCACCTGCTTCCCCATATACCTGAGTATCTTCTCACCTGCCAAATACATGCACCCATTCCCTCCATACAACTGCTCTCCTTAAACATTGCCCACCCACTCCCCTGGCTACCTATCTACCTATTATCCATCCATCCATCTATCCATCCATCCCATACATTACATTCCACACTTAGCGTCTTGACCCCTAATTCTCCTGTTCCTTCTAAAATAGAAACTGTGGCTATGACCCCTTTAGCTGAGTTCTGATTTGGGTGTTCATTGCCTCTTACAAGCTTCAGTCCTCCCTGAGCTTCCCTTTGGGTTGTCCACAAATGGAATCTCTGAAAATCACCTTATTCTTGCTGCCCTTGACCTCTTCCCCTCATACACTCCTCCTCACCAGGGGTCTTATTTTCCTATAACCTTACCAGGGCAGAGTCCTAGATTGTCAAAGATGTGGGCAGGTCACAGGATGAGCCAGTCACAGTATTAGGAACCTTTTTATTTCTCAAGATAAATCCTCCGGTGCCCATAAACTACTGCATTTCTAAAATGTCAGGGCTCAAAGCAACCTTAGACATCATCTCTGAGTGGTTTTCCAGATGGGCCTCACAGGGTGGGTGTTGTGAGTGGTCTAGTCTCCCATTCCCTACAGCCCTACTTAACTAGAGGATGGGAGTATGTGGGATTTTTTTTTGAACAAAGGGTTTTGCTGCTAAGAGGAAAAAAATGTTTAAACTCTTTGTTCTCAACCAGTGCCCTCATTTTATGGACAAGGAAGTAGGTTCAGAGAGGAGAAGGTTCCTGCTCAAGGTCACGCATCAGGTAAGTTGCAGAGCAAGTGTGCTAACCCAGCTTTCTTGGCCTTGTCTTTTTCCTTTGCTGAGCATCTCCTGGCTTTAGAGGGACCTGAGTTATGGCAGCCAGGGAAGAAGGAATGCTATTCTTCTAGCCCAGGCATTCCTAGGGAGGGCAAATGATCCCAATCACTACTTACGGACTGAGGACATATATTTTAAAAATTAACGGTGGTCCTCTGGATTCCTTGGCTCCCTTCACTGGGAACTGGCTGCCAAGAGGAGGCAAGCAGGGGCACCAGTTTTACTCCCAACCTCTCTTTTATGATGACCCCCTCTCCTCAGCAGCATCTCTTTGCTCTACAGAACTCTGCCCGTTAAGGTTATGGGCACAGCGCACACTTTGTCCACTGTGACTGTGGACTTTGCCCCTGAAACCGATAATCCCTCTTGGGAGAGACACGAGATGTTTTCCTCCCCTGACGCACAGTGTGTGCTGCTCTCCGCTCCCTAGTGGATGGCGGCAGTGTCAGGGCTCTGTGGACTCCTCTGGCTCAGCGGTATTTGAAATGCCACCTATCGACGTTCTCTAGGAGGGGGGCCAAGCTCCACGGCGCCGACCTTGTCCTGAGACCCTCCACCTGCGCCTCCTGTCACTCTCAGAGTTTTCTGGGCTCGTCAACATTTGCTGAAGTGTCATCCTTGCTTATTTGCAGGTCCGCTTTAAACCCTGCCCCTGGCCTTTTAACACAGGTAAACTCTCTTTGCATAACATAATGATCTGTTGAGAGCAGGCTCTGGAATCAGGCCACCTGAGTGCAGATTCCAGCTGCATTGCTTACTGGTTATGTGCTCTGTGGCAAATTACTTAATCTCTCTGGGCCTCAGTTTCCTCATCTGTAAAAATGGAGAGATAAAATAATAGGAAGATACTTGGGCTGGGCTCTGAGGAAGAGAGGGAGAAGGGGAGAGGAAAAAGAATTGTGGGCAGAAGGGAACAGCATGTACAAAGGCCCTGTGGAAAGAGGAAACAGAGCATTTTACCTGGGACTGAAAGAAGGCCCAGGACCGTGGAGACGCCCTAGCTTGGCTTACTCAGCATCTTTCGTAGTGTGCCTTCCTGTACTAGACAGGCCTAGAAGCTAGACTTCTGAAGCCAAGCATACAGATGCGATTTAGGTTCTATCAACCATGGACGTTAACACAGGAAGGCTGAGGTCATACTTCTCTGATTTTCAGTCAAGCGGAGTCCTGGGTTGTTTTTTTTTCTGCGGCTGCTGTTGCAGAGCGTTCAGGGTCTAGCCCCTTGTTTGTGATTGCAGAAGAGCTGGGGGCACCCCTCCTGCTGACAGGGATCAGGGCAGAGTATAGTCCTGCAGCCAGCAGTGGTGGCAGCAACCAGATTCCCGGCTTCCCAGTCATGACAGAGGCTGCAGTGTTACTCTGGGGATCATCTCTGGAAGCTCAGCCTAGGACCAACCTCTCCAGCCCTCCCAGTAGTGTGTGAGCACTGTTTCCCTGTATTACATTCCTTTCTGCTTAAATGAACTGCGGTGGTTTCTGTGATCTGCAGCTGAGCTGGACTGTGGTGGACAAAAGAAGGCCACACATTCTTCCCATCAAGGAATGGAGCTTGTTTCCCCTCCCCTCAGCGTGGGCTGGCTTGTGACTTCTTCACCGAAAGAAAGTGGTGGAAGTGATACTATCAATTCCAGGCCAAGCCTTGAAGTTAAGAGGGGGAGGTTTTTGCTTTTTTACCTGTGGAAAGTTCACTCTTGAGAGACTCTCTCCGAATCCAGCTGGCGCGCAGTGAGAATCCCAAGCCACGTGGAGAGGCCCTGTGTGGCCTCTATTTGACAGTTCTAATTGAACTCTCAGGCAACAGCCAGCATCACCCACCAGACATGTGAGTGATCACCTTGGAAGCCCAGCCCGGTCATGCCTGCAGATGGTTCCAGACCCAGAAGAACCACACAGCTGAGTCTAGTCAAACCCAAGAATCACGAGAGAACTAAGATTTGGGGTGATTTGGGGGGCAGCAATAGACAACCCAAATACTGACGTGTACAGGCAGATGGAGTAAGAGGAAGTGGGGTGAAGCTGGAGAAGATTATGTGGAGCCTGGTAAGCCATGGTTAGGAGTTTTGTTACTATTCTAAAAGCAGTGGAAAACTGCGGAAAGATTTTAGGTAGAAAGGTGACATTATGGCATTTCCCTTTCAAATGCATCACCTAGCCTGCTGTGTGGGGAACAGACCGGAGGGGGAGCCAGAGAGGTGAGCCAGCCTGGAGATAAATGCAGGTGTTGAGGCAAGAGCTGAAGGTGGTTTGGACGGGAGAGCGGGGTGGGGCTGGGGGTTAATGATTGAAAGGGAGCAAAGTGGATGATCAGTGATATTTAGGAGATAAAATTATAATGACTTGGGGAGTGCTGGTAATCTATGTGGGCTTTACCTAACTAGTTCCTTCTATTCTCTGTGCCCCATAACTCTACAGAGTCGACAGTGGAGAGAGCAAGGACTCAGGTATCAGACACATTAATTCCAGTTTACTACTTAGCTGCTGTGTTACCTTGGGCAAGTCACCTAACTTCTCTGGACTGCAGTTTTCCTCAAACGGGGGCAATACGAAGCATGATCACAGTAGGTCCACTTGTTTACTGAACAGTGCCTGGCACATAGCAAGCACACAATAAATCTTTGTTGAATGAATTTAGTGGGTTGGAATTAATGAGCTACAAAGAAGAAATGACCTTATTTTTCTTCTCCTCCTGAAAACTTCTGTCAAGGAGGGCTTTCCCTTCCTGCATGTCTCCGAGCAAAAGCTGAAAAGAAAGCTCCTGGAGCAGGACCTGGAGGAGGCCACTGTCTGGCTGGATGGATAAAGGGGAGGCACAGAGAGAGCAGGGGCCGGGAAGTTGAAAGGAACAGGCTAAAGGGTATGTGTTTGGGGCCACGTCCTGTCCTCTCGGGCCTCAGGGCCCCCATCTTAGCCTGGGTGGTTGAAAGCAAATGTTCTGCCCACCAGCCATTCCTGCTCCAGGCCCCTTGCTCATTCTTTCTAACTCTCCATGGCAGCCTGGCCTTTCTGCTGCCCCTTGCAGAGTCCCCCTCCTGGGAGAGACCGCTTCTGCTGGGTTTCTGTGTCCGCCACCCTCCCCCAACACGGACACCTGGGGCCTGGCACCAAGCGGGCTGTGCCTGCCCATGCGAGGGACAGCCTCTCTCCCCCCAGTCCTCAGGCCCTCAGGAGCAGTAACTGGGTGCAGGGGAAGACAAGGCAGAGAAGGGGCCCACTCTCCTGTTTTGAGCCCCTCCCGCCCTTGGCCCCTGTAGGTAATCACTGAGCTTTTTGGGGGTTCTGTAGTATAAGTTGGGTTACCTCTAGCTTTCTCTGTTGGCAGTTTAGGGTTCAGGGTTCTTGGTTGCCCTAAGTTACAACCCACTGATCTGCTTTTCTGCCTTCCAAATTTTGTTAATGTTATCTCCTCTTCTGGGCTAATTATCCTTGTGGTTTTACGCCTTAAAAAAAAAAAATCCCTTTTGCCTTCATGTTAGTGGAGGGTCAGGAGGGAGTGGAGTTATGTGTGTGTGCTCGATCTGTCTTATTTAGCCAGAATTCATAGTCAGTCTAATTTAATCTTCACAACAATACCAAGGGGCCGTATTATTATTCTCATTCTCAGAGGCTCGGAGAAGAAGTCCACAGAACTAATAAGTGGTGGAACCTGGTGCCACCCACAGCCCTTGGTCTCCAACACTCTTTTCACCTCACACAGCTCTCCTGGCAGTGCTCAGAGAAGGCTGTGTCCTCCTCACTTCCACAGAAGTTGGCATCGTATGTGGTAAAATCTCAGTTTGTCGGAAGGACGCCGTGGGGTGATCATACCTTCCTCCATCTAAACGTGTCCTCTGACCATGCCTTCTGTAGGAGCCGAGGCATTGTAAGAGTGGTAAATGCAATTAAGAATGGGAATGACCTTAATGTCCAACAGCAGTGGATTGGGTAAACAAATTTTGGTCTCCCCGTTTAAAATATCCTATCTGGCTGTCAGAATGATAAGGCAGAAGAATATTTAACTTCATGGAAAAATGCTCCTGACGTACTGGGAAATTGAAGAAGTACACTTTCTTTCTTTATTTTTATTTTTTTGCGGTATGCAGGCCTCTCACTGCTGTGGCCTCTCCCCTTGCGGAGCACAGGCTCTGGACGCGCAGGCTCAGCGGCCATGGCTCACGGGCCCAGCCGCTCCGCGGCATGTGGGATCTTCCCGAACCGGGCCACGAACCCGTGTCCCCTGCATCGGCAGGCGGACTCTCAACCACTGCGCCACCAGGGAAGCCCGAAGAAGTACACTTTCTAAGCAGTGGGTGCTGTATAGCAACAATAACACATACATAATAACAAATTAATAAAAGAGGAACTAACATTTACCTGAAACCCTTGATCCTTGAGTATAGGTCCCAAGCCGACATCCAAAGTTAAAAGGGATCCTGTCTACCCCAGGGTATGAAATCAAATTCACCCTCTCCCACCCTTACCCCCTACTCTGCCCCCAGCACCCCACAATTCCTCATGACCTTGAAGTCTACAGTTCATATCCTGTGGAGGGAAAGTGCATCGGCTGTTCCCCTACCCTCACCTCCACCTGGGGTTTTGTGAATCTACTCCTGGAATACTGTGGGTATTGAGAACATTCTAAATAATCATAGTTTTTTTCTTTACTTTTACCTGGGCCACTGGAAAGCTCCCCCCCTCTTTTTCTTGGAGGAAGAGTAGGGCTGAGTGATTAGCTAAAGGGTGGGAAATGACAGCCATTTGTTATCCTGGAAGAAGAAGTCCCCCCACTGCAGGCGAAATGAGGAAAAATAGAACTAAAATCTAGCCACAACCTATGTTACAAGACACTGGACTTCCTTTTCTAAAGATCCTCTGAAATGGGATAAAGATTTATGTATTCAGCCACCTTAGAATAGTGTGCGTCAACATGAGGGTCATTAGCCATTATAGCTGTGCTGTCCAGTCCAGTAGCTACTAGCCACACGGGGCTTATGGCACACTTGAAATGTGGCTAGTCTGGATTGAGATGTGCTATAAATGTAAAATACACACTGGATCGGGAAGACCTGGCATGTAAAAAAAAAAAAAATGTAGCCGATCTCATTACTGATTTTTAAAATAATCGAAATGATAATATTTTGGATATATTGGATTAAATAAAATATATCATTAAATTTAATTTAACCTTAAACATTTCCTTAAGTTAAAAACTTTTTTAAAGCCCTGTGGTCTCAGTGCCTCAACACAGCACCTATTAATTTCTCATGTAAGCTCCGTGCCCGTGCAGCCAAAGCAGATGTGCAGAAGGTCCTGCTCGTCGTAGTCACGCAGGGACTCTGGCTGAGGGAGCAGCTGCCATCTAGATCACTGTCAGTCACCTTGCCAGAGGGAAAGCCAGAGCTCTGGAGGATATGGCCCTGGCAATTAAATGTTCTGGCCTAGAAGTGACACCCGTTGTTTCTGCTCACAGCTCATTGGCTGGAACTAGTCACATGGCTCTACTTAACCACAAGGGGGCAGGGCGACCCTACCCTGTGCCCCAAAGGCAGAGATCCAGAAATACTTGGTGGACATGACTAGCTTGGTTTCTATCGGCTTTTTAAAAATTTCTTTAGAATATATAGAATTGAATAATAGTAAAAAGTAGAGTGGAATAAAATAGGAAATATCAGAGGGCATCACAAAATTTTAAAGTTATGATTGAGGCTCAATAAATATTTGTAAGATGGTGAAAATTCTTTCTGAAAAGGGATCATAGCCACAACGAACATGTCTTTCTTGCTTTATCACTAACAAAGTGTTTGCCCACTGGTTATCTCATGTGGGGTATTATGGGCCCCCTTTATGGATGACGAAACTGGCTCAGAGAGGTGAGTGATCTGTCCGGGTCACGCCGTCAAATGGCAGAGCTGGGACTTGGGACTAGTGAGATAACTAATGGAACTCCCTCATCAAACCCCAATCTTTTTTCTCTTTCATTTATCAACCCCGATAACTTGCTATTCTTTACTTCTTTTAATAACACTAACATTTAACATATACTGAGTTTAATACTATTATCATTGCTATTTTATAGCCAAGGAAACTGAGGCTCAAACAGATGAGATGACCACCCAAGGTTACATAGCCCCTGGTAAGCTCAGCGGGACTTGGGTTCATATGCAGGTCTATGAGAGTCAAGGCTGTAGTTGTAATGCTCTTTTGCCACCCTGGCTTTTTGAGCTGGTTCTGGAAATCACTTGAATGGCATAATGGATAAGTTTTGAGGGAACTTCCCATGATTGTTTGGTTCATGTGGTCCCAGCAACTCCTGCCTATTACCTCGGGCCCTTCTTACATTCCTAATCCCAGAGGGGCAGATAGCTTGAGATCCTGCATAGAATCTGGAGCCTCAATAACCCACGGACATTAAGAAACACACACATGCGCGCACACTAAACAAAAGATAAAGACTCCCTGATATTAGTAAGTGGAACCACGTGACTAAATCATGCCAGGGTTACATTTTAAAGATCCTGTTTCATTTCTAGCTTTATGGGGCTTGATGTAAGCTTTTGGGAATGTACTTTTATGAGATTCAAAGATATTTATTCTACATGTCCTTTAAAAGCGCCTGTACCATAAATAATAATAACTAATATTTAGTTCCTGCTATATGCCAGGCACTGTGCTAAGACATTAACGTGGATTATTTCATTTAACCCTCAATGACATCAGTGAGGTAAATGTAACCCAGGACTGTGGAAGTGAGAAGAACCCTTATGGTACATGTGGAAGTGGCCTTAGCTGGGATTCTCAAGTACTGATGAGATCCAGCCTCTACTCTGCCTCTAACTGCAAATTACTTATGGGCACTTTGATCCTTAGATTTCACATCTGCAACATTCTACCTTTGAGCTGGATGATCTAGAAACTCCTGGAGAGGAGGGGCTTCTCTGAGCAGTGCTTAGCACAAGAGGACTGCATAAACAGCACTAGTATTATAATCCAGATAGAGACCATATTTTCTGAAATGAAAATCGGTGTGTACAGTCTGGCAAATGAAAGCCCTTATAGGGACCATGAACGGGGTATTTGAAATTGGAACTTCCCTGGAAACCCTGAGTTACAAAGTTTCAGTTTGGTTGCTAGCTTGTTTGCCACTGGGAAATGAAGCAGCACTAATTCTTATCTTATAACATTGGTTCACACTTATCCACTGCTCACGATGCACCAGACTCTGTGCTAAGACATTTACAATGGTTAACTCCTTTAGTCCTCACAACCACCCTATGCGATCATCTCCATTTCACAGATGAGGAAGCTGGGGCTTCAAGAGATGAGCAATTTTCCCAGGGTCTCGCTACTGGTAGGAGATGGAGTGCAGACTGGCGCTCTGACTCCAGGGTCCTCATTCTTACCACCCTGCTTCCCCTTCTCCAGTATACTGAGGACTTAGCTTTGGGAGGTAGATCAAGAACAAGTCCAACCCAAGCCCTGCTCACATGGAAGATGAGCAGAACATATGCTTCAGGCTCTTTGTAGCCAGTTATCTCATGTATTCCTCCCGTCATCTTTCTGAGGTATGCATTACTATTGACCCCATTTGACAGATGGAGAACTTGAGGCTCAGAGAGTTCAGACAAGTTGCCCAAGATGAACTAGGCAATGTGTGGCAAAGCCGAGATTCAAACCCAGTCCTCTCTGACTTCAAAGCCTTGGCTTTAAGCCATGGTTTCTCACCCTTGGCACAGCTGACATTTGGGGCTGGACAGTTTGGAAGGGGGGACTGTCCTGTTCACTGGAAAATGTCTGATAGCATCCTTGACTTCTATCCACTAGATGCCAGTAGAACACTCCTCCCCCAATTGTGACAACGACAATTATCTCCAGACGTTGTCAAATGTTCCCTGGGTGCAAAATTGCTCCCCGCTGAGAACTCTTGCTTCCGGCTGGCTGACTGGGCCACCTCAGGACTGGGGACTCAGGCAAAGTGTTGAAAAGAAACTTTCATGATCTTCTTTTAAGAGACTGAGAGCAGGTGTTCTGGCTCTGTGACCCAGAAATTAGCCACCCCCTGCACAGCAAGGTACCGACCGGGACCTGCGGCCTGCTGGAGAGAGTCAGGGACACCTGCGGGAACTTTTGTCTCTAGACCAGCCTGGTGTGCTCTCACCCAGCAGGCCCCGTCATCCGTGCCTCTCTTGCCCAGGCTGAATTTGTCTGGAGGCCTTTAAGGAAGCTGCCCGATGATTGTCTCTTGGCTCAGTTTAGCTTTACCTCTGGTTTTTGATTTTAAATGGAACTAATGACCATTTGAGATTCAGATTCCGCACCAACTGCCCAGAACCTTCTCAATGAGCAGACTGGAAGCCCCGTACAGCCTAATTCACTGCTCGCACCTCAACAAATGCCCCTGCCTCTGGCAAGTTAGACACCTGGAATCCTTGCAGGCATCTCCCTCTCTATCAACGTCGACTCTCAAGCCATCACCAAGTCCTCTCAGTTTGGGATTCTAAGCATGATTTGGATCCTGGGGTCTCGTGCATCTCCCATTTCCCCAATCCAAACCACCATAGGCTACTGCAATATCCTCTGAAAGGCACCCACGTCATTCACTCCCGCCTTCCGGTCTGTTTTCACACTGTAGCTATAGTAGCCTTTTAAAAATGTTAATCTGAATCCACCCACCCACCTACCCCTTCACACACATTCCTACTCCTGTCCTAAGTCATTCAGTGATGCTTCCTCTCTTTCCCCTTCACTCTCTCTACTCCAGACATACTGGCTTGTCTGTTCTCAAAAGTATCATATTCTCTCCACTGCAGGGTTTTTGCATATGCTGTCCCCTCAGCCTGGGTGTTCTCACAATCCCTCTTTGCTTAGGTAACTACACTCCATCCTTAGAGGATGTCTTCCCTGACCACTTCTCACTCAACCCGAGTCTAGGTCCATATCCATCATTACATGTTCTTAGAGCAGCATCTCTCTCTTTCCTCACTTTTATCTCAGCTTGCAGGGTTATTTGGGGGTTGTTTATTTGTTTAGACTCCTCTTCCCCATAAGACTGTAAGCTCCACAATGGGAACAATGTGTCTATTTTTGCTCGTCATTGCATCACCAAAGCATAGTATATTGCCTGGAATATAGCAGGTGCTCTTTACATACTTATTGAATGGCTGAATGAGCTCATATAATCCTCCCAACAAGCCTGTGAAAATTCTGCCTGAGTCCAGTGCTCTTTCCCTGCTCTGACTTCCTATAGCACCTGCTCTCTTGGCATTATATGATGGGGAGCAATAGACGCTGAAAGACATGAAGGGCTCTGGAGCCTGACCAACTGGATTCAAATCCCCCCTCTGCCACTTCCCAGCTGTGTGACATTGGGTAAGATCCTTAACATCTCTGTGCTTTAGTTTCCTCTTCTATAAAATGCCAGTAATAATAGTACCTGTCTCATGGGATGGTTGTAAGGATTAAATAAGTGAGCTTCTACAAATTCTGTTATAAGGGTTTGGCACGTAGTGTGTGCCCCATTAATCTTAGTTATTACTTGTATTATTAACAGAAAGAGCATTGATTCTGGGATTAGATGAGTCTGGTTTTCTCTCATATTTGCAAATTATTCCCTGGGTGGACAAGTCACGTCACACCCCTGAGCCTGAGTTTCCCCATCTGTTAAGTTGGGATCTCAAAGCCTACTTCAGAGAAGGCCATTGTGAGAGTAGATAGGATGAGAACAAAGCACTCAGCACAGTGCCCAGTGCATGGTAGTTCCCTTCCTGATGGGTTGAATTGGTCCCCGTTGCCTCTTAGACAAGAAGCTCCCTGAAGTTAGGCTTCACATCTGCCTTATTCAGGGCTGTTTTCCCCAGCCCCTCTGTACCTGGCACATAGTAGGTGTTCAACAAGTAGTTCTTTACTGAGTGAATGAATCAATAATGACGGGGACCATGCTTTGCTCATCTTTGACCAACCCGAGACTAGTGCAATACCTAGTATCTAATTTCAATAAATGTTTGTTGACAGAATAGATTTTTAAAATGCTATTCATTTCTGTTCCCAGTCCCACTTAAGTGTCTGAACTGAACTGAGAAAGATACTTGTTAACTTATCCTGAATCTCTCTAGCCTTAGTATTTTTATTTGTAAAATGAGGCTATTAATAACATCTACCTCATAAGAGTGCTCTGAAAAGTAAATGAAGCAATATGTGCTCAGCACATTGAAAATGTTGGTTCATTATTATTCCCTTCCCTGAGCCTTGGTTTCCTCATCTGTGAAATGGGCATCCACTCCCACATTTATTCATTCATTACTCAACAAACACAGCGCCCATATGTGAGGCATTGTAGTTAAGACCTAGGGCAGTTAGAGAAGTGAACGAGCCATGGTCCCTGCCGTGAGGATCTAAGTTTGCTGTGGGACAGTATATGAATAATAAAAATCAAGTGAGAGAAGAGCCATAATGTGTGTGAAGTCTGTAGGGGTTAGGCGTATGGGGGTGGGATGGGAGCTCCAGAGTTTCAGTGAGCTTGCTAGGGAGATTATAAAAGGTTATGGTATCACCAGCTTGGTGTAATCACCAACATGACATCAGTTTGAAATAGAGTTGTCCCCTCTGGGCTCTGGTTTTTGTAGGCTGAATCTGTGGAATCCTGATGCAGCCTCAATTTCTACCCTGGCTCACCAGCAATCCAGAGACTGGTCTAGGTGTCACAATCACAGTGAGGATCCAGTTCAAACAGATACAGCCTTCTGAGACTCTGCCTTGCCTTCCTCCCCTTCTCCTGGGTCCTCCCTTCTCAGGGGACTGAACAGTGATTCCCCTACACTCTCCATGTGGAATGATGTGCGGTGCCTCCAATGCCTGCTGGGTTCCTGCCTAGTTCTCCAAAGACAAGCCTCCCCCTTCCCAAGGTGGGTTCCGGAAGGGAAATTCTTGGGCGTTGGAGATTGGAAGAAGCCAGACCAGGTCTCTGGGCTCCTGCACCCAAGTGGACCACATGCTTGTCTCTGATGTTCACAGCTGGTTTCAGGGAACTGAGTGCCGCCAATCAAACTCAGGAGAGACTGAAACATCTAAATTAGAATTTTACATTTAAGCCGGGTGTGCTTGTGGGGCTGGGAGGGACTAGTCAACTCCAGTGACCAAAATATTTGCACCTGTTACCCAGAGCTATCTTTTATTCTCAATTGAAAGAAATTTACATGCCAAGGGTATTTAAACATCAGGGGAGGGTCTGCTGTCAGTGGCCTGGCCAGAGGCAGAAGGATGTCTGAGTCCCAACGGCCAAGGGTAACAGGCCTCAGGGAATAAGCAAGATTTACGAGAGCCCGTCTGGGCCGCTTCTTCTGTCGGAAAGGCCTCCCTGCAGTATTTTCTGTCTCATCAACACTGCATTTCATTTTAAATTGCAGCTGAAAGCAGGTATTTTCCCTCTTGCCTATTACACCTCTTAATTTGTCTCTCCCTCTGCTGTTATTTGTCTCTATAAAGTGTTTTGCGTGAAAGACCCACACAGCACAATGTTTCTTTGCCTTGGGTTTAATAGGAGGGGAAGGCACAGAGAGACTTGAGTCCGAGGAGGAAAGTGTGAGGGCCTTGAGGTCGAGACACATCTGTGTCTGGGAATATACGCCTGGCAGTGTGTACGTGTGTTTGGACCTATCTGTTGCGTGAGTGTCTGTGGGTATGTGTGTACATATCAATATTTGTACTAATATGTATTACATGTGCTTTGGTATAATCACTTATACTTAAATTAAGTGCTTTGGTATAATCACATACCTAAATTAAGTGTATGTTTGTGTGCAGGTACACACCCACATGCAGTCTCTGAGTGCATCTGGAGCTATGCATAGAAGCACACATGTGCATATAAACACGCAGGCATCTGGGTACGCATGTCACATGCTGTGTGTGGTCTTCTACGCACACGACCAAGGTTCCTTCTCCTTCCTTGCACTCAAACCATTGTGCTTAGCATCCCTCCCTGCCCCACCCAGGGGCCCAGGCCTGGTTTGGGGCCCGTAGGCAAAGGAAGGCAGAGCTGTGGTCTGCGGGGGGTGCAGTGGAAACACTGCCTTAGCCAGGCCCAGCCCGTCCTCACAGCGTGCCACAGCAGCACCACCGCGGCTCCCGCGGAAGCTCTCGGGACCCCTGGGCAGGCCCCCGCCCCCTGCCAATCCTGGACTGGCACTGAGGGGTGAGTGAGGTTACCGAACGACCGCCAGAGCCCTCCAGACAAGCTGGATCTCCTGCCCCCTCTAGGGGACCAACAACCGGAGCGGCGAGGGTTGGGGGTACAGGGGACGTCTCGGTCGCTCCCAGTCCAGCGAATGCTGGACACTAACCAATGGGCGACTGCGGCCCAACGGTGATCCCTCCGAAGCAGCCAATGACCTCGCTCCTCTCTCCACCCCCGCCAACCCCGCGCAGCTGGACCATTGGTGCTGGTGGGATGGGGGGGAGTGTGCGCGGCGCTGGCCCTTCGAGGGAGGGGGCGTGGCTTGGAGTCCCAGCTCCTCTCCCCACCCGGGCTTTGGCCCCCGCACTCCCTACCCCAGCCGCGAGGCCATTGGCCTGGCTACGGCGCCGCGGCGGAGGTGGACCACGGGGCGCGCAGTGGGCGTGGCCCGAGGGCGTGGCCCGGCGGGAGGCGGGGCCGCGGGTGCTGTCTCAGTGAAAACCCGAGCTGCCGCGGTAGCGGCGGGGGCGTCCGGGTGGTGTGCGCGCCTGTGGGGCGCAGGCTCGGCAGCGGCGGCGGCGCGGCGGCTCAGTCTACGGCGGCAGCGGCCCGTCTGGAGCGGCCGCGGTGAGGACGCCAGCTGCGGCTGGGGAGGCGCAGCCGGGACTGCGCGCTCCGCGGAGCCGGCGGGGACCGGGAACAGGTGATCCCAGCAGGAACCCGGAGCCCTACCGAGTTGGCTGGGCGGGAGCCCGCACTCCCGGGCGCAGCTGCAGCCGCCCCGCCGCGGCTGGTCGCGAAAGGCGCCGGGCTCCAGACAGGGGGCCCGGCATCCCTCCGCTCCCGGGGGCCCGGGAAGACCCTGCTCCGCAAGCTCAGAAGTGCCTGCCCTCTCTCCCCGGCGCCCGCTCTGCGGCGGAGCAAAGTTGTAGACGTGTCCCTATAGCCAAGCCCGGGCACTGTCGCGACCCGGCCGGGCCGGCGCGCTCTCGGAGCGCAGCTGACACGCCGGCCCCGCCGCCACCTCTCCCCCGGAGCCGACCCCCTCTGGAAACTGCTTCTGAGGCTAAAACTTTGGGCCGAGGGGCTGAGGGCGGCTCGGAGCGGGGACGAGGCCTGCGTGCGCCCCTCCGCGCCGACAGCCTGGGCGCCGCGGACGGCATGTGACGGCCCCGGCGGCCGCCGCAGCGCGGGAAAGCGCGGGCCCCGCGGGCTCCGGCCGCTGCGAGGAGGGGCCGCGCGGCGGCCGGAGGGAAGGCTGCGGCGCGCGGTCGACCCCTGCGGGCCCGGGCCCCGAGCCGTGCCGCCTCGCTCGCCCGGGCCCCGCCGAGGCTGCTGCTCCCCCGTCCCGGCGCGGGAGGACTCGCTCCAAACTCCCTGAACTTCAGGAGCAGCCCCCGCAGGGCGAAACTCTCAGGGGCCCCCACCCCGGGCGGCGCCCCTCGACGACCTCCCCTCGCCGAGCCCCCTGCTGACAAGTGCCTGGACTCCCAGGGCCTCAGGGGCCCGGCCGGATCTGACTGTCCCCAGCCCCGTGCCCGGCAACGATGCTCATGAGGAAAGTGCCCGGCTTCGTCCCGGCCTCCCCGTGGGGGCTGCGGCTGCCGCAGAAGTTCCTCTTCCTTCTCTTCCTCTCCGGCCTCGTCACCCTGTGCTTCGGGGCCCTGTTCCTGCTGCCCAACTCCTCTCGCCTCAAGCGCCTCTTCCTGGCCCCCCGGATCCAGCAGCCCGGCCTGGAGGCAGTGGCCCAAGTCGCCGGCCACCCCGTGACCCGCGAGCAGGAGTCGCCTCCGAACCCGGCCCCCGCGGCTCCAGCCCCGGGTGAGGACGACCCCAGGAGCCAAGCCAGTCCCCGCCGCAGGAAAGGGTGGCTGCGGCGCACCCGCCCCACCGGGCCGCGGGAGGAGGCCACGGCGGCCCGGGGCAGCAGCGCCACGGCCCTCAGACCGCAGGAGGGGAGCATCTCCTCTAGCTTTGACTTCAACGCCTTCCGAAGCCGCCTCCGCCACCCGGTCCTGGGCACTACGGCCGACAAGAGTAAGGAGCCCCAGAGCCTAGTTCAAAGCCAGCGGGAGAAAATCAAGGAGGTAAGGACTCTTCTCCCCGCACAAAAGAAAAGACCCTCTTGTGCTTCCATCCATTTCCCCTGGGCCCAGTCACTCCCGGGCTCCCTGGTCTACTCTAGGTCCTCCAGGCACACTCTGTACCCTCCTCCCTCCTCCCTCCTCCCAAACTTCCCGCCTTCACTCCTGCCTGCACAGTTTTCCACTACCGGGTTCAGTTAATCATCCACAGCCCTGATGGTAGCTGAACCACTGGACCAACTTTCCCCCACCCCCAGACTCTGGTCTTTCCAGTCCAGTCCTCAGCCCAGGTGGGGCCTGCTCCCTCCCTTTGTGGAGATGTTTTAATAAGATTTTTGTGGCGTTGCTAGTTAGGCTTATTAATGGACACCCTTTCTGTTTGAAGGGGCCAAGAGCCATGTTGTTTCTCACTGTGTGTCTTTAAATTGTGACATCTCCCAACCCCCTTTAGGATCTGCTACCTGGAAAGCCAGGATTTGGGGGGTATTTGGTGACCTGCAAGTATTTTGCAGTCTAGCCAGCAACCTACAAGCCAGAGGATGTTGTGCATTCTTGCTAACTGTTTCTGTTGAGCTTTGGAACAACTGTACGTAATTGCGTGTGATGCAAGGAGCAATGATCCCTAAGGCGGTGGTAATGTCACAGAAGCTCTGAGGTTATTGGCTTAATGTAGCAGGTCTTGGACTTGTTCCCTGTAGGGATTGTACCAGAGAGGGGTTAGAAGGATCACTTTGAGTCTGAATCTTAGTCTTAATTTAAGAAACCAAAAGCAAACGCAGCCTCACTGTGGCTTGAAGACAGTTGCCAAGCCACCACTGATAACTAAATGTTCTGCTCAGTCCCTGTTAGAGCTGCCTACTGTTGGAGCCGCCTGCGCAAGGTTTTTGCCCAGCACTGCAGAGGGGGCTGCAGTGACACCCCCGGGCCACGAGGGGGCTGTGGGCAAGCAGTGGGCCAGGGTCTCCTCCCTAGAAAGGAGAGGATGCTCCCCCGATCCCCGTGGACCCAGAATGAAAGGACTGCTTCTGCCTGGACTTCTTGGTTTGCTGCAGAGCAGTCAGCAAGTCTGCCCTGATTTCCAGGGAGAGCAGGCAGCAAGAGTCAGGACCTGCCCTGTCAAGACCTGCTCAGAGCCAGTGGAGAGCTTAGCTGTCCTCCTCTCCTTGTCCAGTGTATCCTGTCTCCCAACGCCCACCTCTCCCTACTTATCTCTGCTGTTGTTACTCAGCCTTCTATGCTAAGCCCTGTGGAGACTCTATCTTAACTAGCAATCACTGGACATCTTGTGATGTCAGTAGAGGAAACCACAAAGACAAGTCCTTGTTTCCCGTGTGCAAGCACACACTCTCAGTTTCCAAATTCTTGTTGAAATCCCAAAGGTTAATTGAAGCCTGGAACTTGCAGTAGCTAAGAAAGGGGCATCATTTCTCCCCCACTGTTTAAGGAGCTGTGTTGTTGAATACTCACCTGAACCACCCCAGCTCCCTTTCCTAAAGCTGCCTCTGAAAACATTAACCCTTTCAGACCTCCTTGGAGGGCAGTAACCCGCAGTGAAATTACGTTTAAACTATATGCATGCAGTTTTTCACGGGGTGTAGAGCTGCCATCAGATCTTTAAAAGGATGCCCCAAAGGGTTAAGAGTTACCTACTGCCCTCTTCAAAAGGTGCTTTCTGCATTTGCGTCTAGATATGGGACCCATTTCTGAGAGCCTGCGGTTGGGAGCCATGTGGGAAGGAGGGTGGGCTGTCTAGCGGGGGACCAGGTTCTGCCCCTCAATACAAAGAGAACCTCCCTTGTGGGCAGAGGCTGGGGGTGGTGGGAGGTGTGGAGACTCTTCTTTGCAGGTGGATGTAAAGTAACACAATGGGTGGAGGTCTGTGTTGGTTGCCAGATGTCTGGATCTTTCTATCTGGCATCGCTGTACACCCCTGGTAGTAGCCGGAAGCCTGCTCGTCTATACCTGCAGTTGTTCAATGAGCCCCCTCTTACTATCTTGAAGACGTTAAGCTCCTCAGAATGGAGGGGACGGGACTATATACACTATTATATTTTGAAGCCCATTTTCTCTTCAGGCTTCACGAGTTTGGACCTCCCCCGGTCCCCAAACAACATGAAAAAATGTGGGGCAGAGTGTTTGTTTTAGCTGTTAACACAGAGTTAACCTCCCTGGTGTCCCACCTGATGAGGAATGCAGTTGACAATTGCTGGAGGATGTCTTTATTTCCTTCTCATTTAAATTTCTATCTGTGCCATGCCCATGGGTAGATCATGTTAGAAAGGTGCCTGTTTTCATAAAAGGGACTGTTGCTTTCCTCCCTGGCTTGTTTTTTTTCCAGACATGGATTGATTAGACCCCAGGAGCAGAGGGACAGCTAGCATCAGATAAAAAGGGCTCTGTTCTTATAAGATGAGGTTTTTAAAGCGAAAGTAAACTTCAAGAGAGATTCAGAGAGGGTGATAAATGAGAGTGAATAAAGACTGGACACTTGGGCTCTAGATCAATGAAGCATACTTATGAACATTCTAGTTTGAGAGATGGACATGGGCTCAAGGTCTCTGCTGATAAGATGGGCTGAAGCTGCATGTTCTGGGTGTAGACACATCAGGAAACAATCTGTCACTAGAACCAACATTTTCTCCTCAGTTCGCAATTTTGGAACCTTGGAGGAGGCAGTGTGGTGGAAAGGGTAACCCAGAGGACATTGATTCGAGTCTCAGCTCAACTGTCTGACTTTGGACAAGCCACCTCCTCTCCTTCCTGGACCTTATTTTTCCTTCTGTAAAATGGAATGAGAGAGGGGGGAAGAGGCTGGTCACAAACTCTTGCTTCCAGACCTGGCCCCTAAGTAGACTGCCACTCTGGCCAGGGACTCCATAGCAGCTGGGCTTTTCCCAGCTCTGTTTTCGGCATGTCTTAGTTCCATGAAGTAAGGGAAAATGTTGTGTTGTTGTTGATGATGGTGATGGTGTTCACTGTTGTATCCCTAGCACCTAGTCAAGAGTAGATATTCACATAGTTGATTAAGTTAAGTATTCCTCTCACCCATATTGAACTTTAGAGAGGGGATTGAACAGTGACAGATCCTCATCTTGGGATCATGGAGAGTAAAGGGATTGGTGAGAATGAGAAACGGCTTGCTAGCAGCCTTTCCTTTCAGATCTGATGATTATATAGGAAATTATTGTTATAATTATTTTAGGGGACCTTGGTCATAGGTGGGTTTCTCTTCAAGTTCAATAGACTTTTCTCACACATGACAAGAGTTGGGAGTGAATAGCTTGTCAGGGTTACATCCCAGTGAAAGGTTTCAAACTATGTTGTGTCCTACTAATGATGGTTGGTTGCTGATCTGGAGCACCTCAGTTGTCCCTTCAGGGAAGGGAGCTTTTGTTAAAGGGAATTGGGCAGAGTAGGGCTGTGAGAACATAGCACTGGAGTGGGGCTGCCCCTAGCCCATAGGAAGAATGTGGATTGAATTTTACCCCCATCCCCGTCCCCTCTGCCCAGTGCCCTTATGCACCACTGTATGTGGCAGTCGCCCTGAGTGTCCAACCTGTGTTCAAGTCCTAGCCATGCCATCAACCCTGGTCTCAGGGGAAAATTCCTGTTTATCACTGGGCCTCAGTTTTCGTGGTAAAATGAAGAGACTGGCATTTAGGGGAGCCTTTTCTCTCCCTCGCTCCCACCTGTTTACTGTTTTGTTTATGGATCTGCCCAAGCACCTAGAATAGGATATGACACTTAGTTGGAGCCCAGATACTTAGTTGGAGCCCAGAGTGGCTACAGGAAAGATCTATAAACTAACAGTTAAGGTTACTGGTGGCAGAAGCTGGGTCTTCTTCCTGAGGGTACATGGAATTCTAAGAGTCGTAGAGTAGGGGCCACAGCAAGGTTTGGGGGCTTGGCTCTGTGACCCAAGAAGCCTTTTAGAAGTTGCAGTAATTTTCCAAGTGCAAGTCTAACTTAAAGGGACTGGAGAGGTGGCAGCCGTGAGTAAAATCTTTCATGCCTGGATAGCAGGCATCTGGAGGATGCCCGAATCACCCTGGAGTCTCTGAGACTTGGCAGGGAGTGCCCCAGCTCTTGCCTTCCATGTCTGCTGTGTTCAGCCTCCAGGATATTGCTCGTTGTGATATGTGACTATGTCTGAATAAGTCATCTTGGCAAATGATCTTTGCTCCCCATTAATGGGCTGGTTCGTTAGTCATGTGTGGTTTCTCTGTATATCTGATTGATCACTGCTAGTCCCAGGGACAGGTAGAAAAATTAAAAGGCTTTGTGTTCTTTGTAGCATGTGAATCTGAGGCTGTGAGATGTTCAGGATAATTAATATTAGGAACACCTCAGATTTAAATAGCTTTCCTTCGAAGAGCTCTGTTTCAGTTGAAAATCCACTGAAGATTTTTCCCCCTTGTCCTTCAGTTTCTCTCTTGTCCTGCTCTATGATACATTTAATATAGACGGGAAGATTGCCCTATAGTAACCAGACAGGTCCGTTGGGAGACCCTTACATCATAAGCCCAGCTATACACTTCATTCTTCTTCCTTAGAACTGAGCACTGCAAGTAGACCAAAGCTTAGACCTTGTCCCCACCAGGTGTATGACTTAACACCCACAGGTTGGGTGGATCTCTGCTTTCATTGTGAGCTGCACCATAATTTTAGGGACTTGGTGCAGGCATTCCAAGAGCAATTGCTTCTCAGGCCTCACATCCTTAACTCTGTCTTTAGTGTTAGCTTTAGAAACAAATAGTACAATGACTTTTAAAAGTCAGCTGCCTATTTCACACTGTAGTTAGCAGGGCGGTAAGAACATAGATTACCCTGCAGTTTTCAGAGTGACTGATTTACATCTGAGCTCAAGAAATGCCTTTTCTCTAGCTCTTCCCGAAGACTGATCCATTACTCCACCAAAAAATAAATATTGTGATATATATCAGGCATACTTTGCTCAAAGGACTTACATCTTTTCTCTTACTGAAGAAAATAAATCAGGCTCGCAGATTGGAAAGCCCCATGCAGGGAAGCTGTTTGGTAATCTAGGTGGGCAACGAGCCTGTGGGTACTGTCTCTGGCGTGGGGAAGGTGCCTGAGTCTGCTTCCTAAGTCAAGTCTGCACTAAGGGAGGTGATGGAGACTTCAGGAAATTCTCTCGCTGCCTTGCTTTCTTTAGCCAGGTCAGGAAAGACATAACAAGGGTATTATGGACAGGATTCAGGAGAGCATAATGGGCATTTATTACATTAACTTTAAAAGAGGGGCCATACTTGGAGCAGGGATGAATGTCATGAACCAAGGATTATTATTATTCCAGTTCTGTGTATCTGCAGTCCAAAAAGACCAGGCTCATTCAAATAAGCTCTGGTTCTTGATTTCCCACTAACCTGGGGCCAAGGCCTTATGCACAAGTATTTGCATAATTTGGGGAAAACAACAGACTTTTTAAGCTCTGTATTCTCATGGCAGATGATGGTAAGAAAAAGACTGGGGATTCCTTAAGGACTTCTGAGGACTCAAGGACCTCAATCGCACTCCCCTTCCCTCTTTCACCCCCACTAGGCTCTGGGGGCTAGTTAATAGCCAAGGCAGTATGGTTTTGTTTCTCTTAAATGCAGGGTGTGGCTGAGATCGCTGTCAGACCTGTTTCTTGGTGTCTCCATCCCCAAAGAGAACTGAAGCCACGGAGACCATAGCTGCCGTCTGTGGCCTCAGTGTGGTGGTCCAGTTGTAGGTATTTCTTCCCTTGAGAAGACTGTTTTCTAAGATTTGGGTTGAGGGCTCTCCAAACTCAATAGGCAGGTGGTCAGAACAGCTCTTACTCACGAGGGGGTCTGAGTATGTCTCTTAACTCTGAATTTTCATTAATTAAAGGCTAAGACTAGGGAGGTTGCCCGTCTGTTTTAGTGCAGTACCAGAGTGGTAACTTTTACAGAAGAGACTTGGGCGTATTGATTAGTGTCCAAAATAGATAAGCAATAATTATACTTTCACCTGGCATGCTCTGGGAGTCAGCTGCTCTACAGGCGAAACTTCTAGGCAAATACCTTTCACTAAATAACAACCATTTTCAGTGGCTGAATAATAGTATTCAGTAAATATACTCCCCTCGTTCCACCTCTGCCATGACTTGGGGTCACCATAAAATGCACTGTGCAATACAGCATGTCCCATAGGGCCTGATGAGTCATTTAGGTAACACTGCCGGCCTCTCAATGACTGTGTTTTGTGTTCTCATCTCATCATTTTTTTTACAACAACCCTGTGATGCAGGTGCTACCTATTTATTTCAGTATAACTTACATAGAGGGAAATGCACAGATCTTAAATACAAAGTTTGCTCAATTGCAGAAAACCGTATAAACCACACCCCTACGAAGATATAGAACATTCCCATCATCTGAGAAAGTTCCCTCTGCTCCTTCCCAAGCAGTCTCCCATCATCCACCCCCAACCACTGTTTTGATTTGTTGCCAGAGATTAGTTTCACCTGTTCTAGAACTTCGACTAAATGGAGTAGTACTATATATGCCATCTGCTCAAAGCTTCTTTCACTGAGGCTAATGTTTTTGAAATTCATTCATGTTGTGTGTATCAGTGTTTCATTCCTTTTCATTGTTGAGATATATTCTGTTGTATGAATATCCCACAATTTGTTTATCCATTCACCTGTGGTTGGACTTTTTGGTTGTTTCCAGTGTTTGGCTATCAAGCTGTTATGAACATTTTATGCACAATTCTTTAGGTATATTTTCATTTCTTTTGTGTCAATTATCTAGGAGTATAATTGCTGGCTCATAGAGTAAATGTATGTTTAACTTTATAAGAAACTGGAAACACTTTTCCCAAGTAGTTAGACCCGCCAGCAAAGTGTTGAGAGTTCTGCATTTCCATCAACACTTGGTATTGTCAACATTTTTAGGTTTAGCCATGATATTTGATGTGTAGTGATATTTAATTGTGGTGTTTTTAAAAAAATATTTATTTATTCATTCATTCATTTATTTTGGCTGGGCTGGGTCTTAGTTGCGGCATGCTGGATCTTCGTTGTGGCGTGCAGGATCTTTAGTTGTGGCATGAGGACTTCTTAGTTGTGGCATGCAGACTCTTAGTTGCGACATGCATGCAGGATCTAGTTCCCTGACCAGGGATCGAACCCAGAACCCCTGCATTGGGAACGTAGAGTCTTACCCACTGGACCACCATGGAAGTCCCTTAATTGTGTGTGTGTGGTTTTCTTAAATTAATTAATTAATTTTTAGTTTTGGCTGTGTTGGGTCTTCATTGCTGCATGCAGGCTTTCTCTAGTTGTGGCAAGCAGGGGCTACTCTTCGTTGTGGTGCATGGGCTTCTCTTGTTGTGGAGCATGGGCTCTAGGTGCGTGGGCTTCAGTAGTTGTGGCACACAGGCTCAGTAGTTGTGGCGTGCAGGCTCAGTAGTTGTGGTGCACAGACTTAGTTGCTCTGTGGCATGTGGAATCTTCCTGGACCAGGGCTTGAACCCGTGTCCCCTGCATTGGCAGGCAGCTTCTTAACCACTGTGCCACCAGGGAAGTCCCCTTAGTTGTGGTTTTAATTTTTGTTTCCCTTTTAACTATTGATATTGAACATCTTTTCATATGTTTATCTGCCATTTCTTTATCTTTCTTTTAAGTCTGTGTTCAGACCTTTTGTCCCCCTTTTTTAAATTAAAAAAAATTGAGTGTTTATTATCTTATTGAATTTTAGAAATCCTTTGCTCATTTTGGATATGTCCTTTGTCAGATGTATATACTCATGCTCTATGGTTTGTCTTTTCATTTTCTTAATAGTGTCAGTCAAAGAGCAGAAGTTTTAAATTTTGATGAAGTCCAGTGTATCAATGTTTTCTTTTATGGTTAGTGCTTTTGTGTGTACTTTAAAAAAAGAATTCTTTGTCTACCCCAAGGTCATGAAGACGGTATCCTTTTAATTCCAGAAGCTTTATCATTTTAGTTTTTACATTTAGGTCTCTCATCTGCTTCAAATTAATTTTTGTATATGGTGTGAGGTAGGGGTTGAGGTTCTTTATTTTCATTTAAATATCCAGTTGTTTAGCACCATTTGTTGAAAAAGCTTTCTTTTCCCCATTGAATTGCTTTGATGCCATGTTAGCTTAATTTACTATATGTATGTAGCTGTATTTCTGGACACTTCTGTTCTATTGATTTGTCTTTATGCCAATTCATACTATCTTTTTTTAGTGTAATTATTAGTATGAGTGTGAGCTAACCGTGTTTTTTTTTTAGAGTTCTCGTTCATTTTTTTAATTAAAAAAAATTTATTGGAGTATAGTTGATTTTCAATGTTGTATTACTGTCAGGTGCACAGCAAAGTGAATCAGTTATACATACACATATTTCCACTCTTTTTTTAGATTCTTTTCCCATATAGGCCATTATAGAGTATTGAGTAGAGTTCCCTGTGCTATACAGCAGGTCCTTATTAGTTATCTATTTTGTATATAGTAGTGTGTATATGTTAACCCCAATCTCCCAATTTATCTGCCCCCCCACACCTTATCCCCTGATAAGCATAAGTTTGTTTTCTAGATCTGTGACTGTACTCCTGTTTTGTAAATAAGTTCATTTGTTCCCTTTTTTTAGATTCCACATATAAGTGATATCATATGATATTTGTCTTTCTGTGTCTGACTTCACTTAGTATGACAATCTCTAGGTCCATGCATGTTGCTGCAAATGGCATTATTTTGTTCTTTTTTATGGCTGAGTAATAAGCCAACCATCTTGCTATTTGTTTCCTGGGGTTTTTTGGGTTTTGGGGGTTTTTTAAAGTTTTTTATTGAAGTATAGTTGATTTACAATGTTGTGTTAGTTTCAGGTGTACAGCAAAGTGATTCAGATATATATATATATATATATATATATAACCTTTTTCAGATTCTTTTCCATTATAGGTTATTATAAGATATTGAATATAGCTCCCTGTGCTATACAGTAGGTCCTTGTTTCAATTCATACTGACTTGATGCTGGGGCTTTATAGTAAGTCTTAAAAACAGGTAGCATGATTTCTCCAACTTTGAACTTCTTTTTCAAAATGGCTTTAGTTATTATAAGTCCTTTGCATTTCTGCCTACATTTGAGAATAAGCATGTCAGTTTCTATGAAAAATCCTGCTGGGATTCTGATTGGATTTGCCTTGAACCTATAAATTGAATTCCTCTGAACATTTCTTTTAGTGTAGGTCTACTGGTGACAAATGCTTGCAGCTTTTGTTTTCTGAAAGTGTCTCTATTTTGCCCTCCTTTTAAAAGGGTATTTTTGCTTGATATAGAATTTTAAGTTGACTTTTCCTCACTTTCTTTACATGAAAGACCCATTGTCTTGTAACTTGCGTTGTTTCTGATAAGAGATTAGAGTATATTCCCCTGCACGTAATGTCTTTCCCTTCCCATTGGATGCTATTAAGATTTTCTCTTTATTTTTAAGTCATTTGATTATGCTGTGCTTAAATGTGGATGTGATTGTTTATCCTTCTTGGGGCTTGTTGAGATTCTTGTGTCTATAGGTTGATATTTTTCTTCAAGTTTGGAAAAATTTTGGCCCATATTTTTCCTACCCTAATCTGTCTTTCTTTTAGAACTCAACTGACATATAAGTTAATTTGCTTGATATTTTCCTAGAAGTCACTAAGTCTGTGTTCATTTTCTTTTCAGTCTTTATCTCTGTGCTTTGGTGTGGATAATTTATATTAACCCATCTTCAATTTCACTGAACTTTTCTTCTGTAATATCTAATCTGTTGTTAAGCCCACCCAGTGAATTTTTAATTTTCAGGTATTTTTTTACTTCTAGAATTTCCATTTGGGCCTTTTTCATTGTTTTGGGCTATCCAATGTTTCACATCTGTTCACGCATTGTTTCCAGATTTTCTTTTAAGTCCTAAGGCGTATTTGTAATAGCTTTTCAAGAAGTCTTTTTTTGCCAACATCTTTGTCATCATCGTTGGGTCTGTCCCTGTTGACTGTTTTCTCTCGTGGTTATGGGTCACATTTTCCTACAACTTCATGTAACACTAGTCTTTTGTAAAAATGTTATGCCAAACATTGTGAATGCTGCTCTTTTGAGATTCTAGATTCATCTGCTTTTAAGCAGTTTTTCTCCCCTCTTTCTGTTAGGCTGTCAGCTGTCACTTCTTTTGGCTGTCAGGATACCTGCCTCTGGCTGCTTTATTCGCTGCTCTTCCTATTTTGCTATTGTCTAACCTGCAGATGGCTAGGAAAGCATTCAATCTAGCTTGTTAGCATTATATATAAAGTACAAATAAGTAGACCTTGAGTAAGTCTCTGAAGACTCCTGAATCAAGTGCACAAACTTTACTGTGTATATTTTGGTATAGATTAGATATTTAAAGATTCCTATTTATTTTTGGTAATTGGTATTGGATGCATGAAATATAATTTTCTGTTGAAACTATATCCTGAATAGATACAGTAATTCTCAAAGGGTATCTAATTTCTGGTTGATGTCATCTTAAACTATTTGTGCATTTTTTCCTCATCTGCTTTTAGGTGTTAGAAGAAATATTTGCTGATATCTGTGATGTTCCAGCAGTCTCCATTAGTGCGGCTTTCAGGATTTTTTAATCTGTCAAATATTTTCTCTGGTCTCCCTACCTTAAGTGTAATGATTACTTTTTAAAACTTTGTTTGTAAATCCCCACATTAAAAAAAAAAACTATTTGTATAGTCCAAATTGCTGATTACTGGTCAGACGGAAGCTAAATATATACGGCTGAAGGATTTCCAAGGACTCTTCTGTGGGATCTGATCTCCTATCTTCCCTCACTCAGGAAAGTTCAGTACGAAGCAAATGTAGTGTTTCATTGCAAAGGCTACCTTTAATTTCACTTGTGTCACTTGGGGTGGGTGGGAGTGTTGAATTAAAGTTACAAATATCTTATTTAAGATCCCTCTCCCCCATTTTCATTCCTGGAATGAGCTTTTAAGAGGTTAAACCTAAACTTTGCCAAGTAAATGCTGATCTCCTGGGAAGACATTTTGGCACCTTTTTTGTTTTTCTGTACTTGTGTTCTTGACGTAAATCAGCAAATCTTCCTCCTTTCCAACTCTCCCAGAAGCCATTCTCCATGTCTGTCACATACCTTACAGAGCTCTGGAGTAGCCTTGGTTTTTAATTATTAGGATCAGTGGGAAAAGAAGACTTGAGTGTCTTGCTTTCAGAACTGGACCTTTTAGAGAACAACCGATAAGTATAATCAATTTTGCTCCTTTAGAGTATAAGGAAACCCTTTATAGAGAAAGGTTCATGTTTTGACAGAAAAATAGCTCAGTTTAGAGCCTTCTCTAGCAGTGTCGGATACAGGCCTTTTGGGGTGTATGACTACGCAAAGGGCAGAGACTTCACACTTATGTAGTCCCAGAGGTGGTCTTGTGTAACAGCCACCCTATAATCATCGTAGGAGCTCTGTGTCTGATTATTGATCCTTGAGTAACTAAGAATGGTAGCAGAGTGGTGTCCATCCAGATGGGACTGAGGGAGACAAACAACATTAGACATTTTCTGTGATTAGGCACTGGATTCGATTAAGGCATAATTAGATTCTCTGTGCTCTGAGTAAAGGGCTCTTAAACTTGGCCCAGTGGGAGCAGAGTTCTGGTTTGTCAGCCCTGGAATTGAAGTTTTCTTGCATGTTAGAAAAGAGGTTTCTGATTCTCTGGCCCCTGTACCATCCATTGTCTTTTAAATTCTCCCAGGGAGAATTTCCAGGGGGCCTGCTTGGAGGGCAGTGGGGCCTGGACTGGGCTAATACCTATCCCCTCGTGGACAGATCAGATCAGAGATTCCTTGTGTGTATTCTTAGTAGAGCCCTAGCATCCCGTTAAGAGTTTAGCTGATCCCCACAACAGCCTTGTGGCGTACACGGCATGGACCATAATCCCATTTTATAGCTCAGATAATGCACACCCTGCAAAGGCAGTGACCAACTCCAGGCCCCACCAATTTAAATTGTGATGCACTGACTCAGACCTCCTCTCCTGACTCTTTGGTAGACGTTCTTTCTATTATGTTATCTGAGGGCTCAAGGGTGACAATTTAGAAGAAGAGTTTTCACTTTGGGATGAAATAACATAGAAATTGTCATAGTCTTGGTAGACATTCAAAAGAACTGGTCTCATGAATCTTTAGAACAGGGATTCTAACCTTGAGTGCAGTCTGGAATCACCTGGGGGAACTTAGTAAATACTGATGCCTGAGTTCCTATCCCAGAGGTTCTGATTTAATTGGTCAGGAGTACAGCCTGAGCGTTGGGATTCTTAAACACTTCCCAGATGATTCTAATGTACAGCTATGCTTTAGAACTCGCCTGTTGTAGTTTCCTCTTCACCGAAGCTGTATCTCCTTTCTGTCTATATTTCCCTTTTACCCACTTTTGGAAGAGGTTGGAAATTTTCTATATTTATTAAGACCTAGACCAGGATCAGGTAAGAAAAAAAAAAATGAGCTAGAGAAAAGACTCAATTAAAACAGTTTTCCAGTGTTAAGAACATATAACGTGAACATCAAGAGAAGTCATACGTTTATTAAAATTTTAAGAAAAAAATCTTGGGAACACTATCTGTTGAGCCTCAGTTATACACTGAAAGATATGTGAGCTAAAGGAAAAGTAGAGATGAGTCTCTGGCTTTAAGAAATTTTATAGCTTGATAGCGTCATGTGTCAGAATCACTTCCCACTACATATGGATGCATGGAGGAAGGGACGCATTGGTTAGCTGCATAAATATTTGCCTGTCCCACCTAGATTTTTGGGGGGGAAGCAGGCAGAACATAAACATCTGGAATGAAAATATTTGCTTGTCCAGAAGTTGATTTCCCAAAAGGCCATCAACCTCCCTCCTATGGCCTCCTCTGCCCCTTTCCAGTTAACAGAGTAGCCTTTCACATTGCTGCTTGGGCCTGAAATCAAGTAACAGGTGCTCAGGCAACAGATACTGAAGAAGTGAAAGAACTGAACCCCGTCCCAGGTGTTCAGACTCAGGGCAGCAATGCTGCAATTTCATAGCATCACTGCCTTGCCGGGTGCTGGATGTCACTGAACCTGAGCATTGCTGTTCTGGGTGGATCAGATCAAATCTACCCAGGCCACCTCCGCGTGGAAGCTGCAGGAGGTGAGACTGTGCCATAGATGAGCGTGAGTATCCTTCCCACGGCTTTGTGACGGTCCCCCCACCCCCACCCCGAGAGCTCTGTTTCCATGCAAGAAACCTTTGAATTCTCAACCTGTGTCAAGTTGCCATCTTTCGTCAGTCTGCCCCAACTATTTCTAGCAAATTGTTTAGCTGACATGGCATATAGAACAAGTCCTATTCATGCCAAACTCATTTCATTCCAGCTTCAAGCAATGGACATTTAGTTTAGGAGCATTAATGGAGAGGCAGACTTCAGAGAAGAAATTTCCTTCTGTTGCTAAATCTTATGTTAAACCATGCTTACTCAGAGGCCTCTGGCTGCAGGAAACAGTGACAAGGGTGGAACTTGGCAGATGGCTGTAGCTGTGGCTTCCTGGAGGCCTGTGCGGGGAGACGATTGTTTGTATATTGGTTTTCATTTATGTATTGGTCTTATTTTCATCTTCCTGAGGTGCCCAGATGCCATGGTGATAGATTGGTTGGAAACGACTCATTTATCAGGGTTCCGTGGGGGACGTAGTTTTCTTTCTCGTGTGCAGTAGAGTCTAAAACGTTTAATTAGATGCTGAGGCATTTCTGCATGGGTCCCTCTCTTCCGGCCCTCCGAGGTGGATGCCATCCCTTAGTTTGGAGAGGGTCTGGGGCTTTCCTGGGCCCGACTTCCTCTCCCTTCATTTTCTCTTGATACCATCCTCAGTCCTTCCTCCTTTCAGCTGCTGTTTTTTTCCCCCGTCATTTTTTGTTCTAGAAACCACCTTCATGTGACTGCTGGAGTTGCAGAGCAGATTCGTGTTGGAAATCTAGTTGTCAAACAGGTCCAAACCAGACCTTACGAAATAATGTAGTTGAGCTGATACGCAGCGAGAGGAGTATTAACTACTTGCTTGTGTGTTTTATTCCAGCTCAGCTTTTCCGGAGAGCTCACCTTGTCCTTACCGCCTGCCAGGCGATGCCCTAGATGCTGAGGAAGCAAAGATGAGGCTTCTGTCTCCTGAGTACCACATCTAGTCAGGGTGCGACAGGTGTGTGTGTGTACGTAATTGTAGCACCATGGAGGTGCCCAAATCAAGGGGTGAACAAAGGGCTGGGAGTCACATCAACTTGAGGTGAGCTTGGGGGAAAGGTTGGTGTTTCAGGCAAATGTGGAGAATACCAGGCGTAGTGGGCTTCTCGGAGAGCAAGAGGCTCCATGTGCTGCATCTGGGGGGGGCAGTGTTCCAGGTGTGGATGTGGAAGGCGAAGTTTGGAATGGCCAAGGTTTCTACCTGGGGTCAATGGGGACATCAGGAAGTGGGGACAGTGAGAAATCCTGGGAGGGGGAGATGAGTTGAATTCCAGACACAATAAAAATGATATGCCTTTGAAATCCAGGTGGTCGGAAATACTGGTTTGGGACCGTTTGGGGTGATGGCACAGGAGGTGCGGATTTAGAATGGAGTGCTGGGGGCTGAAGACTTGAGCGCAAAGCCATTCGAGGAAAGCCTGGACAGAGAGGCGCAGGGGTCAGAGCCTTCAGGAGCATAAGTGTTTTAGAGAAGGAACGGAGATTTGGGGAGCAGATAGAGGCAGGTGGCCGAGGGACCAAGGGAGCTTCCTTTTTCCTTTCACCAATGGTTCTGCCACGCCTGGCTGCCCGCTGAGCCCTGTACGCAGCTCCTGGGCTGATGTGGGCTTGCAGCCCGGTGCCCTCTCCTGAGCGGCCTGCCTTTAGTTTCCTCTCTTCTTCAACCACCTCCTGGCTTCAGAGCACTGCCTTCACTGGTCACAGACCCCTCGGCTTTCCTTCCTTGCTGGCATAGAAGATTAGAGAGTCTGTCTCTCCCCTTTGTCTTCTGATTGTATATCAGGGCCTCTGCTAAAAAGAGCCGGTGTTCTGAGCTGTCTGCTCTTTGATTTCCAATTGAGAGCCCAAGAGCCAACCTGAGGACGGTGTGTGACTCTTTCCCGGCCTGATGCTGAGTGAGCTCAGCCTTGTAGCAGAACATGGGGAGCCCTTCCTTCATCTCCTTTCTAGAAATAGGGTGTGTGCATCCTGCGGCCTGACCACACACTAAAGATTCACAGGCCAGCTCCTTCCTCAGCGAAGGAGGAGGCCACGTGTTGGGGGAGGGGGCACGGTTTAATCTTCACTGCTGTGGAGGAAAGGAAGACATTGTGGAGTGGTGACAATGCATTTTGTCTTTTCCCTGTGACCGTAAGCGGTGACCAGATCCCACCACGTTCTTCTCAGCTTGTGGCCAGCACCTCTGCTCCAATGGGAGTGTTCTCTTGAAACGAAGCCCCTGACCACTAAAGGGAGGGTCATTTGGCAAAGCCCCTGCTGAAACTGCCATCTAAGGCATGTCTAAGTGGCATTCTCACCCAGGCCACCCTTCCAGACTTTCTCCTGAGAGCTGAGCCCCACCAGTGCTGCATAAGGTACCCTGTGTCCTGGCCTCAGCCTGGTATTGAAAATAGGCTGGACCGTACATCTAGAAGAAATCCTGAAAGCGC
Source organism: Monodon monoceros (assembly GCF_005190385.1). NCBI lineage: Eukaryota > Metazoa > Chordata > Mammalia > Artiodactyla > Monodontidae > Monodon > Monodon monoceros. The sequence goes on along the minus strand of NW_021703774.1, from coordinate 161,167,627 downwards.
TGGTTCAAAGCAGTCCCTGTCTGGTTGCAACCTGGTAGTCCTGGCTTTTTCCGCCTTGGCCAAATCATTCTGACTTTTCCTATGGTGGTTTGAGCATCTTACAGTCTGAATATTTAGGTCTGCTCATCCTCCTGGGATAACAGGTGCGTCGCAGCCAGTGCTGGTTAATGCAGGTTTATAGTTATCGTCGCAGGGCTGAAAGGTGCGTGATGTCTTTCTCCCTCATGGTCACCGTGTTTTCAACAGCAGCCTGGGTTGGGTTGTTCAGCCTCCTCAGAGAGGCTCTGAAAGCTGAAGTGAGTTCCTGTTCCTTCGTCTGTGCCTGTCCTCATAGAGTGTTTATGTTGGTTGTAGCAGCCCCACCAGCTAAGGTGAAAGTGTCCAACTCCCTGACTCTGTGCACATTTGCAGTGCTGCCCCCTGGGGGGCCCAAGCCAGCACCCCCTCTCCAGTCCTGGAGCTCCAGAGACCCCAAAGTCTTAGCAAGGCTGCAGAGGCTGCTCGGGGCACCAAGGAACTGCATGCACTGCTCTGTGACTGTTTTTTTTAATTACAGGTAGAATACGCATAACATTTATCTTTTTTTTTTTTAATGTTGAGCCTTCTTTTAATTAATTAATTAATTTATTTTAATTTTTGGCTGTGTTGGGTCTTCGTTTCTGCGCGAGGGCTTTCTCTGGTTGTGGCAAGCGGGGGCCACCCTTCATCGCGGTGCGCGGGCCTCTCACCGCCGCGGCCTCTCTTGTTGCGGAGCACAGGCTCCACACGCGCAGGCTCAGTAGTTGTGGCTCACGGGCCCAGTTGCTCCGCGGCATGTGGGATCCTCCCAGACCAGGGCCCGAACCCGCGTCCCCTGCATTAGCAGGCACACTCTCAACCACTGCGCCACCAGGGAAGCCCACATTTATCATTTTAACCGTTTTAAAGCGTACAATTCCGAAGCATTACGTGCATTCACAGTGTCGTGTGATCATCACCACTATCTCATTCTGGAACTTTTTCATCCCCCCAAGTGGAAACCCTATACCCACTGAGCAGCCATGTCCCATCTCCCACCCCCACCTCAGCCCCTGGCAACCACCAATCTGCTTTCTGTTTCTATGCATTTTTCTATTCTGGATATTTTACATAAATGGAATCATACAATATGTGGCCTTTATGATGTTTTCAAGGCTCTTCCATGTTGTAGCATGTGTCAATTTTATTTCTTTTTCTGTCTGAATAATATTCCATTGAATGGATATACCGCATATTGTTTATCCATTCACCTGTTGATGGCCATTTGGGATACTTCTACCTTTTGGCTATTATGAATAATGCTGCTATGAACATTCATGTACTCTTTTTTGGGTGGACATATGTCTTCAGTCCTTTTAAGAGTGGAATACTGGGTATATGATAATTCTATGTTTAACTTATTGAGGAATCGCCAGTTTTCCACAGCAGAAGACTGTGGAAATGTTTATGTTCTTATCAGCAGTATGAGGGGAGGTGGTGGCTTCTGGAGCCAAGTGTGCCAGCCCCTCTGGCATAAACCAAAGTAGTTATCTGGGGTGAGCCTCAGTGTAGGGGAGCTGGGACCAGGGGCATCAGAAGTGAGCAGGGAGGGGCCGCAGGGCCTGGGAACTCGGACAGAGTTCACAAGTGCAGCTGGGCAGGCCAGGGCCTAGCCCTCAGTGGTGGTTGAGCCTCTCCAGTGTGGTGGACGCGTGTGATGGGAAGTGTACAGGCCAGTGCCGTGGGCAGTGGAAGGGCCACATGGTGGGCTCAGGAGGGCTGATCCAGGTGGTGTCTGTGAGTGGAAAGTGTTAGACCCTGAGCCTGGGATGGTGGCAGAGGGTGTCCTCACCTCAGGGAGGACAGGTTACAAGTAGAACAAGGAGGCAGGCCCAAGCCCAGCTCATAGATTAGGCTGACGGTGGGGAGGTGAGGGTGGCAGGAAAGGAGTGCTGTGGTGGGGGAAAGGGGCACTTCACTGGGCTCCAGTATGGGGGTGCTATCTCTTACCCTGAAGCAATGCTGCTCCCCTAAGGCAGAGGCACCTGGGGTTGAGTTCTGAATCAAGCATGTGAAGTGAATCACATGCGGTCAAAACTCTTCTTGAAAACTTCTCATTGCCAGGACCCAGGCCCTTGGAAACTCAAAAGGCAAAATTTAGCCTCTCTTGTTTGCTTTCCAGTGGTGGCTTCTCTTTCCTTGAAACATGGAGGCCAAGGTCTAGTTTGAGTGGGAAGGAGTAATGGAGAGAATAAGGAGGTTGGGGGAGGGGTGGCAGGTAGGTAGAATTGAATATCTGGCTGCTGTACCGACTGGCTTAGGACCCTAGGGTAGGTGTGCGTCCAGGGAGGACCAGAAAGGCCAACATCAGAGCCTCTGGGGCTGGGGAGGTGTTGCAGGGCTGTACTCTCACCCTTGCTGTACCAGCTCCTGGAGAGACTTGGAGTCAGGCCGCCATAAACCCACAGCAGCCCCGATGGGCACAAACAGAGTTGGGGTGGCCCCTTCTACATAGCCACGCTCTGGGAGCCCAGGCTGCATCTGGCAGAGGTCCCCTTAGGGGTACATGGGCCAAGCCGGTGCCACCTTATAAACAGTGTTATAGTTTATCAGCATTACAGTTTAGCAGCGATGCTTCTACATCCGCTGCCTCCTTGAAGCATTTGGTAATCAGGAAGCATATTCCCCATGTACAAATTGAGGTTTAGAAAAAGAATGGTTTTCGAATTTCCATGATTAGGAAGAGACAGAGCTAGGACACCCACCTGGGACTTCCGGCTCTCGATCTCAGCATCCTTCTTAGGGGAGCTGATACTGGCGCTGACCTTCCCCTGTACTCTCTTTGGCAGAACAGATGACAGTCTAGGGGTTGTGGGGTGCTGGGGAAGGACCAGGGTGGTGTTTGGTTCTCATGCAGGTAGCTCTCCCTCTCTTCAGGCTCTCGTCAAGAGTGAGATGGATCTGTTCTCCCTGCCTCTGCCAAGGCCATCCTGGCCCCCCAGCTCTGTGCGCCATCTTTGTAGGCCCCTTTCTGGGCAGCAGCCTCTCAAAGAGACAGCCCTCATCTAAAGCTGAGATTCTGGGGTCAAGCCTCAATTCTGACGAGGCAGAGTTAGCGTCTCCGGCTGCAGCCTCAGCTTTCAGCAAATGGTAAACTCTACTTGAGGGCAACATTCAATTATGAAAATCTATTTCTCTTGCCACATTCAGAAAGTCTCCTAATGTGCCTTTGTGCACTCACAAACTTAGTGACACATCACTAAATGTGTATGTGGTTGCCATGGAAATGTCTCTCTTCTAACATGGCACTCCAAGAGCAAAGAGAAGGGAAGTTTTCTTTGTAAAGAGAAAAGCAGAGCAGAACTCGGCTAATTGTCACCATACGAATCCCCAAACTGTCATTCTTCCCTGACTACCAGTCTCCTGCTTGCTGTCAACGACATAATGGTGGAAACCCAATCAGCCCGCTGCGTTTCTTTGGGAATTTCACGAGCACTGTTCTTAACCTTTACGCCAAGCGTGCACCAGGAAGGACCACAGGACTCTTGATTCGAGCTTTCACCTAGCTTAGAAATGGTACCTTCCTGCACCGCCTAGCACTCGCCACTCGTAAGCACTTGAGTCTCAGGAGGGCTCTTGGCACCAGTTTCTTTGCAGAACGTGCAGGCTGAGCAGGTCTTCTGGAGGTGCTTTGTGTTTTCCACCAGAGACTCTGAGCTTCAGGTTTTGTCGTTGTGACCAATGCACCGTACAATGACATACAGAGCACGCTAGTACTAAGGCGCCTTTTGAATGTCAGAAACCCCAGGTATTCTCCTAGCAGCGGTGTGAATCCACAGAGTGTGGGGAGAAATGCAGAAGGAGACCTAAGAGAGACCTAAGTCTGGCTGATGCCTTCCTGTCTCTCTGGCTCACCCTGACCCTGTTCTCACCTCTGTCCTGTAGACTTTATCTTGACCGAGCCTCTCTGTGGCCAAAGAAGTCCTCATATTTCTGGACTTTACCAGCAGCTTCTGAGGGGATCCTTGGTCCATATTGGCTGAGCCTTTGATTGCACCTGCTTTCCCAGTCTTGGGGCTGGGTAGCTGTTCTTAATGGTTCGGAAGTTCAAGCTGTTGGCCTTTTTGCTGTTATGGTTTGCCAGTGGTGAGATCTGAGATGGGAACCTCTGCCTCTTGCCCTGAATACCTGCCTAGGAACCTAGCTGTTCTTTCCATTCTCAGCTGCTCCGTATTTCTCTGCAGGCCCCCTTGTCCTGTGAAGCTCTGCTGTCATTTCCCAAGCAGGAGATGCTTTCAGGGCTTCAGAGGCCATCTGCCCATACACGTGTTTCTGTTCCTGGCATCAAGTACACATGCGGCTTCTGGGCTGGAGGGACCAAGAGAGCTGGACTCCCTGCCTCCAAGGGGACCTCAGGGTTCCTGGGGTTCTGAGAGCCTGCCTGATGCTCTTCTACAGCTGCCCTGCCTCTGATGGAAGGATCTGGCTCCTGTCCAACGTCACAGGGTGAACCAAGAGGTTGAGCATATTCCAGCCTTGTTGCTTTTCATGTTGAAAATGCCAGGGTGCTCCATCTTGCCCATAACTGTACTGGCTCCTAAGAAGACCTTTAGCCACTGGCCATGCTGAGTTGCCAAAGTGATGGGACAGAACCAGCTTCTGACTCAAAAAGCAGAGGGTATAAATGCTGGCAGCCCCCGTGTACACAGATCTGCAATCCCCAATGCAGTCGGGGTCCTGTGAGTCTCCAGTTACCCTGGGCATGAGGCAGGTCTTTCCTGCCACAAGACAGATTGTCCTTTTTGCTTTTATAAATCAGGTCCTCAGCGTTGTTTCTTACCCAACATTTATTTCTCCTACCCTCAAGGGATGGATGAGGAGGTATCTGGTTCATTGCTGAGCTGTGACCTTGGTAAACACGTGTAAGTTTGACCAAGAGCTGAAGGCTCTAATGAGAAACTCTGTAGGTGTTTGGAGCCTTTTGTTGACAAATCAGTGCCTGGAGCTTACCATGCCACGGCCTCTAAGAGACTGGTCAACCTCTGCGGCAACCACGGCTCCAGGCTGCTTCCGTGTAGTTGCTTCTGAGCTCGTTTGGGGGCCTGTATTGGGAGTTCCTGAGAGAGACCGGGTCAGCCATTGTCCCCTTGACTCTGTGGCCTCTCTATGGCTTAACTAAGTCTCCCCTCCAGCAAGGGACAGGGGCTTCTAACCATAGGACACTCTCTTTGAGACAACACAGAACTTATCTCTGACATATCACATCCTGAGTTCTCTTCCTGCCATTTTAGACTCATATCTCTACCACATTTGGATGTATAAATGGCTGTTAGGAGAGCTGGCTGCCCTTTTTTGCCATTGGCTTGTGCAAGTAAATATCAATTTAGTCCTTACAGAATAAAAATAAAGGAGGCTTGGTTGTCTCCCTAATCCACAAACCCTGTAATTCTCACCTGGAAAACCTGGCTCTCCTATTTCAAATCAGTTTTAGGACAAAGGCTAAAGGAAGGCTTTATTGCTCTTATGGGAGCTTATTTTTTCATTTGTCCATTTAGTAAATAAGCACCCCTCCAAGGACAACTGGAGGGGATTGGCTCGGCAGAAAGGGAGTATATGACCACAGTAAGAGGGAGGGAAGCTTGGTTCTGGAGAGATTTCCACCTGCTGGACACTTGGAATGGGGTCCACCGACTAACAAGCAAACATTCTAGAAATCAATCGATGCTGAGACTCAGGGGCAGCCACCGCTGAGTTCTGGAGTGCCAACTGGAAACCCTCTCCCGGCCTTTCTTCTGTCCCAGAGGGGATGCGCAGACCCACCCTTGCCGAGACTCCTGTTGTAACCAGACCCAGCTGGGCAGAAAGACAAACTGCCCAGCTTGAGAGGCGAGTGTGGGTTCTTGGTTGCTCTGGCCCGGGGCCCTGAGCTTGTTTGGCTCCTCAGCTGTACTTTAAGCCTCTGTCCCAGCTCACAGTCTTGTTCTGGGGCTGGGAGGGTTGCTCCTGGCTGCTTGTTGCCCTGCAAGTAGTTGGAGTGGGACAGATTCCTGTCCCCACTCTGCCCTTGTCATCTGTGAGCAGCTTCCCAGCAGGTAGGAAGAGTACCCCACGCCCAGCCCTGTGGCCGGGACCCTTCAGCGTCAGGCAGTGTCCGTCTTTTCTGTGTCTGCGGGGCCGTGACCCAAGTTGAGAGAAACACCATTTCTTCAAGGAAGATGCTCTCTGCAGGGAGAGGCTAATGTGTGTTCCTCTGACTCTTGTCACTGAACAGGTCACACAGAATTAACCTGCTCATCCTTTAACCACAGGCAGGTCCTTCTGGCCTGTTAGAGGGCATTCTGATTGCTACCCTGGCCGGGGCCTGAGGTCAGCTGTCAGAAAGAAGGAAGGATGTTCCCCATGGGGAAAATCTGTACTTTGCGGGAAATAGGAGGCTTATCCCAGGTGTCCTCCCACTCCTGGGTTGTGGGATTTAGAAAAGCGATTAAGTCTTGTTCCATCTGAGGCATGTCAGCACCAGGACCCACGTCAGGGCCACCCTGCTACCTGCCGGCGGTGGCAGAGGCTGGCCTGGGCAGGGATTGCTGAGTGCTCTGGGGACCCAGAGGGCCTGTCCCACTTCCCAGCAATGACCACCCAAAGCCAAGTGCTTTATTCTTCCGATGAGCCCCTTCATAGCAGCTCCTGACCCCTAAGAGTCTGCCCGGCTGACCCTGAGGCCTCCAGTCCCTTCCCGAGGACACGGGAGATGCTCTGCTCCCGGCTCAGCGCTGAGGAGCCTGTGCCCCTTGTGGGGGCTGGAAGGCCTGTGCGGTTCCCATCGAGGCCCCCCGACTTCTGCCTCACGACCGCTGCCGCCTTCCAGGTTGCTGTTGGGAAACAAAGGGCTTCTCTGAGTGGCCCTGGGACTCTTGCGAGCCCTCCTTGCTGCCAAAGAAGTTTGCTCAGTGCAGCAGAGTCGCGTCCTCCTGGAAAGTGAGACTCTGCTAATGTGTTCTCAAGTTCCCTTCCAGCTGGCATCCGCCATTCCTGCTCCACGGGCTGGAAGGCCCCCAGCACCCGGCTCAGGCACGGGGCTGAGCCACTGGCAGCACTTGGCACGAGGCTGTTTAGCAAAGACCAAAGCCTGCTGCCGGCCTCAAGTCAGGCCATCTTTTCCTCTGGCTCAGTGGGTCTTGCGAGCTGGGACCAGAGCCTCACAAGGCACTATCGTGAGGGTGCTTTGTCCCAAAGAGAGCTTGGGTGTCCTCCTACCAACATGCAAGATGAACAGGGGGCCTTAAACAAGGTACTTAACCACTGCCCCAGTTTCCTTTTCTGGGCAGTGGAACCATCCTCAGGGTTGGAGTCTGCATCAAGTGCTTGGCCAAGTTCCTGGCACAAAATAGGTGCTTAATCAATATTAGCTTCTATTGTAATGTCTCTGCTGAGACCCCTGAAAATTCCCCATCACTGCTGGTCATAAGCCCCAGCTCTGCAAGGGGCTTATAGGAAACCATCTTTTTGTGCTGTGATGTGGCTACTCTGCGTGGCCCATTCAGATGCCTTCTTATTAGATGTCCTGTCACCCTGCCCTGGATGAGGTCCTCTGGCTTCTCAGGTGAGGAGCTCCACAGACTCCCTGATATTCCTGAACCCTCTTGGATCCAGTAGGTGTCAATGTCCTGAGCTGAGGGGCCATGTCAGAGTGGCTATTGGTCCTTCAGCTGCTTTCCCCAGAACTGGGCTGTTGTGGCTGCCCTCAGCTTCCCTCTAGTCTGGCTCCTGGGGGAAATTTGCTGAGTGGCCCAGCTCTTTTCTAGGGGACAGGGGGTGAGGCATGTTTGGGAGGACAGTACTGGGGGACTGCTCTGTCTCTGAAACTTGCTATCTATCTATTCCAGTGCTTTTCAACTGGGGTAACATTTGGCAATGTCTGGAGACATTTTTAGATGTCACAACTGGGGATGCTGTTAGCATCCAGTGGGTAGAGGCCAGGGATGCTGATAAACATTGACATTATACAAGACAGCCTCCCACGAAAAAGAATTATCCAGCCCAAAATGTCAGTAGGTGGAAAAACTCTGATCTATTTCCGGCTGGACAGAGAGAGGACTTCGGCAACTCTGAGGATTGTAGAGCAGCAGCATCCAGACAGATGAGCCTGAGTCCTTCATCTCTTCCTATCCCACAGTCCAAGAACCTAGAATCACTTTTCTCTTACTGATGTGCTGTGCAACTGTGGACAAATTGAACCCTCTGAGCCTTAGTTTTTATTCCTGAACGCAGGGATACTGGGGGTTGCCTTTCCAGATGAAGATCTGTCAAAGACTTCAAATCTGGAGTAGAGATTGTTGTCTTAGGGGACCCCAGGCTGCTATACTGATTCATGAGGCACCTGACTCCTTCCAGAGGGCAAGGCTTTGTAAAGGGAAAGCTGTTCTGACTTATATTTTGAAGGGACTGCTGAGCCGGATCCAGGCTCTGAGTTAAGGAAGCGCCATCCCAAGGGGTGGGTGGGTGCTCACCCCCGAACTCTCCCAGGTCCCAGGACTGTGCCGTTGCCAAAGCAGTTTTTCTCTCCTCCAAATAATTGTCCTTTTTTTTAATGCTTAGCGAGCTTCTGCTTTAATCTGTGTGTGGCCGCATTGGGAAGCCTGACTTGACGGCAGATGCCGTGGGATGTAATCTTCTCACGTTTAGGCTGTAAATTTCTCCGTGGTTCCAGAGTGCTGTGGAGTTCACCCGAACATGTGCTGTCCTCTGATAATTGAAGTGGCTTAAAACAAAGCAAGGCCTATTGGTTTGAAATAAACCATCTTGTGAGCTAGCCTGTTTTAAAGTGAAAAGAAAACTTAGAGCATATCTCTGATTGAGGGCTCCAACCTGTCTCATCCCCGAAGGTCATGGATTAAGGAATTGATTTACTCTGTGATCTTGAGCAAGCCTTTTGACTTCTCCAGGTCCGAGTTTCATCTCTGAAAGTTGGGGCCCAAACTAGGTCTCTGAGTCTCCTTCCTGCCGCAGCCTCTCTCTCAGGTCCTGGATTTCGTGGCACTTAGGGCGGGAACGTGTGGTTGATTACTCCTCCTCCAGGGCTAAAATTGCCCCTTCTGAAAGGTGACACCAAGCTGTAGAAATGACCCTCTCTCCTCGCTTCATAGTTACGATTCTCAGACATTCTCAAAATACCAGATGACAGGGCTTCCCTGGGGGCGCAGTGGTTGAGAGTCCGCCTGCCGATGCAGGGGACACGGGTTTGTGCCCCGGTCTGGGAAGATCCCATATGCCGCGGAGCGGCTGGGCCCGTGAGCCATGGCCGCTGAGCCTGCGCGTCCGGAGCCCGTGCTCCGCAATGGGAGAGGCCACAACAGTGAGAGGCCCGCGTACCGCAAAAAAAAAAAAACAAAAAACCAGATGACAGGTTTAGTTACACAGAACTGGCCGACACTCGTAGTTTAAATAAATCTCTCTTCTTGGCTCCAAGGGAGTGAGCGGAGTTTGGTGAATAACGAGTGGAAAACTCTTCTCTGGTCTGTCCCCGGCCCTTGGGCAGGAGATGATGGATGTGTGGGGCAGAGGGAGGCTGGTTAGAAGGCAGCAGGCAATGTTCCGCCCAACATTGCTCTTCAACTCCTGGTTTCTCGCCTCGGCTCTGTTGTCAGCCTCAGATCAGGGGCACTGACTTCCATGTCTATTGGTTGAAATCTCTTCCTTTTTAAAACCCTCTGGAAAATGCCAATTGCCCTTCAGGGACTTGTGCCAGGAGTTACTAGGACAACATAAAGAAATTCACTCTTACCAAAACCTCAATTCTCCTGTTGCAGTTTGACCTGAAGAAAAACATCTTATCCTTGAACCTCTTCCTCTTCCTCTTCCTCTTCCTCTTCCTCTTCTGGGGGCGGGAGGTGGGGTGGGGTGGGGTATCTCCAGTAGGCTACAAAGCCGATGTGGGTCGTAGGTTGGAATGATCGTGTCCTTTTATTTGTTTATTTATTTATTTATTTATTTTTTGCGGTATGCGGGCCTCTCACTGTTTTGGCCTCTCCCGTCGCGGAGCACAGGCTCCGGACACATAGGCTCAGTGGCCATGGCTCACGGGCCTAGCCGCTTTGTGGCATGTGGGATCCTCCCAGACCAGGACACGAACCCCTGTCCCCTGCATTCGCAGGGGGACTCTCAACCACTGCGCCACCAGGGAAGCCCCCTTATTTGTTTATTTTTTAAAGGTTTAATTTTATTTTTGGCTGTGTCAGGTCTTTGTTCCTGTGCGCAGGCATTCTCTAGTTGCGGCGAGCGGGGGCTACTCTTCATTGCAGTGCGCGGGCTTCTTATCCAGGTGGCTTCTCTTGTTGTGGAGCACGGGCTCTAAGCGCGTGGGCTTCAGTAGTTGTGGTACGTGGGCTCAGTAGTTGTGGCTCGCAGGCTCAGTAACTGTGGCTTGCGGGCTCTAGAGCGCAGGCTCAGTAGTTGTGGCGCACAGGCTTAGTTGCTCCGCGGCATGTGGGATCTTCCCGGACCAGGGCTCGAACCCGTGTTCCCTGCCTTCGTGGGCGGATTCTCATCCACTGCGCCACCAGGGAAGTGCCAATCATGTCCTTTTAAAAGACATCATTTCATGCTACAGCTACAGGTACATCTGGCACCTCCTCCAGGACAAGCTACTTGCAGGTTTTAGTAGTGCTTTGCCAAAGTGTTAGCGGAAACGCTTTCCTCAGTTCTGTAGGTCAACTTCATATTTGGAATAAATAAGCCTGTGTGTTAAATTCCTTCTGGGTCTCTACCTCATGCAGGTAGTTCCATGTGTGTTTCTCTGCTGTATGTCAGGCTATGCTTACGTTTGCTTAATTGCAGTGGTTCATTTGAAAGGTGCTGTTAGAAGTGGAAAATGAAAGAAGACACTTGTTTGGTCCTGACCACACTGGCATCTTGCTGTTTAGGTTCATTGATCAGGGAGAAGTCAAAGAGGAGAGAGACAGGGATGGATAGACCAACCTGGGTCATAACCAGGTAAAGGAAAGGTCTCGTGTGTGGGATCCAGTCAGTAAATGGGTCCCAGGGCCTTCAACCCTCAAAACACGAGTCTGTCATGGCCACGCTCACCATTACCCAGTGGACAGTTCTGTGTCCGGAAACCCTGTCCTAGGAGCGAAGGAACTTTCAGACGGAGAAAGCCGCTCTCAACATGTGCGTTTTTCCAGAGGCTGGGGAGAAGGAGGGGCAAGGGTTATGGGGCAGGGGTGGAGGTGAGCGGAGTGCTTGAAGTGGAGGAACAAAGCCGTGAAGCAGGGCCCTGAGGCTTGAAGTGGTGGCACCTTTCTTTTTCAGTGGGAGATGCTTACCTTCTAGTGAAGCATCCTTATACACAGCAATTATGGTCTTCATTGTTCTTTAGCAAGAAGTAATTTCCTGGTCGTCTGTCGCTTTAAGACTAAGGGCCTTCCACTCCCTCTGCTGAGCACATAGTAGCTTGTTGTACATCAGTTCTATTTATGTCCCATTTGGGAGCTCTGGGGGCTGCCCTTTGACAAACACACAAAAAAGAGATTGATCTAGCAAGAGCCATAGAAAAATGAGAAGGCAGGACTGGGGAGCTCGGTAACCTTGTGTTAAGCCCTGTTACCCACGGGGGCCTTGGCCTCAGTAAGTAGTCAGCGGCTACCACTGTCTTCCTTCCATATGTCATCCTTACTATAGAATAAAAACACTCGTGGAACTTGCACTGCGAGTCACCCGTCCTGTAGTGTGGTTGGGGGACTTGAACTCTAGGCTGCGGCCTGCCTCTGGATGGAAGGGCCTGGCCCACCACCTGGACACCTGCCCACTTTGAGGGCTCACCCACTTAAGAAGCATTTACAGCCAGGCTCCTGTTGTGTTCCTCCCCGTTCCCCATGCCCACTTCCCTGCCCCCCAGGCCTTGAATGGTCTAAACAAGACCACATCTCCTGTTCTACAAGCACACCTGCTCTCGCTCTGGATGGCCTAGCAGATGTCAGTCATTCAAAGCCAAAACTCAGTAACCACTACCAGGGAGTAGGCCCTTCCCATAGGTTATTAATCTTCACCATGGTTCTAGCCAACAGAGATGGCTCTCCTTGAGTTTCAGTTAGGCAGCTGAGGCTCAGAGATGTTAAGCAACCTGCGCAGAGTCACACAGCTAGAAAGTGGCAGAGCCAGCATGGGAGCCTTGGTTATCCCATTCTGCCCTTGATCGTAAGACGCACAAACTCTAGGCTCTAAGAGCTGGCGTGAGTGCGGAGGGGCCTGGAGGCTTCCTGGGAATGAAGGGCAGCGGCCCAGAGGTTGGAATGAGCCTGGTAAGGAGACAACCTGCTCTTCCCCCAACCTGCCTCCTGATGTTCTTTACCTTCTCTGAGGTCCCTCCCATTTGCGTAGCCCATTACCTCTTACATAGCCTTTCTTCTTTCTCTCTTGTGGTCTTTAAAATAGTCCTCAAAAGTGACCTTTTCTTTCCAGATGAGGAAACTGAGGCTCATGGGGAGGGCCTTGTCCAAGACGGCGTAGCAAACCGTAGCGTTAGCAGGACTTTGGGGTCCTGAGTCGTGTTTTCTCCATTTTCTGTTCCCCACCCCACCCCTACCCCAGTCCCCCAGCTCCACCCCCACCATTGCTGGTGTTTTCCTGTGTCTCCTAAATCTCAGCTTGACTGTTGTTTGAGAGGGACCCTGGGCTGGGTCCTGGGGTAACCAAGGCTCCCTCAGCCCGTTCCCTGCCCCCTCCCACCCACAGGCCCTCTGAGGCCCTCCCCAAAGCACCTCTCATTTCTCTGGGTCTCCCCGATCCATCAAACTGAATCTGCACACGCCGTGAAGATGCCAAGAGAGGTGGGCCTCTTCCTGGCGTTACCTGCACGTTCAGCCCTGGCCGCGGCGGCGGCGGCGGCAGCGCTGGCCTGCCTGCCTCTGCCCCAGGTGACCTCCCTCGTTCCTGAGCCCGTGACTCAGGGGAGAAGCATTAGGAAGGGCGAGAGCCATCACAGGGCTGAGGACGCTCATTCATTCCCAGCCCCTGACAGAGGACTTAGGTGTAGAGTCACTGCTTGCCTGGATGTTCTGGTGTCACACAACTGCACCCAGCTGGGTCTCGGGAGTGACTTGATGAGCCTCTGAATCTGCAGGGTTTGGGGGTTTGTCTTTTTGCTGAGATGGCACCTGGGCAGCCTGCAAAGTCCGGGCCACTTTGTTCTAGATCATTGTCTCCTGGGCCATTGTCCCACTCCCCATGCCCCATGGAGTCAACCCGGCTTGTGGTTCTACCTCTGTAGTTCCCCTGGCTCTGTGCTCCCACCTCCGCCTCAGACCTCTTACCTGGCTGACTTGGGGAAGCTTCTGATATGGCCCTCAGGCCACAGTTTTCTACAATATGTGCTTCATGACCTAGAAAGCACAGTGCTGGCGATGTCCTTCGCAAGCCCTCCAAGAGGCAGTGCCAGTCCCTCCGGGGAATAGCCTGGCCTACCCTTCCTCCAGTGAACTGAGCAGGCCTGGGGGCAGGGGGTACTGGGGCACAGCTTTTAGAAACCCTAAATCCCAAGATGCAGTTCATAAGAAATCCTTTTCTTTAATCACGAAAGTTACATGTTGTACAAACACTGATATAGCAGCTTTCTAGCTTTTCTAATTGCACGGTCCTGGGTGAGTCCATTGACGCTGCATCTCCTGTGATCCCAAAGCAGGGCTGGGTCTGCCTGTGGAATGTGCCCAGTGATGTGCTAGAGCTGAGTCGTGAGAGCCATTGTTAAATTTTCAGAAATTTGGTGAGCTGATTGTTAAAAACAGCCATATTTTTAAATTAGATAAATTTACAATTAAATAAATTATACTAAAAGCAATGGTAGAAAATACTCAAATCTCATTACTTCCTAAGTAATTTACTACACTTTATTATTTATCTATGCTCCTTTTTTTGTGGGGGTGGGTGCGGGGCATGCTGTGTGGCTTGTGGGATCTTAGTTCCCTGAACAGGGATCGAACCTGGGCCCTCAGCAGTAAAAGCACAGAGTCCTAACCACAGAACCACCAGGGAATTCCATACCTATGCTCTTGAGGTTACGTATGTCTACTGTATCTGCACTTAATGGTGTGCTACTGTGTGTCTCTACCCAACGTCGTTTTGGTGTGGGAATACTTACACCACAAGCAGTTGGCCAACACTATAAATCAAGATTTTATTTATTGTTTTGATAATTATCTAGACTTAGGAAAGTGGTGGAGAAGATCTTAATTAATAGTGCAGCGTAAACTTTAAAATGTATCATTGTAAATAAAAAGTGCAAAAAATTGAAAATAACATTTTTCTGGTTTTCAAAAACTACCATCCAATTCAGCAAGATTCCCCTCACATCACTGACAAACAAATGAAATCTGGTGTGTTTTCATTATTTCATTTTTGTCTTACTATTTAAGGTCAACAAAAATATTGACCAGCGCTTGTGTGGGAACCACACATCTGTCAGCACATCACAGGGTTTGCTGCAGGTCCCACGTACTTGACCACTACCATGCCTTTGACTGGCGTGCCCAAGTCCCCTTTCATTCACTGACATTTATTTAACAAATACATATTGAGTGTATACCATGTGCCAGGCACCAGAGACACAGGAACGAACAAAACAGGCAATAACAGAATAAACATGTCGACTGCATTTTCAGACCCTTCCCTCCTTAAAGGCACAAGTGCTCCCTCTCTGCACCTTGATCTCCCCCACCCAGGGTGAGCTCTGCCTCCATCCTGGTCCCGTCTTTCAACTTTTCGCTGCTGGGGATGAGCCTCAGCTCGAGGAGGACAGAGTCTGAGCAGAGTCATGCGTGAAGGGCTTGGAACTTGAATGAAGGCCCAGGATTGAATATTGAAGCAGCTTTTGGGACAAAGCCAGTAAGAGAAATCAGTTTCTTTAGAGTTTGTGAAAATGGGATGCATCCTTCCCACCTAAAGAATGGTTAGCTGTTCTCTGTACTGCAGGGCGGAAGGAGATCTAAAATGAGACCTTTGCACTTGAAAGGGCTTCAAAATATTTAATATAAGAAATATCACAGGATAGCCTGCTGATTCACTCATCTGTTTGTTCAGCAAATACAAGTGCCTACCCAGCCGGGTGCTTGCAAGCTCTATGTACTGCCAAGCCTGATGATCCACGGTCTCTCCTTGAGGGATTTTCAAACTTGTGGGGCAGTTGATAATCCAGGTTGCTGGCCAGTGAGCACAGCGGTCAGCATGCCCCCAGCCCACCCGGAAGCCTTCCTCCTCTCTGTGGAATCAGGCCCCCACGGGCATCCAGTCTCCTCTTTCTCTGTTCTCCCCCTACTTAGCATCGATCTCAGTTTGCAGTAATTATATACCTGAGTGTGTGTTTGATGGATGTCTGTCTCTCTTACAAGAATGTCAGCTCCAGGAGGGCAGGCAGGGATCCATATCTGTCTTGCTCACAGGGCCCGGCATCAGTAGGCAATCAGGATAAACTTGTTAAATGAGTGAATGAAGGACGGAGCAAGTTTGGAGGAGGGAGATTGATGCGGGTGAGAAGCCCAGAGGGCATCTGGAGGGAGAGGCTTTTGAGCTGGAAGAATGAAGCCTTCATTCTTCCACTTACAGCAGGTGAGGCAAACTCTTGAATTTGTCAAGGTCCCGCCCGAACCTTACCTCCATTGCACAGCTTTTTCTTACCCCTTCTCTCTGGAGAGGTATCTATGACAGAATACAGCACTTTGCATTATAGCTTTTATGTGATTCTTAACCTTTCTTAGGTCACAGAATCTATGCTAATCTGATAAAAACTATAAACCTTCCTCCCCAGAATAATGCTTATGGCATGCAAATGCACACGCACAAACACGCAGTTTTAAGTTCAGTTTCCGGGGGTTCACAGGCTCCCATTCCATCCATAAACCCCACATTAAGAACCCTGCTTTAAAAAATGTGATTCCCCACAGCAGGCACATCCTGTCCCTCTGTAGCCCCCATATCTAGCACAGTTCTTGGCATATAGACCTTAATGTGGAATATTGGGTGGATACATAGAAGGATTGAATGGGTAGGTGGGCATTTTAAAAAGTGTCCTGATTTGCCACGACCTGTGTAGAGTCAAGCTAAAAATTCCATTGACATCATCAGGGGAGAGGGTCAGCTTGAGCAGAGAATGGTAGCATTCCTTGTACCACCAATCTGTCCTGGCCCTAGGAGTGTGGTTCTGCCCATACCTGGGAAGCCCACCAACTCCATAAGACCATTTTCCAAATAAAAACTTGGAACGTGGCGTCTGACACGTTGTCTGATAATGGTGTAGAATATTTGAAATTGGGCGCGTCTCAGAAAATTAGGGGTTGTGTGATTTCAGGGGAACATAACTTAGTCCTGAGGCTGATCGGGTTGCTCTTACAGTTTCGGTAAATCCCAGAAGGGGATGATCGGGGTCTAGGCTGCGCTCCCCATGGTGACCAGGTTAGTCCTCCCATCTTAGGTAGTGGGACCCAGCACGGCAGCCCATTTGTCCTCCACATTCTTCTCTATGGTCAGCTGTGTCACTAATTCCTAGTGTGGTACCGCTAAATGCTGACCATCTTCTGCTCATTACCACCCCTTCCCCCTGCAAAAGGGTGGTGTATATGAATCCCTACCTTTTAAACTGTTCAACTCTAGAATCTTAAAAAAAAAATTTTTTTTTTTTTGCTTCTATTTAAATCCCTATTTTTCACATTGGGGCGTTTGACAGTGTTGATTTTTAGACACCAGAATAGTTCAAAACCATGGGGGAAAAAAACCCTACAGTACTAGCTTTTGCTTGGAAAACAGTTGTCAAGGAAATAGATTTTGCAAAACATTTCCTCCCAGGAGAGCTCTCTCTTTCCATGTATCCCCACACTGAACATCATTCTCCTGTGCGATGTGGTAGGCAAAGGTACCATTGGCAGGTAATTTGTCTAGCCAACACCTAATTATGAATTAAAGCCCTTGCTGGCATGTTCTGAGGTCGGCAGCCGATGGTAGACCAAGTTCCAGTTCAGTTTATAGTGCATCTGAAACGTTCTTGGACTTACAGGAAGATATTTTGGCCCTGGCTACAGACCGGGGAATAGAATTCTGTAAACTCTATTAGCCGACAGTGAAGTGCCTGATATAGATGGGGCTGAAATTGCAGAGCGTTGTTCGATTCAAAGAAAAGGTGAAGGCTCATGGGGCAGAGGCTGTGACTCAAGGCATTCACATAAGGAGATGCTTATCTCATGATCAGAGTGCTGGCGGCCCAGACACCAGCCAGTGGTACTTGGAAAATCTGCCACTGTTAGACATGCCAACACATGTATGAACTGCTCAGTTGTGAGCAGACCTCATAAGCGAGGCTGGTGGATTTAATTATCACTTGTGAGAACTTAGTCAAGAAAGTGCTGGCCCGGTTAGAGTTGTGGCCAGCGACACTGGCAGGTGGTTAATTACAGATTTCTCCAGTCCATGGAAGTGCAGGTCCATTTGTAGACAGGAGGAGAGTTGGTGACAAAGAAGCAAAGAAATGATCGTGTCTCCATTATTCTCCTTTGTGTTGGGATCTGTTGTACTTGCAGTAATCTTTAATTATAAAAATTAATACTATGGGATGGTTATCAATGTTATCATTTTTTGTTATGTTGCCTGGTAATGTCCGTTTGTGCCCAAGACATGCATGTTTCTATAGTTACAGTGTAAAGAAGTGAAACCTTCCTTGCTCTTAGCCATTTTGTCATCACAGTATTCTAAAAGGCTATTTTGAGAGATGGTCGAGCCCAGTCTGTGGGGTGAAAAATGGAGCCTTTGTGACAAGAGCCTGAGTCTTTGAAAAGACTTCATTTTAACCAGAGTAGTTCACAATGTAGCGTTCCCCAGTAGCAAGACAGAAAAACGCTCCTAAACAGCTAACTGCATTCTCCTCTCCTCTTTCAGGTAACAATCTGTCCCATTACAGGGCAATCTCTAGTGCAGGACCCATTTCGCACGTCCCTGTGGACTGCATGAGAAGCCAGAAGTTGTGAATCTTTAGGTTTTTGACAATTTCCATCCTAAGGAGTGATCACTAATGGAGAAAATGGTGCATTAGGTATTGCAGGTAGAGTCTGTTTGCACCTCCTATAAAGTCAGGTTACCTCCATCACCCTGCTGCTTTTGAAAATGCCCCAGGGCTTCCCCGGTGGCACAGTGGTTAAGAATCCGCCTGCCAATGCAGGGGACATGGGTTCAAGCCCTGGTCTGGGAAGATCCCACGTGCCACAGAGCAACTAAGCCCATGAGCCACAACTACTGAGCCTGCGCCCTAGAGCCCACAAGGCACAACTACTGAGTCCTGTGCGCTCCTAGAGCCCGTGCTCCGCAACAAGAGAAGCCACCGCAATGAGAAGCCTGCACACCGCAACAAAGAGTAGCCGCCACTCGCGGCAACTAAAGAAAGCCAACGCAGCCATAAATAAATAAATAAATAATTTATTAAAAAAGAAAATGCCCCCTTAGTGGAAGAAATGGTGGCAGAATTATCATCAGAAGTACTCAAAATCATTCTATTTAAAGGTCACACTGGTAGAATTTTCAGATAACACTTGGCATTGCATTTTTTTTAAGTGGGAAAGCGGTTGCTCTGGGCATGGGGACAGGACATCTTTTGGGTTTCAGATCTCTGGTTAAGGCTGTAACCCCACCAAAGTGGTGATCACTTAAAGATAATTACCTTCCACATTGTTCATGCTAAACTCTTGAGATGGACTGATTGGCATATTTAAATCTCATCTCCCAGGCATTTGCTAATTATCATAGCCTAGTTGGAGAAAAACCTAATCAAGTAGCTGTTTAGAGATGCTTTGCATTTTAAAATTGTTCTGGGTTTATCCTAGAGAGGAAATGTGCCTCTGATTTTCCACTGGTTCTTTCCCTGACCGGAAGAGGGTTTAAACTTTTAATGGCTTAAATAGCCACAGCTAGTCACTCAGTAAACTTTGTGCGTTTACATTTTCTCTTTTGCGTCATTTCCATCCTTGACCCCCTTTCATCACCTTGAACGAAGCTTTCTCACTTGGTGACTTCTCATCCATGAGGGGGGCCATTGAATTCCAGCTAATGAGGCTCATCTCTTTTATTCATTTTAGGTGGTACCAACCAGGCCTGGAGTCAGATCTGAGAGTGAATGGTTATCACATGTTTCTCAGGTCCATAAATGGAATACCAAGTCCATGGTGAAAGTAAGAAGAATTTCTTGCTCAGAAAAAGAAAGACAAAAAGAGCAGCTTCTTGGGTCAGCAGGTTGAGTAGAAGCCACCCCCCTTAGAAAAGGCACCCAAGACTGGGTGCTATTTTCTTAACAGCAGCTGGAGAAGACCCTCACCCTGCCCCACCCCTGCCAGCTGAACTGAGATCCTTTTATGCAATGTTTTTTTCCAGCCACTGTGCTCAAAATTGGGAAAACACGACGGTTTTCTCCTTTATATAGCATATGCGGCCGTCGGTGACAGAAATCTCACCAAGGCCTTTCTTTTGTAGGCAGTGTCTAAAACGGCCTGTCTTTGAGACTTATGTCTTTCAAGACCCTGTGAGCCACTGTCACCCGTAGTTGTACCTCAAAAGCAAATAAAGGGAAGAGGAATTTTGTGAAGGTTTTCTCAAGTCACTGTCACTGGCCGTCAGTCCGTTTGTCTCCCTTCTGTGAAAGGGTCTGTTTTGCGGGCTTGGCAGGAGCTGCCACCTCCCAGCAGCAGGTTTACAGGCCCCAGCAGGAAGCCAGATCTGGAGGCAGCCGAGAAAGAGAAAAGTCTGCTCTTTCTTATCAGAAGCCAGAGCAGTGGAGCTGGGGCAGGTGCATTCGGTTACTTGGGAGTGGGGAGTGGGGATTCGAGGAAGGTTCTGAGAGGTAGGAGCACCTCAGAATCAAGCCAGCCGAAGCCCTGTGTGAGCTTTGACTTTGATCATTCAAACAATTCAAAACGCTGTGAAACTTGAGGATCTTGAGTTTTCTCTCTTTCCTTGTCTGTCCCATTAGCTCATCAAGATTAGAGTCTTTTGGTTTTCATAGTTAATTATTCTTTGGTATTCTATTTCAGGGTTTTGAAATCAAATTGCTTGATGTTTTACCCTCTCCCATGTGATTAGGTTATCTTTTATAATAAGACTGCAATAATCCTTTCAAGAACACAGCACTTTAGCTCAGCACTCTCAAGGAAGATATCCTAAAGGTCCCATGAAGTTTAGTCTTGTAGGAGTGAGAAAACACCACCGGTTCCCGTTATTATGAATCCAGAAGTGCCACTGCACATCATCCATCATCACAGACCTAGAAAAATGAAAAGAAAACCTACGTTGAGCTGTCTGATTAATGCAAACTGAAGGAGTGCTTATGGGGTGGCAGCTCTTTGGCTTCGTAGGATGAACGAGCTCCAGGACCTGAGTCTTTTGTATGGTGTTTGTAAGGCTGAGCAGGTCTGTTTACTGCTTTGAAATTCTTTCTCCTGGTGTGAACGGGTAACCTTATCAGTGGGTTGTACAAGGCTTTCTAGCCAAAAAAAAAGAAAATATGTACTTTGGAATCTCTGCTGATGGGGCCCCAGGGGGAATAAAGAGAAAAGTCAAATGCATGTCTCAGGCTACACGTGGGAAACAGGAGTTTTTTTTTTCAGATACTCATTAAGATCTCAGCTCAGTTATCAACTTGGAGGCCTTCCTTGGCCGCCTCCACCCACTCAGTCATCCTCTCCCCCTCTTGCTTGATTTTTCTTCAAAGTGCTTATCACTCTTCAAAATTACCCTGCTTATTTCTTATTGTCCATCTCCCCACACTATACGAGCCATGAAGGCAGGAACCTTGCCTGTCTTGTTTACTGCTGCATGTACCAGAACATGGGGTACCTAGTAGATGCTCAACACACTTTTTTAAAATGGATGTCAGGTGAGGGGAAGTTGAGAAAAGAACAGGAAGAGGCAAAGGTTGGAATCAGACCTAGGTTTGAATCCAAATCCTTCACTTATTGGCTGTGTGCCCTTGGAATAATTATTGAACCTCTCTGAGTCTCAGTTTTCTTATCTATAAAATGGGCTACTTCCCAGAGAAGTAATGGAGGATTAAATGAGATAAAGTAACGGTAACATCTGGCACAGGGGCTGGTACACGGAGGTGCTCAATAAATACTAGCTCATTCTCCAAGCCTTAACGGAAACAATTGTACAGGGCGAGAAACAGGGCCCTTCACTGCCCACACGTGTCCAGAGGTTTTCAGGCCTCCTTCCTGGGTCCAGGAATGGTATCTCTGAGGAAAGTAGTACTAATCCTTTTTCGGCTCCAAGGAGAATATAGACAGTTTCACGTGGTTCTACACGCATGAGTTAAAGATGGGGTCCCAAGGATTCTGTACCCAGAGCTGGCTCTTCAAGAGATGGCAACACTGCCTAGAAGACAAGACTCCTGCCCTCCTGAAGCCTTTTGTTCTCATCCCCAGCTGAGGGCCTCCATGAGAACCCCAAAGGCCTTGAGACAGGTCACCTAGGCCCCTTGCTGCCACAGATGCCACTAGCAGCCTTTAGAAAGTGTTCATCAAGGCTGATCTTCCAGATTTCCAATGGTGTTACCTCTCTAGGCAACCTGGCAACAGAGACTACTTCTCTCCATGGCCCAGTTAATGTCTCCCTGCCGCTCACTGTGGTATTTTCCTTGTTTTCACGTAAACATGTTTTTTTTTTTTTTTCCTTTCTTTTTAAAAAATTCTTAACATTCAGGTGAGAAAGAACTGGTTCTTCCTCTTTTGCGTTTCCAGAGACCCCAGCCTCTGCTGGGGCAGCTTTAAAGCAGGTCATGCCTCCCTTCTAACGTACTGAGCCTTCGGGAACTGGAAATTCGGACGGTTCTTGTTTTCAAAAAGAAGCAGGCCTCAGGATGGGCCGCGTGGCAGCTGGCAGCAGCCAGCCCTCATTTTGATTCTGTGTGCCACGTGCCGTCCAGAGGTGCTGGGTTGATGTTTTGTTCATTCATTCAGTGGACAGTGGAGCAGCCTAGTTAGATGGAAGGGACACAGCCTTTTGAATCAGTCAGACCCCAACTTCAAACACTGGCTCTGCCACTTGCCAGCTGCCTGGCCCCAAATGTTGGGAAAAGGAGACACTAATCTTACCTCGGAGGGTTGTAGAGTGGGAAACAGTGTGCTGTCATGGTTAAGCATTCAGGCCCCCAAGTTGTCCTCTTGCATCCATTGCCTGGCTCTGCCACTCTTTGTTCTGCATCCTTGGAAAAGTTACTTAACCCTCCAGGACTCAACTGCTTCATCCTGTAAGATAGGGATAACAACGGTAACCCACCCTAACAGGGTTGTGGTGCAGGATGAAACGCTTCTGAAAGGCTTAGCCCAGTGCTCAGCACATGCTAGGTGTGCAGTACATGTCCACTACTGGATAATAGATAGATAATAATGTAGCCATCATTATTACTAATGTGCTATGTTGACTTCCTCTGTTGGGCCGGCCTCATGCTAGGGGCTGGGGATGCATTGGGTCACAGAGCTCAAGGGCAGGGGAAGAGACATGAAAGAAATTATTATGCTGCAGAAGTCTTAAGTACTGTCATTGATGGATGGCAAGGGGCTGTGGAACAGTGAATTCCAGAATGCTGGTACCTCTGCTCCAGAATATCAGAATTCCTTATGTAGAAAAAGGGCTATGGTGGAGTGAAAGTGCATTGGAAATTTGGTGGGTTTTGTTCATTCCGTTTTTCACTGGGAAGTGCTAAGGCCCTTAAGTAGTGTATTAGTTTGCTATTGCTGTAGTCACAAATCACACAAACTTAGTGACTTAAAACAGCACAAATTTATTCTTCTACAGTTCTGGAGATCAGAAGTCTAAAACGAGTCTTCCTGGGCTAAAATCAAGATGTTAGCTAGGCTGCCTTCCTTTCTGGAGGCTCTAGGGGAAAATCCATTCCCTTGCCTTGTCCAGCTTCTGGAGCCCCCCCGGATTCCTTAGTTTATGGCCCCTTCCTCCATCTTCAAAGCCAGCAATGGCCAGTGGAGTCTTTTTCACATCTCACCACTTTGACTCTCCTGCCTCTTCCCTCTCTCAGTTCTAAGGACCCTTGTGATTACATTGGGCCCACCTGGATAATCCAGGCTAATCTCCCCACCTCAAGATCAGCTGATTGGTAATCTTAATTCCATCTGAAACCGTAATTCCATTTTACCATACATACTGACAAGCTCCAGGGATTAGGACATGGGCACCTTTGGGGGGCCGTTATTCTGCCGACCCTAGGTGGGAAGGTGCCGTGTGAGTTTGAGGTATTGTCCAGAGGCCCCTGTGGCTGAAGCGTGGAGAGTGGGAAGGGGCCTGGGGAGAGGTCAGAGGCAGGCCTTTCAGGCATGGTGCCTTGGGGAGTTCTTGGACGCTCTTACACAAGAGGAATGACATTTGATGGCTTGCATTTTTAAAGGGCTTAGTCTGTTGGTTGTATAGAGAAAGGATGTGGCGGGGGGTGCCTGAGAGGAAGCGGGGAGCCCATACGGAGGTCCAGGGACAGTGGTGGACTGGGAGGGGGATGGGAAAGGGGTGAATCAGAGATGTTGTGGACAGGATTGCTGGAGAGTGAACGTGAGGTGTGGAGTAGGAGACTCCAGAGGGCTCTGAGGTTTCAGGTGGATGGTGCTGATGTTTCTGGACATGGGAAGATGATGTGGATCCCAGGGCCACAGACCACAAGTGCTAATACTTACGACAGAGTTTTCTATGTGCCGGGAGCTGTGCCAAATGCCTTGCATTGTAATTACAAACAGCCCTCCGTATCCATGCATTCTGCATCCACGGATTCAACCAACTGAAATTCAATCTGAGGTTGGTGAATCCACAGACGCAGAACCCAAGTATAAGGAGGACCAACCGTACCAAGCCATTTTACATAAGGGACTTGAGCATCCATGGATTTTGATATCTGTGGGGGGCCCTGGATACCAAGGGATGACTGCAATCCTTGCAGCCCCATTGGAGGCAGGCATGGTAATTGCTCCATTCTATGAGAAGCATAGAGTATTCTGACAAGAGCGTAGACTGCCTGGGTTCGAATCCTGGCTCTGCCACTTGCTTGCTGTGACACCTGGGCATGTGCCTCAGTTTCCTCATATGAGAATGGGAGCAATGATAGACTAATCTTATAAAATTAGTGTGACGATTAAAGAGTTAACATATATGGAAAACACTGATGACTCATGGAAAACACTGGTTAAGCATAATATAACAGTATCCTTATCTTTAAACAAATGAGATAATCGAGGCACAGAGAGGTTAAGTATCTTGTCTAAGGACACACAGCTGCGGAAAGCTGGGATCCAAAGCCAGGCTCTTAACTACCATGCCTTACCTCCTCCTTGAGAGGACCTCTCAGAGCTGTGGTGAAAACTGCACGTGCTAATACATATAAAAGCCCTCTTCATGGTGTTTGGCACATGCTATATATTCCATAAGTGTATGTATGTGGAAGTGCAGTTTTTTTTTCTGTAAAATGGGGGTGATGATGGCACCCACCCAGCCTCACTCACAGGACCATAAGGCTCAAATCAGGAAGGCAAAGCACTTTGGAAATAGTAGAGCTACCTACACATAGGCCATTTTTATACTCAATTTCTTCAAAATGGCCTCGTTGAACCATTTCCCCTTGGAATTTCACTCACAGATGTGCTGAGGTCTTTCGTACTGTCATTCATCTTTGTCCACAACTCCCCATCTCCCTGCCTCCACCCCAATGCCCAGGCTTTGACAGAAGAGAGTGGGGAGGACCCTTCACTCTGCAGTCAGGGAACCAATCTCAATGCAGTGGCAGAGCTCAATTTGCTTGTGACCTTCTCCATCAGCTCCCCTTGTTCATCTGCAGACTCTGTACCAAGATCATAAAGGTGTCCCGTGGGAATGTGTCTCACCCGTTCCTGCTATCCCTGTGGCCTCACAGTTGGAGCTGTTCCCTTACTGGACCTTCTAAAACCCTTGTTGAGGCAACTCCACCAGGCAGTAGGTGTTTCTGTCCCAGGCATCCCCCTTTCCCCTTGGTTCTCACAACACTAGCAGCCCCGGGGAGCTCCCCCTCTGTCGCCACCATCCTTAGATATTTATTCAACATACTTTTATGGAGGACCTCTATGTGCTGGGCAATCTGTTAGGTGCTGGGGAGCAATAGTGAGCAAATGGAGCCTGTGTTCTGGGTGTGGGAGGAATAGATACCAATTAACCAATCACGCAATGAATGTAAAATTCTGACTTTAATAATCCTCTATAACAGGAAGATTCAACACAGTCCAGGAGATCAGGCTTCTCTAGGACATGGAAACTAAGCTGAGATCTGAAAGATGAGTGGAATTTACCAGGAAAAAAGTAGAGCGAGGAGTGGTCCAAGGAGAGGGACTATCGTGTGCAAAGGCCCCGTGGCAGGAGGAGGCATTGCTCTCTGAGGAACTGAGAAAGAAAGCTAGTACGGCTGGGCAGAGGTGGGGAGGAGAAGCTGACGCTGGAGGCATGAATGGGGGGACTCTACAAGGCTTGATGGGCCTTACTGAGTTTGATCTTTATATCTGATGGAACTGTTTAAGTGTGTGTTGGGGGTGGGGTAAAGATATGAATAAATTTGTCCTTCGAATAATCACCATGGCTGCAGCGTGGAGAACCATGTAGGAGGCCAGAGAGGACTCCTCTAGGCCAGTTAGGAGGCTGCTGCGGGAGTCCCATGAAGAGATGGGAGTGGTATGGACTAGAGTGGTGGTGCAGAGAGAAATGGATGAAGAGGTACTTAGTAGATAAATTAATAGTGTAGCAGCCATCCTGTGGCTGCTTTTTACTGAGCACATATTATGTTCCAGCTGCTGTGCTAAGCACTCGGCAAGTGTTATCTTATTTACTCTCATGGTTATTATAAGGATTAAATATTCCTGTCCTTTTACAGATGAGGAAACTGAGACTCAGAGAGGTTAAGTCACTTACTCAAGGCTGCACAGCCAGTAGATAGCAGAGTCCTAGAGCAGCTTCTCAAACTTTAATGTGCATTTGGATAACTTGAGGATATTGTTAAAATGCTGGCTTTGATTCAGCAGGTCTGGGGTGGGGCCCAGGATGCTGCATTCCTAACATGCTCCCTGGGTATGCCCAGCTGTTGGTCCCTGGACCACACTGAATAGCAAGGGTCTGTCTGCCTCTGGGTCCCACATTCTCAGCCATGGTGCCTTAGAACAGCTACAGATGGGATGAGATTTCTGAGACTGCTCAAGTCTGAATCCCATCCTGGGCAGGATGTGGGCGTGCTCTCTGGACCTCAGATAGGTCAGAAGTCATATCACATTTTCACTTCCTACATTTGTCCTTCAGTAGCTCAAGCAAACCCAGAAGTGAGAGGGTTAGAGGCAGCACCTCACTGTCTACTCCCCACCCACCCCTCCACCCCTCAGCACAACCAAACCCCATCCTGCATCCGCTTCTGAAATATAGGCCAGGGGTTATGTACATCAGCAGTTGTCACTCAGATCATTTTGTGGGGCCACCCGTGGAAGGGGGTGGACTGAGAAATCGAATGCGGATGGTTTTAGGTACCAAGCTGTCCGCTGTTTCCCTGGGCTGTGCTGAAAGTGAAGGAGTAAAAAATCACCCTAACATTCTAATCTCTTCATCTGTGTGGTCATTAGATCCTGGAATCATTAGAGACCAAGCCCTTTCCCACTCAGCCCCTGCAGATGGGCCAGGTTTCACTGCTGGGAGACACCAATAAGGCTGCAAGTCGCTGTGTGAGCACTTGTCTTTAATGACTGGGAAAATCCATTTCCCTTCCTG
The DNA here is from genome assembly GCF_005190385.1 of Monodon monoceros. Taxonomy (NCBI): domain Eukaryota; kingdom Metazoa; phylum Chordata; class Mammalia; order Artiodactyla; family Monodontidae; genus Monodon; species Monodon monoceros. The sequence goes on along the minus strand of NW_021703774.1, from coordinate 161,140,849 downwards.
GCAGCTTTGAGATGTTGCAACCGTGCTTCTGGGTCACTGCCAGACCTGACCCTTTCTGTGTGCGTGTTTTATTTTTATTTTTTATTTTTTTGGTTTATTTATTTATTTATTTTTGGCTGCGTTGGGTCTTCATTGCTGCACGCAGGCTTTCTCTAGTTGCGGCGGCGAGCGGGGCTACTCTTCGTTGCGGCAGGCAGGCTTTTCATTGTGGTGGCTTTTCTTGTTGCGGAGCATGGGCTCTAGGCGCGCGGGCTTCAGTAGTTGTGGCACGTGGGCTCAGTAGTTGTGGCTCGCGGGCTCTAGAGCGTAGGCTCAGTAGTTGTGGCGCACGGGCTTAGGTGCTCCGCGGCATGTGGGATCTTCCCAGACCAGGGCTCAAACCTGTGTCCCCTGCATTGGCAGGCGGATTCTTAGCCACTGCGCCACCAGGGAAGTCCACGTGTTTTATTTTTAAAAGGGGAGGATGTCTCACTGTTTCAGTGATTGCTCCTTTCTCCCTAGCTGCCGCCAAAGAACTTTCCAATGCAAACTTTCTATTCAGTTTCCCACTCTCAAGGCGGTCCGCCAGTATTCTATTTCTTCCTCTTCTCAAACGCGTCATTTCTTGGCCCCATCATTCTGGGGCCCCTCAGGCTGGGGTGGGTGTCTTTGTCTGGGCAATGCAGTGGATTCTAGTCACTTTTCTGCAGGAGAGGATTCTAGAGCTCTGAGACAGGTAGAAAGAACATCTTAAACAAAATAATGTCTGCCTCAAATTAGTAAATATTTTTCATTTTAAGAGTTCATGTCATTGCAATTTGTTCAGGTGGACAGGAACAGCTTTTGTTTGAGAAAGAACTGAAGAGGTGTCTTAGGATTCTGCTCTGATTGCTCTGCCTCTCACTGACGCTTTGTTTCCTGCCTCTGCAGAGCTCCGTGAAGGGAAGACTTTGTGATCTATTGTTAGGTATTCTTTGAATCTATAAAGCATACACTGCTGGAAGGGAGGGGCTTCCAGACCATCCAGAGCTCCTGTCTCTAGCATGGACACGCATTCATGCGCACACACACACACGTGCACACACACAAAAATGATGACTGCCTGGTGTGTATTTCTAGAACCCAGTGGGGGCAGAGGTGTTTAGTTCTTGTGTTTCTTGATTCTTACAGCCACGTTCTTGATTTCTCTTCCTGTAGCTCAGGCTGCCCCTACCCCGATCAGCTGCTTCACTTCCCTTGCTGGTTGGCCCCCTCTCTGACTCCTGGCCGGAAAGGCCTTTTCCTCTATCAAAACGCACTCCCTCCCATCCACCCCAAGGCCAACCACCTACACAGTCCCTTTAGGCTTTAGGAGTAGCACTATAACATCTCTTCCGTATGTTTTTCATTTTAACAGTCTTTCATTTTCACCTTACAAACATTTCTGGATATTCATTATAGAAAATCCAGAAAGTATAGGTCAATAATAAGAAAAAAATAACCACTAAACCTCTCACTGTCTGACATAACCACTGTCAGCATTTTTGTGCATTTCCTTCCAGTATTTTTTTTTTCCTTTAAAACACTCGGACATAGTCCAGTGATCTTCATACCATATAACATGGTATCCTGCTTTTCCAACTAATATTATATAATGAACATCTTCGTGTGTCTCTCCCTATATAGTGATATTTAGTTTATATCACTAAACATTTGGAAACACAATTTTTAATACCCGCTTCATACTTTACATCTCATACTTTAGCTCTTGCATGATTATTTTTAATTGGGAACAATACCTATCCCGTCAAGCCCACTGAACTGCCTGATCAAATGAGAGAAAGTGTGCAGAGAGCTGCACAAATGTGCGCAATGATCATTCATGATGTTAGTTTTATCTTCCCAAGTGAACTACTTTGTGTGTTGTCACGAAATTGTTATATACTTTCCTATTCAACTTTTGCACAGCAGTGGGCAAAACTAGCTGTCTGGGTTTAATCTTTAAAAGGGAACATACTTATTAGTAACTTTTACTTTTTTTCCTAGCAATTTCTTAGAGGCTCTGGCCTAAGGAACTTACCTGAAATATAGAAAAGGGAGTGTGCACAAAGATGTCCATTATGGCATTATTTACAATAGCCCCCAAATAGAAATCACTGACAGGTACAATTATATGGGAGGAAGGTTAAGTAAATGATGCTGAACCTACTTGCGAAGTTATTATATAGCTGTCTAAAATGGTGTTTACAAAGCCTTTGTAATAAAATGGAAGATGTTTATGTCATCATCACTGGAAGAAGCAAAGATAAATGAAAAAGAGTGGAAAGAAAGACACCAAAGTGGCAACAGGGGTTATAATATTTAAATGATAGATGATTATTTTCTTTCTCTCTGTTTTTCTGCAATGAGCTTGCATACCTTGGATGCATTAAAAGACAGGTGGGTAGGTAGGTAGGTAGATGGATGGATAAATAGACAGATCAACCTTATTTTTTAAACTATTGGAAAGGATGTAAGCAGAAGAGGCAAGTACGGGGCACAGAACTGAGTTCAAGTGAAAGTAGTGACCCACAGGTGGGAGAAAAGGGCATGGGGGGCTGAGCCCAGACTGGGCTGGAACTTCTGGAAAATGCTTAGAACCACAAAAGGTGCCTTTTAGTTTATTTTTGGAGCAGGAAGAACAGAGTAAGGATGGGCACCTCATTTGAACATGGTAATATAATTATAAAAGGAGAAACCAAAATTGCTAGTTCCTCATTTGCTCCATCCTCTGACCAGCGTGGGCGGGACAGACTTGGTGAGGGGAATGTGAAAGCCCAATAGGGCTTTTGAGGAACCGAGGGGTAAGAGGAGCCACAAGGAGACTGGCAACAAGCACATTCTATCATAATTTATACAAGTGGGGGAGAACAGAATTCTGTCATGTATAAATCTGGGTGGAAATGACATCAACATCCTGCAACGTTCCCTAATTTTTTTTTTTTTTTTTTTTTTTTTTTTTTTTTTTTGCGGTACGCGGGCCTCTCACTGCTGTGGCCTCTCCCGTTGCGGAGCACAGTTCAGGGCTTCCCTGGTGGCGCAGTGGTTGAGAGTCCGCCTGCTGATGCAGGGGACACGGGTTCGTGCCCCAGTCCGGGAAGATCCCACATGCTGCGGAGCGGCTGGGCCCGTGAGCCATGGCCTCTGAGCCTGCGCGTCCGGAGCCTGTGCTCCGCAACGGGAGAGGCCACAACAGTGAGAGGCCCGCGTACCGCAAAAAAAAAAAAAATGAAAAAAAAAAAAGAATTCAGACTTTTAGAAAAGTGGCAAAAAATACTACAAAGATTCACATTTACCCTTCACCCAGATTCCTCAAATGCTAGTGTTTTACCCTGTTTGCTTTGTGTACACTCTTCTCTCTTTCTACACACACACACACACACACACACACACACACACACACACACACACACACACGAGGTTTCTGAACTATTTGGGAGTAAGTTGCAAGCATAATGCCTCTTACCCCTAAATACTTCATTGTGTATTTCCAAAAGGTTGGTTCTACTTTTCTATATAACCATAGTAAAACCAGAAAATTAACGTTGACACAATACTATCTGATCCCTATACCCCATTCACATTTTGTCAATTATCTTGATGATTGTCCTTTATAGTAATAATAATAATAGTAGTTGTTATTATTTCTGCTCCAGGATCGCATCCAAGATCACGTATTACATTTAGTTCACGTCTCTTTAGTCTCCTTCAGGCTGGAACAGTTCCTCAGTCTTTCCTTTTCTTTCACGACCTTGATGTTTTTGAAAAGTAAAGGCCATTCATGTTGTAGGTTGTCTGTCTCTCAGTTTGGGTTTGTCTGATCTTTCCTCATGATTCGGTTCAGGTTTGCATTTTTGGCAGGATTACCACTGAAATGACGTGTGTTCTTAGTGTGTCATGTCAAATGGCATGTGATATCTGTTTGTCCCCATTAATAGTTTTTAAAAATATAAATTAATAACAGCTTTACTGAGTTATAATTCACATATGATAAAATTCACCATTTTAAAGTGTAAAATCCAGTGGATTTTAGTATATTCCCAGAGTTGTACAGTCATTATCACAATCAATTTAGAACATTTTCATCATCCCAAAAGGCCCCATACCCATTAGCCATCATTCTCCATGTCTTTTTCCCTCACCCCTGGTGACTGCTAGTCTGCTTTCTGTCTATAGGTGTGCCTATTCTGGACATTTCATATACATGGAATCATATGCTGTATGGCCTTTTGTGTCTGGCTTCTTTCACTAAGCACAGTGTTTTCAAGGTTCATCCACACTGGAGCATGTATCAGCACTGCATTCCTTTCTGTGGCCAAATAATATTCTATTGTATCTATTTACACATTTTGTTGGTTCATATCAGTCAATGGACATTTGGGTTGCTTCCACTTTTGGGCTATTACAAATAGTGCTGCTATGCACATTGTGTACAACTTTCTGTATGGACATATGTTTTTAATTTTCTAGGGTGTATGTCAGGGTACCCAATACCACCGCTAGGTTCAATGATTCACCAGGAGGGCACATAGTCCTATTCCTGGCTGATTTACTACAGTGAAAGGACACAAAGCAAAATCATCAAAGGGGAAATGTGCATACAGAGAAGCCCTGGGGAAACCAGACCCAGCACGCAAGAGTCCTCTCTGGGTGGAGTCACCCAGGACACACTTCATTCCGTCAGCACTGAGTTGTGATGACACGTGTGAGACGCCATCCACCAGGAAGTTCATTAGAGACTCAGTGCCCAAGGTTTTTACTGGGGGCTGGTCATGTAAGTACCCTCGGCCTAACATGTACCAGAATTCCAGACTCCCGGGAGGAAGGCAGGTGTTCAGCATACATCACATTGTTTGTACAGTCTCGGTGCAGTAAACCACCCTTACCCATCAGAGAATGGTGAGAACACTCACTAAATCCAAGTTCCCAGGCACCGGCCAAGGGCCAAATTTGCAAGCAGAGCCTTTCTAGGGATAGAAGTCTCAGGCCTACTGTGTTAACTCTGTTCTGCACGAGTCTACACCCAGGAGTGGAATTGCTGGGTCACGTCGTAACTCCATATTTAACTTTTTATGCCAAAGTGTTTTCCAAAGCAACTGCACCATTTTCATTTCCACCGGCCATTGAGGAGGGTTTCCACTTCTCCACAGCCTGGCCCACACTTGTTATTGTCCATCTTGTTGATTATAGCCATCCTGGTGTGACTGATAGGTTTTTAAGTTAGTGATTTGCAGGCATTTAGAACCAAAAATGAGGATCCATAGGAGCCAAAATGCGTTCTCTTAAGAACAAATCATACCAGTCTAACCCCTGATTTTTCTTAAAAGAAAAAAAAGCCATCTATTTTCTCTGTACTAGCTGTACTGGGAGCAGAGTGCTTTTGTATTTCAGTCCTGTCCTTCATAGTATCTTCGTATACAAAAATGGAGACACAGGGCTTGGACTGATTATCTGGAAGATTCCTCACTTGTTGACAGATGACACTCAAAGAGCAGTGCTGGAGCCAGGTGAGGGGCCCCTGCTGCTGTTTCCCCAACTCTGTCCTCAGCCCAGCCACTTAATGTTTCTCTCTAAAACTTGGGGGAGACACAGATGGCGGTCCCATGAAAGCAGGCAGAATACCCAAAACACACAGACACACACACAATGAATGATAAGATCTGGTTCCAGAAAGATCCTGACAGCACGGAACGAGTATGGAGAGTCCAGTGAGATGCAGTTGTTAGGGACAAATGGCAAGTCCACACCCACAGGGTCTGGTCCAGATGTAACCAGGGAGAGTTTGCACTTCGGTTTCTGCTTGTTACCAAAAGCCAACCATAACAAATGGGTGACGAAGTCTGGGCACCCTGGAAAAACGTTGTGATGTATATCTGCAGTTTCAGGGGATTTAGAGCTCTGCCATCAGGCGATCTGTTGAAGGAGCCGGGCTGTTCAGCCGGCCAACAGGCAGCCTAAGGTGACTTGAGAGTTGGCTGCCCTTGGATGAAGATCCGTGGTGGGAGCATATGAGCTGTCTTCCTCCTGGCCCGTAGGGAAAGCAGATTTAGATTGATTAAGAAAGAACGTTGTGAAACTCTGCAGTTGAATGAGCTGCCTGCTAAAGAGGTAAGCACCCTTTCACTGGGGGTGTTCAAAGAGAGGTTACTTAGTCTTTTTAAGGAACTTGCATGGGGCAGGAGGTGGCCTGAGTTCTTTGAAGCCTTAGAACTGCCTAAACATGAAGCCAGGGACTGTCCGTCTCTAAAGGCAAGTCCAGGGGCTGCCCAAGGCACATATCACCAGTTCCAGAGTGAGATTAGCCTTTCTGTAGGTCATCCTCTTCTTGTGCCCCTCACAATCCTACTTGCCCATCAGGACACTTGGGTGCCCGTGAAGCTCCCCTTGAGACACACGCTTGCCTTCTTCTGAGCACCTCTGTTACTCAGAAGCCCCCCCCCACCCCATCCCCCCGACCCATTACCTATTTTACCTGTGATGTGTGTGGTCCACACATCAAGTCTCCCAGCCATGTGTTAAGCTCCAGAGCCAATTTTCTTGTTTGTTCTTACTTTCATTGAGCAAATACTTAATGAGCACCTATTATGTGTCAGTCCCCTGGTGAGTTGCCAGGCACGCAGCAGTGACTAGGGGATGGGGGCACTGACCAAATAGTTGCGAGTATAAGAGTTTAACTGCAGGCTGCTGTGGGACCTGACATCAGGAATGTGGGGAGGTCGTGGGGGCCTGGCTGGGGAGGAGGACTCCCTGCAAAAGTACCCTTTCAGCTGAGAGTTGAAGGAAGATAAGCAGTTGGCAGGAAAGTGGAGGGGGGGGTCCGGGGGAGCAGTCCCACCATGGCTGCAGCCCAAACTGCGGCCGAGCACAGGCTAGGACACCTGGTAGGTTGGGGCGCATTAGGAAGAGAAGTAAGGACCACCTGGCTGGGGACTTTCCCCGTCATCCCCGCTTATCCAGCGCCTGGGCTTGCGACCCGAGGTGGGAGACACAAGGATTAGCGTTCGAGGGTCTGTGTGTCCTTGTGCACGTGTGTGTGTGTGAGAGCAGCTCTAATTGCCTTCTGAATCCTGTCCCAAGCGACACAGGGATTATTTGTGCCTTCCTTCCTCTCCGTTGATGTGGATGACTGTGAGAACGGGCCACGTTCCAACATCCCCACGTCCCTGCAGTGACAGCTCCTTTGAGAACATGTAGATACCCATGATTCTCTTAATTACTCCTGCACACCCACTTCTCTCTCTCTCTCAAGCAGGTGGGGTTTGGGGGTAGGGTGCAGTCCTCCCCCTCCAGACCTCTGCTCCTGCTTTCCTGCTGCCATTTCTGTGTTAACAGCCTCCTGCTGCTCCCCTACCCATCCCCCACCCCTCCCTCCCTTCACACTGACTTAATCGAGGCCCGCCCCCCCCAGAATAAGAGAGACTGAGGGAGGAGGCCAGTCTCCCTTAAGCGCTCATACCCAGCAATTAGTTTCCCTTATTGCCAATTCAAGATAAGTAGAAAATAACCAAGGAATGGAACCAGGGCTCAAAACCTGTGTCAGGTGCTTGGCACGCAGTACCGTGACATTTGCATGTGTGTCTCCTGGGAAGCCACACATCAGGCCAAGCATGGGGGTGGGGTCTGCTGGCCTGGGAGTTGAAAGAGCTGTATTCCAGCCCTGCTGGCCGTGCCACCCTGACCACCTTCCATCTCTGAGCCTCAGTTTCATCATCTATGAAGTGGAGAGATGGTACTAGATTATTCTGCCATTTCACGGAGAGCCCAGGCCACAGACCTGTCAGGTCTGCCCTCCTGGTCTGTGTGTTTTGGCCCCAGGGATGAGCATGGCAATGGTTACTGTCCAGGTGTGCCTGGAAGAGATGGCTGCTAGACCTTGGCACTAGGAGTGGCAGAGCATGGAGAACGCAGGTGGCGATGTCCAGAAAGACAGTGCTGAGGCAGGAAGGTGGGCTGGGAGATGGAAGGAGAAAAGCAGAAGGGTGCCAGACAGTGTCTGGAAGTGAGCTGGGAAATAGAAATAAACACATATAGTAGACTGCTGGTTCTCAGATGTGGCCCATGGACCACGTGGGGATGTGTTAGAAAGACAGAATCTCAGTCCCCACCCCAGACCTGCTGGATCAGAAACTCAAGGATGGGGCCCAACAGCCTGTTTTAACAAGCTCTCCAGGTGATTCTGATGCACGCCAAAGTCTGAGAACTAATAAGGTGGATGAAAGAGGGGTGGGTGGATGAGGCTTGGAGAACCAGATGGGTATTTTAAAGGCTGAGCAGGAAAGAGGACTCGTGTTTGTTGATCACTTGCTGTGTGAAGTCAAAAACTGGGCATTTCCAGCTACTTGCTTTCATTTAAACCTTTCAGGATTGTGGCAAAGCAGCCCTTGTTATTCCCATCTCAAAGATGAGGCAGCTGAGGCTTGGAGACATTCAGTTGCTTGCCAAAGTCAAAGAGCTAGTGGCAGGGGTAGGATTAGAACCCGGGCCTCCCGGCCCCGAAGCCTGAGTTCTCTCCACGACACCAGGCTGCCCCCCACCTGCCTGTCCTTCAGCTGTGCCTCCGCTGCCTGGGCTGGCTCCCTTCTCAGCCCCATGGTCACCGCAGAGGCCTGCTCTGCTGTCCTTCTTCTGCAGCCTGCCATCAGAGGCAAAAGGGAGACCCTGGGGAGGGGCGGGAGAGCAGGGCTGGGGACAGATTGTTGCCTTGCGTTCCTCCAGCCTCCAGTGCTAAGTGCAGTTAGGAGACAAAGGTGCTTGTGTGCTTGCGATGCTGCCAAGGGGCTAACATAGTTGCCTTAATGTAGTAAGAACTCATGCATGCACTGGGTGACAAAGCTGACAGATACTCATTGCCAAGCCCTGTGCAGGGTGCTTTGGGGGAACTGAGGCAAAGAAAATGTAGTTTCTGGCTTCAAAGAGTTTGTGGTCCAGAACCAGTAAAACAAAAACTAACAGTGACCAGCTGGGGTGCTAGGAGGCCTGGGAGAGCCAGCCTGGGTCAAGCCAAGTGCAGGAGGAGTTCAAAGAGAGTCAAGCAATGACTTTAGGGGACAGACCTAAGGCTTCGGAGCCAGAGGGCATGGGTTCAATTCCCAGCATGCTCACTCACTCCCTGGGTAATCCTGGGCGAGTTACCTCATGTCTCGACCTGTCTCCTTATCTACAAAATGGAGTTAGCAACCCCTAGCTCAAGGGACGGTTCTGTTAGATTCTAACAGGCATCCCTCGTTGATTTTTGTTTCCTTCCATTCAGAGGGTCACTTTAGGTCCGGGAAGGCTTCATGGAAGAGGTGGCTTTTCACTTTGGCACTGATGGATGGCTAGAATGTACTTAGTGCCTTTTGTGCCTTCTCTGAGGAATCTATGGGTAGATGCAGGACGCGTGGGGCTGTCGGAGGAGGACAGCCTTCCAGGCATAACTATGAATAGAACAATGATAAGAGGAAGTCGTCTTTCTCAATGTGGAAGATTGTTTTTATAATGTGGTTTCAAACCCTGTTGCAAAGGGCAAGGCCAGGTGGCCAGCCCGCGCTGTTGGGAATCTCCACGCTCAGGGTCTGTTTCTGCTCTTTCTTACAGATGATGCAGTTCGCCTGGCAGAGCTACAAGCGCTATGCGATGGGGAAAAACGAGCTCCGGCCCCTCACAAGAGACGGCTACGAGGGCAACATGTTCGGTGAGCTGACGTCGGAAGACCCCCTGCCCCTGGGGGCCGAGCAGAATTTCATTTTTGACTTTTTCTCTCCTGAGCTATGTCCCTGTTTCTCCAGAGCTGGGGGCTCCCAAGTCTGACTTCCTCCAGGGTTGTCTAGGCTTGTGAGCCTTCTAGGTTTGGGGGAAACCCACATGCTTCTCCCTCACCTCACACACTTCTTTATATGCACCTGTTGTTAATTTTCAGAGCAGACAAACTTGGAAATGTGAGTGGGGGCAGTGAGTGACGGACACTAGTTGCCATGGAGAAGGTGGGCAGATCTGAAGGACACAGAGGATTGGGTTTAAATCCGCTCCTCCAAGTGGCTGTAAAATGATCTTGGGTGTTTTCCTAGAGAAACCAAACATGTATCTGATAAGCTGGGCACACACGCTGCCTTTAGGGTCTTGGGTGTGTGTCTCTCGCCGGGTGGCTTGGTGGACAAACAGTCACAGTTAGGGAGCAGCATGGGTGCTGCTGTGTGTTGGCAGCTTGAGTCTGACCTGTAGCCACACTTGCCAACATCTCTGTCCTTTGCAGCCGTGAGATCCTCCTCAGCCAGAGCCTCGAAAGCCCTTCTCACCTGGAGAGATTGCAAAGTGCCTCACTGTGGGCACGGCTTTAGATATCAAATGTAATTCCCGGACAAATCACCAGCGCCCCTCTCTGCAGGCCTTTCACATGAAAAGATGCTGGAGGCACCTGGCTTCCTTCTTCCCTGCGAGACGGGAGCTATCTGGGGAGCTGGAAACAGAAATTCATCACCTGTATTCCCCACCCCTTAGAGACACAGGCTCCTGACATCAAGAACCAAAGAGCTAAGTCAGATGAAAATCCCCAGAAAATTTTCAAAAGCAGGTTTACAAGGCCCCCCATGCGTATGGCAGAGTATTTGTGTTACGGGAAAAGGGACACAGGACCTACCTTCCTCCATGTCACCAGGCAGCATCCCAACGCTTCTGGCTGTTCAGACAGTTCACTCCCCTTGGGTAGGGGGGTGTGATTTGGGGTAGCTGCTGCTGCTGCTTTCCCCCCCTGATTATCATAGGCTTGTAGGGGAAAAGAGAAAGTATCAAAAAGTGTAAAGCAGGCCAAAAATAACTCGTTCTACCATGTAGATGCAGCCTCTGTGCACATCTTGTCTTATTTCCTTTCAGTCTTTTCTTCAGTACACTTCCCCCACCCATATACAATATTATGTTCTTCCTTTTCTTTTTTTTTTTTTAACTGAATGTTACATCATATGTGTTTCCCTAACTCGTGTAAATTTTTTCATAAAGAATATTTTTAATGGTTGCAGTTATTGCATGGATGTGCCATAATTCGTTTAACCATCCCACTAATGTTGGACAAAGGTCCTTTCCAATTTTGCACTATTAAAAAAAACACGGCAGGGCTTCCCTGGTGGTGCAGTGGTTGAGAGTCCGCCTGCCGATGCAGGGGACACGGGTTCGTGCCCCGGTCCGGGAAGATCCCACATGCTGCGGAGCAACTAGGCCCGTGAGCCATGGCCTCTGAGCCTGCGCGTCCGGAGCCTGTGCTCCGCAACGGGAGAGACCACAACAGTGAGAGGCCCGCGTGTACCACAAAAAACAAAAAACACGGCAATTATCATCTTTGTGCATAAAACGTTGTCTTAGGATAGGCTCTGAGAGAGGACTCCTGAGTCGTGGGGAGGAAGACAGGTGTTTCCTTAAGCTCAAATATGAAATGTGTGGATTCTAGTTTCAGAGGCTTGCTGCCTGACCTGTCCAGATCATAGACTTCCCCAACACCCACATCAGCCCTGGGGAAAGATGGCTGGTGTGGCTCTCATCAAAGTTGTTGGAGCTTTGGCTACTACTATAAATGAGGGATATAATCCTCTCTCTCTACACAGTGTGCAAATATTCAGGGAATTGGTGGAGGTTGGGGGGAGGCTGTTGATCTCTGAAACTGCGGAGCATGGGCTTAGCTATTGCTGCGACCATCCACGGGGATAGAGGGAGCACTGCTGGGAGGAACTGGGCTAAACCAAGTCCCATTTTCTGAAATTCCTCAGGGCCTGTGATTTAAATCTCAACCCTTTGGCGCCTTTCCCATCACTGAGCCTCAGGAAGAGTGGGCAGCTTGGAATGATGCAAAGAAACCTGGACCTTGAACCAGAAGACCTGGGAGCGAGTCCTCACTCTGCCCTGAACTATCTGTGTGGCCAAGTCACTTGACCTCTCTGGGCCCCTGTTCGTTCATCCTGCACACTCAGGTTGCTATGAGAGCGTGCAGGAACGTGCAAAGGGCCAAGTATAGATGAGTGATATAGGATTTCCACAGTAATAAGCGTGGTCGGCAGTTGCCCAGGTGAGCCCATGGAGGGTTCTGAGGTCCCCCGTCTCCCAAGAGCGGCCTTGGCTAAGGCCCTGGGAACCCGCTTATCCTGCGCCTGCAGCAGTCCTGGCAGTGAGACAGGGCCTTCCTTCTGCAGCCAGCCACTGAGCTGCGGTGGGAGGCTGGCTCCTGGGTAGGGCCCCAGGCACGGGGCAGGGAGAAGCTAGCCTTGATTTTCTTACGCTTTCTTCCAGCAGCTGCTCGTGTAGTGCCATGCCCGGTGCTGACTGCTGGGGATGCAGGGATAAATGACACAGTGAAAAGTCCACCAGCTCCGCAGAGACGTACACTGGCAACCCTTCCTCGGAGCCTCTCTGGGGTCTGTGTAGGTGCTCTCAGGATGAGGGGCACGTAGAAGGGATCACGATCAATGATGTGACCAGTCCTTCACTGGCTTGTGGCTCTAGGTCCCTGGAGCCCAACAAGTTCAAAATGACTTCACTCCTTCCTGGTTGAGTGACCTTGAGTGTTCTCTGAGCCTGAGTTTTCTGTAAAGTGGAACTAATGAAAACATCATATCCCCAGCCCAAGGCCTGCCTGACGCACAGAACCATCTCAATAGCTGGTAGTTACGCTTATTGTCGCCACAAATGGGTCAGATGATACAGATGCTTATGCCAACACCCCCAGAGGAGGAGAGTTGAGGGGCATTCGAGGAACCTGGAGGAGGTTCTAGTTTGGGTTGGACCCATGAGGGGCTTGGAAGCCAGACTGTTCTGGATGATAGGAGTTGAACTGGCCTGAATGAAGCTGCTTCTCACGCCACTGGCTTCTTTTGCTGGACTCACACGGGCTTGTGGGTGGCCTCGTTCCTGGGCTGTGGCAGCCGCCGTCATCGGTCATCTCACTGTAGGCTGGGCCCTGCAGGGCATGGTCAGATGGCAGCTGTTCCCACCCTGCCCTGCCTGGCTGAGTGGATGTTCAGGGTCCCTGAGCAGCCTCCTGCATCTTGGTGTATATCAGTCCGCCACGGGCCCTTGCGGGCTCCTCCCTGGGCCTGTGGGGCCAAGAGAGCTGCATACGGGGTAGAGTAACGAGCTCACACTGGTGCCTGGCTTTGCAGGATTTACACGGGATGCAACGAAGACATCGGCTGCAGAGCCTGGTCTCCCCCCGTGTGGCAGTTCACCAAATTGAATTTACCCTCCCCACCACCCGTGCGCCCCTCCCCAAATCTGTTCTCACTTTGAAAGTAAGACCTCTGGGTGAGGCACCTCTCAAGCCAGTTTTTGTGTCCTGAGCAATTCAGTGTTAAAGTCTCTTCCTATTTACCGCAATCTGGCTCAGCAGGTCCTGCCAGAAAATGCCCCCAAGACCCTAGCGGCTGCCAGCAAAGTGGACGCGGCCTGTTCCTCACGGGCACAGGGCCGGCACTCGATGGTGATGCCCTCCTCACTGTGAAGTCACAGGGGTGAGTCTGCCACTTGAAGAACACATTCGAGGAGGGCAGTGTAGAGGAGCCAGCCATAAAGCAGCAGCTGGTGATGCCGTAAAGCACAGTGGCTCAGTACTCAGAGGCCCAGCTTCCTTACCTGTAAAAGGGGCTGGGCGAAGCCAGCCGAAGAGCATGGACTCTGAGGCCAGATGGCTTGGATTTGCATGCTGCTCTGCCACTGCCCATCTGTGTGACCTTAGGCAAGTTTCTTAACCTTTCTGGGCCTCAGTTTCCAGCCTTAAATTGGGGACAGCAGTAATACCTACTCACAGGATTGTTTCAAGAACCAAATGAGTTAATTTGTGAGAAGTGCTTATATTCAGGCCTGGCACATAGGAAGCATTCTTCAAGTTCAGCTGCTATGAGGATGACATAAGGCCCTTAGGACAGTGTGTGCTTCTCCCATTTTGACTGGGCTATGACCCAGTCTCCTGGACCCAGGGACCCACGTGAGGACTCCAGGGCTTTCCCAGCCCTGATCCCTCCTGCCCTATTCCCCTCAGCCCTCAAGCGCCTGTGGCAGAGATCACGGATGGGCAGCCCACTGGTAGTCAGTGTACCTCTCACCCTTTCATTTATAGCAGCTTACAATGGAATTTTTAAGAGGGAAGAGTCAGGGGAAAGTTAGGGTTCAAGGCTGTGGAATAAATCGGCCTCCTGACAGCAGAAGGGATTCCAGGAGAATAGTGGGAGCTCATACCCAATGCCAGCTGTCAGCCTTAAAGCACTTAATGACATTAATCCTCCCAAGAACTCAGAGCGATCATAAGAACTCCATCCTCCCTTGGCATTGGGGAAATCGGTACTGGGTGCAGAGTCTTGAGAGGTCCCCGGCAGAGAGGCCCTTTGGTGGCAAGTCCAACTGCCTCATCTTAGAGTTGCGGAAACCAAGCTCAGAGAGGGGAAGGGACTCAACCGGGGTGACACAGCATGTTAATTGTAGGTGTGGAATTTGAATCCTGGTGGCCTAGTCCCAGCCCAGTGCTCTTTGCACCACCCACTCTGAGATTAGCCAAATTGTCCAAGGCCAGATTGTCAAAGCACAGGCCTCTGGTTCTGGCCAGATCACCACCAGGAACTAGTCGTTCTCAGAACTCTAGCAAGAGCAAATTGTCTTTCAGGAGGTGTATGATTTGGGAGCCAAGAGCCCACCTGCTTCCTGTACATGCATCATACCAGGCACCGTAGCTGTATTCTCTCGTGTCCTCCTCACAGCCCTGCTAAGGTATAAATTACCCCCTTATCCCCATTTCACAGATGAGGAAACTGAGACTTGGCAAGGTTTAGGACTTGCTTAGTCACACAGTTATCAAGCAGAGACTTAATCACAGGTCTGCTGGACTCCAAAGCCCAATCCACAGACCACCATGCTGCCCTGTCCTCCAGTGACCACGTGTGTGGCTGTAGAGAAGGGAGCAGGGGCAGAGGGATGGTCTCAGGGTTGGTGGTATTGCACCTTCTACTCCAGTACCCTCACAGAAACCCAGAAAGACATGTATTTCAGGTCAGGGTCTGCGGCCACCCATCTGAAGGCATCATGATTTATTGGATATCAGCTGACTATTCAGGGCCTGGGAAAAAGATTCAGATTTCCCTCTTTTCTCCCACCATAGGAAAATGTTTAATCTCTGCCATTAACCTAAAGACAGCTACTTACAAGACATTCCGTTGGCTGTCAGCATAATGAGCTGAGAAGAGCATGGATTTGAGAATCAGACCAGCCTGAGTCTGAATTCCGGCTCTGCCACTTACTAGTCATGTGACGTTGGGCGAGTTTCTTAAACTCTCTGCACCTCAGTTTCTCCATCTGTACAATGAGGACAGTGGTGAGGAGTAGATAAAGTTGATGTTTGTAAAACCTGCCCATATGCTTAAGTAGACTTGCCCATATGCACTCATTAACTATAAGCTACCGCTGTTATTATTATATCAGTTATAAAATAATTGTGAGAATAATTATATCCTGAGACAAAAAACAAACAAACAAACGGTGTGTGGCACACAGTAGGCTCTGGATAAATATTGTCAGACGAATGAATTGCCCCCGGCAGTCTCTGCCTGCCCTGTTTTCCCTTAAGCCCTTCCTCCTGGTCCTGCTGTGCTCAGTTCCTCTCATCCTCTGCAGCTGCTTTGACCTCCTCCATCGCAAAGTGCATTAGGAATCGGCAAACTGACCCTGAAAGAGCAGCAGTCCTGCTTAGTCAGCCGCTCTGATCTTGGGCATCTTCTCTGTGGAGGATAGAGGTGCTTGTATAGCCAGAAGCGCCGTCCCTCTGCTCCACGCTGGCCCAGCGTGACCGTGAGAGCCCCAAATTGGATTCTGCCTCTGCCTGGTGAATCCCTGATAGAACTGCCCAACCAAATCCCCATCTCAAGGGATGATTATGGCCTTGGGTGAGTTAAGAGGGGAAAATGAACACAGCACGATTTTTCAGATCACAGGCTGGGAATGTTCGGCCTTGGAAGAGAAAAAAATAATCTTTGCCTTGTAAACAGAGCAAATATGATGTTGAAGGGGGAATAAATCCAGGCCCCAAGATGTCATTTTTACAATTGCATTTTGGCATGTGACTTAGTGCCTTCTGCAAAACGTTCACAGTCTCCTACACAGACACACACACACCAACCTTACCGGGTCTTTATTGTGGGCGGAGAGCTGCACTGCAGTGTGGCTGCCGGGAGAACTGCATCCTTTGCAGATAGACAGTTTGTGAAAACCGCTTGCTTCCCAGTTTCCACAGGTCTCCATGCTGTTTCCACGGTTCTCTGTGCTTGTTTCCGGGTGGCAGCGGTTTTGACTTTGGAGTTGTGCCTGGGTTCAAATCCCTGGTGTTTACCAGCTGAATTAAATTGGACAAGTCACAGAGTTCTCTGAACCTCAGTTTACTCACCTGGAAAAGGAGGCAGGCGGGGCTAGGTAGCCCCAGTACAGTGCCTGGCACCCAGTAAGTCCTCATAAAACGTTAGGTTGTTTCTTCCCTGAGTGCAGACACACCCTTCCCAGTCCGTTTCCTATCTCCTCTCTTATCGGGTAGCAGGACACTTGGACTTATCTGGCTGAAAATACTATATCTGCTCTTATAAGTTTTGTTTTCCGGAGGTTTTTCTTTTTTTTTTTTTTTTCTTTTCTGAAAAACAAAAACAAAACACCAAGTATCCATAGTTCTTAGAAAATCGATGTCAGGTTGTGTCGCTCCCTGATTTTGGCAGGCCCGTGGTGCACATTCCTGACCCAGGCTCTGAGTTTGATTTGAGAAAGAGCTGTCATCAGACTCCTCGGAGGTGGCGATGTTGCAATTCCTTGGGTAGAACGGGTCAGGCTTAAGGGCAACAAGCAGATCTTCCCGGCAGTCACATGTCTTGGGAGCCCCGGCTGCTCCATCTGGAGGCCAGAGGCTGTCAAAGCACGGGGGAAATGGATTAGAAGCACCAGTCACTGGCAGATGGCCTTTAGCACAAGGAGGGAAATTGCATAAAAATATGGACCCCACACATGTGAAGGACAGATAGGACTGGCCGTTGCTGGTCAGATGCTGCAGCTCCATGGGGGCCTCCCTGTGGCCTTGAATGACACATCCACGGTTTCTCAACCACCTTCTAAAGACCAGGATGTCCCTCGGGTCACACTGGGTGATTAGCAAAGCAGAGCGCTCACCTCTAAATTAGCCTGCTGGACTTTCACGCTCTCAGGCTGCCGACCATTCAGGGCGCGCTGCTCTGCACCCTCCTCCCGAAAAGATTTGTTTTTTTCCCAAGCAGTTTCTAATTAAGATGCATCTTAGCTGTTTTCTTTTTCTTTTTGTTTAAAAGGCTTCCCACCAGCACAGAGCATAATTTATTTCTCTAGAAAATATAGCAGCAGGTTGTTGTAAAAAGAAAACTCGAGGCTCGGAGCCTTGGGTCCCCATCCCAGTCCTGGCGCCAGCAGCCATGGGAGCCGGCGACCTCCCCTGGGCCCCGGGCCCCGTCTCGGCTTCAGTACAAAGAGGTTTACACCCTGGCCCCTCGCTGTCCTCTCTGTGATTCTCGGTTGGTTACTAGGCTGATTTCTTTCTTTCTCTCTTTTTTTTTTTTTTCTGCCTCTGAGTGGCTATTTGGGCTATGCCGATTCTCTTGAAATCTGAAATTTTAGTAGCAAGTTTTGCTTCTGTTGGGGAGGAGTGAGTCAGGGTATCTATTCCCAGAGCAAGTCGCTAGGGATGCATGAGATGATTCATATTGAAACTGACATTCCCTCCTGGGGGTGACGTGTTCCTGCCCAATTTACAAAGACCTTTCCTTCCTTGGAAACAAGGCAGAGCCCACAGCAGACAGACAGCCCTCTTTTCTTCGCACCGCACTGATGGCAAGCACTTGCCAAATTTCCCAGCAAACTCAGTGACAAATAGGTACGTGAATTCGCAAAATCTCAGACTGTCTGTGCCAGTTGGATTCTTTGAAACCATCTGGTCCAGTGTCTAAGAAAGAGGGGAAAGAGGCACAAGGGGGACAGGGACTCAGGAAGGCCTAATAACCAGGACTTGAACTCTGGTACTTTGACTTGAGCCTCTTTTTTTTTCTTTTTAATTACTTTTTAAAAATTGAGATGTAACTTATAACTTACATACAGTAAAATGCACAAATCTTAAGTGCACAGCCCAATGAGTTTTTACATGTGGATGCAGCCCTTGATCTGCACACACAGATCGAGATAGAGAGCACTTCTGTTACCCTCCAGAAGGTTCCCCCAGACCCTTCCTGGTCCCCAAGGGCCACTGCTGTTCTGACCTCTATCACCTTAGATTCGTGTTGTCTGCCTTAAAATTTCATATCGTACTGTATGTACTTTTATGGTTTACTTTTCTTTCACTCATAATTATGTCATGAAGGGTTCATTCTCTTTCAAGTGTATCCATTCTACTGTTCCTGGACATTTTTGTTCCCAGCATTTGGTAATTATGAGTAAAGCTGCTATGAACAGTTTTTGTTTGTCTCTTTGTTAACATTTAGTGAGTGCTTCAGCCGTGCTCTGGAGAGGGCAGGGCCCCTGCTCTTCCTGCCGTGACTTACGGGTGAATCGGGGCTCTCAGGCCAGCTGCCTCAAGTGCCCCTTGCAACAGAAGGAACAGTTGGCCGAGGCTTCCTTCACTACCCCCTCCCCACGCTGTCTCACCAGCCCACCCAGCTATGACACACGGGCACAGATGGCGTGAACTGGAGCTTCTTTAGTTCAGCTACTAGGCTAGGAAAGGGGTCTTAATAGAGAAAATGTTGACCTTGGAGTCAGAAGACTTGAGTTGTCCAAACCCTGGCTCCACCACTAACCCGCTGGGTAGGTGTCCCGTTTCCCTGTCTGAGCCTCAATTTTCTCTCCTGTGGAATGGGGATGATGACACCTTCTCACAGATTGTCACTGGGATCACAGGAGACCATTTCTTTATCTGCCAGTGATCATTCAGTGCCTACTGTGTGCCACTAGACCCTGCTCGAGACACGGGAAACAGCAGGGACCAAGATGGACACCTACGTGGATGTCCCAGGCTAGTGAGGAGACGTAGGCATGAACTTGTAGTTTCAATCAAGGCAGTATGAATGCCATGAGGTACAAGCTCACACCAAGGGCTCCTTAACTCATCCTTGGAGGGATGGGCTTCAGAAAGATTTCCTGGGGGAGATGGCCTCAACTGAGGCCTGAAGCATGAATGAAGAAGCATAAGAGAGGGATCACGGGCACAGAAACACATGTGCAAAGGCCTCGAAGGGGAGATTGAGCACAACTGTGGCTCCTTGGGGTCTAAAAGGTGTTCAGTGTGACTAGAGAGGATGAGGGCATAGTGAGAGACCATCTGTGAGCAGCTGGCATATTAAGGGGATCTATGAATGCTCCCCAGTGTTTTCTCCCCACCCCAGACCCCAAAAGCCAGGAGACCTGGCTTCTAATGGCTTCTGCTCTGTGACCCAGGCAAGGCCTGTTCCGTCTGTGAGCTCATTTCCCCACCATACAACGTGGGCGCCTGGCATATGGGCTCTCATGTTACTTCTAGGCCCTAAAGAGTAGGTGATTGGGCCACTCTGGGGTGTGTTTCACCCTGGCTGATGAAAGCCTGGTGCAGCCGAGTGGGCCACTGGCTCAGCGATGGAGGCAGAGGTGCTGCACTGGCTGTGGTGGCCACTCCTCTGGAAGGTGGGGGCCAGGACTTCACATCCCCCCGCCAGGGGCTTCTGAGGCAGGCAGCTTGGTCCTCTGCTCCACAGACGGCTGCTCTCCCAAGCATAAATGGTTGGCATGAGAACCATGCAGCGATCAATAGGAATTGTTGAAAAATTCTGAAGAGAGCCTGGAGGAAGACAAAGAGACCCGGAAGTGTGTTGTCAGCACAATTTGGGGCTAATACTCAAGTCTGTTTTTTCATCAAGTCTGAAAGGCGGTTTAAAATCCACTGCTCTTGTTTTCTTTTGTTTTGTTTTGTTTTAATGGCTGGATAAAGCACAATTGCATTTTCTCCCCCAATAACTTTGAATTCTGGGAATAGACCATGTGGGGATAATTGCTGTTGTCTAATCCCACCGAAGGCCAAGCCAATGATTAGGACAGGGAGGGAGGGAGCTGCCGTGCCGGAGGCCCCCTGCCGGTTTCTTACTTCCAGCAGCCAGGGCTCGACTCCCCAGATGACCCTGTTCCCGAAATAGCAGTTGCCCAGAAATGCATCTGCATGTTGTTTTGCAACGAGTAACTGATAGCACATGGGGACATGGAGAGTTTTCATTCAGTCCTGCAACTTCTCCTTGAGTACTTACTATGTGGCAGGCTCTGAGCTGGATCTGGAGCAGGGAAAGAGGGTGCAGAAAAGAACAAGACGTGGTGAGCTCATTGGAGAAAAGACGAGTGAAGTCTGCCTGTGGGTCAGACAGAACGTGTGCCCGAGCGGCACGGCTGCAAGAGAGTGTCAGCATCTACTGAGAGGTGCCGAGCAAGAAAAGTTTTCGCAAAGTTCCCCACGTTTCATTGCTGGGGAATCACAAAGACGGCGGCATTGGAGAGGAGTCCTATGGGAGGGGCTGGATCCTACCCCAGAGCTGCGCAGGGGGTAGGTTTTGACAGACAGCCATGAGGTCTCTGTTACAGACAGGGGAACAGCTCAGACCAAGCTTAGGTGGTCCTGCTGGGTGGAGTGCGGGTGCTCAGAGAGGGGAGGGTGGTTGGTGGCAGGTGGCGGGGGAGGGGAGGGGAGGGCTGCAGCCTTGAAGGGAAGAAACCTCGCCTGAGCAGCCAGCAGCCAGCCAGGCATTCCCTGCACAGGGCTGAACCTCTCCCTTACTCACAGTGCCTAGGGCTCACAAAAGTATTTTATTTTATTTATTTCTTTTTGGCCGCACCACGCGGCATGCAGGATCTTAATTCCCCAACCAGGGATTGAACCCTGACCCCCGCGGCAGTGAAAGCGCGAGTCCCAACCACTGGATGGCCAGGCAATTCCCTCACAAAAGTATTTTAATTTCTTTTAAAATCAGAAGAAAAATATGAATATAATAACAAATATAAAATAATGAATCCAGCTTCTTTATACCAATGCAATTGTAAAAGAGCGTTTTTAATATTTTTTACAAAGGTAGGGCCCATGAAAGTCATAAGCAGCCCTGCATCCTTGTCTTCCTCACCAGGTGAGGGTTCCGAAAGCCTGCAACTGCTGACTTGTCGGGAAGGATCCCCTTCCTTCTCGTTGTTGTCAGGAAAGCTGGCAGTAACCCTACCAACAGCTTGGGTTTTCTGTCTCTTGTTACAGCTGGGCCGGCAGGGCCTTGCAGGTGCCCACCTGCAGCACAGGCACCTTCTCGGGAGTTTCGTTTTCCCTTACGGTGCCTCTTTGAAGTGGTGTCAGTGTGATGAGGAAACTGAGGCTCTGAGAGGAATAACTAACCCAAGCCTGCAAAGAGGCAGAGCGGCGGTTCCAATGCAGGCTTGTCTGCCTCCGAAGACCCCATGTCCTGTTTCCTCTGCCCCAGGGACTGTGAGCCCCCCACAGGCCAGGAGTCCCTACGTCACCTGCTTTGTGTGACACCAGCATGTCATTAGGCCCAGAGGGCCCTTTGGGGTGTCCAGAGGTAACGGTGAAGGGCAAAGAAGGGTCTGTATGTGTTTATTGTTTAAAAGGAGGTTGTGACGTTCTGTTGACATGGCTCGGCCCTGGTCCATTGCATCCCTCTTCCCTGCATTAGGCTGTAAAAGTGCAGCCAAGGTAGTTACTTGTCTTCCCCAAACCAAGGAGGACAAAATCCCGAAGACCTCGGGCGAGGCTATCGCACGACACTCGCCACCGTCTGAGAAGATGTCACACAGGGGCTGCACTGGGGAAAGCGCCTCTCCCGTTCTTGCCCAAATCCACAGCGGGGTCCTTCTTTCCACTGGGGATGTGCCTTCATCTGAAAGGCCTTGAATTCCTGGGACATGAGGCACACCCAGCCCCAGATGTAAGTGCAGAAGCAAATCCCTTGGCGAGCGAGACAGCCTCTCTGGGCTCCCCCACATTCCCAGGGTGGGGGATGTGACTCTGCCTCCCCCTTCAGGGTGCAAAGCTGGGCAGCTCCACAGAGACCAGCCCCCAAAACATCCCAGAGCCTGAAGCTCAACACAATGGCTGGGGAGGAAGCAAAACCTGAGAAAGGATCCTGGTGATTTAAGGCAGTTACACCAACTGGTTGGGAGCACAGGTTTGGCACCAGGCTGCCTGGTCACCATTTTCTGGCTGTGTGACCTTGGGTGATTAAATTAACCTCTCTGTGCCACAGTTTTCTCTCCTAGAAAAAACAAGAATAATAGCGTGTACCTCACAGAGTGGTGGTTGTGAGCATTCCGTTAGTTAATACGTGTGAAGGGCTCAGGGCAGGACCACGAAACAGTAGCTGCTGTTATCATCACCTTTACCATTAATATGGTCAGAGCTGCCCAGGGAAGCAGGAGGGTTGGGTCCTCTCCCTGCTCTGCCAGTGACTGTCTGTGCGACCTTGGACAACACACTTTCTCCCCTCTCCCTGGCAGTCTTGCTATCTATGAAATGAGTAGTGTGGGCCAACTTGTAGCTCTTAACCAGGGAAAAGCATCAGAATTACCTGTAGGCTTTTGCAAACATAGACTTCTGGGCTCTATCCCCAGAAATTCTGATTCAGTGGGTCTGGATCTGGCCCAGGGACCTGTGTTAAGAGTAGAATCTCCACTAGTGGTTCTGATACACGAGCCGGGTTAGGAACCACAGGACCTTCCTGGGCCTAAAGGACATTGTTCCTGAAGTGATCAGTCCCCCTCCTGCGGACCCATTAGCCCAGGTGGCGCCATTGGCAAGGGCAAGCCCTCTGCGCCACTGTGAGTGCTGAGTCTGTCACCTGGGTGGGGGGTCTCGCTTTATTGGATGTGGCAGGCCAGCCCCCAGTTCAGCAGGAAGGCTGTGGTGGCCTGGAGAGCAGCCATATGGTGTGAGTGGGTCCAGCACGTCTAGGGGTTTCATCCAGCAGATGTTCAGTGAGCATGGCATTTGCAAATGGTAGGCAAAGCAGTTGTGAAAAGGGGGTCCCTTCTGGCCACATGGTACTTGGGAACTAATCCTACCCCCAGGTAACAGGATATTCTCAGTGTAACTTTGAACTGTTTCTGAAGTATGGTTGAGAAGGGGCTGGGGGTGTGGATGTATGTCAGCCCCACATTCCTGTGGAGCCAGGGAGAGGATTTTGGCTGCTTTTGATAAGAAAAACCTCAAAGGAGCTTTATCATCACAAAGAGTCCATCTCCTTGGGCACTGGTGGGGCCCCATCTTCCCCCACTGGAGTTCATCCCACTGCCCAGCCCCCCGCAGACCCCTGCCTGGCACACTGACCCGGCTCCTTGCCCCTTCGGCACATCTCCACTCCCTTCTCTGATGGTCGGAACCAGCCAGGACACTAGGAGACCTTGGCCCCTGTCTCTCTCCCAGGGCTGAGTAGCAGGACAGCCTCTCTCCATCCATCCCCTTTATCTTCCTTCTTGCCTCCAACCCCGGATGTTCCCTTTGTGAAATAAATTGGATTTGTGTTTTTCTCTTTGAAGAACACGCTCTGTAGTATAACCTGCTTCCTCAAGGTAGGCACAGCTTCTGACTGACCCTTACATCCAGTGCCAGCACTGGGCCGCAATATAGATGCTGGAAATGGGCAGGTGAGCAAACCAGTTGCTCCTGTCCTGAGACCCAATCATGGGCAGTGGCACTGTGCAGCCCCCCAGTGTGGAGAGCAGAGGCCGGCAGGCTGCTGGGCACAGGCTTGCTAAAGAATCTCAGTGGTTATTATAGCTTACGCATTTAACCACTTCAATTTGGCGTATGACTTGAGGTGCTGGGTAAGCATCTTGTCAACTTCAACACAGCTGACAAAGTTATGACATGAATGTTTAGACTTTGCAGTTTTCCCCGACCTCCAGCTGATCCTGTGAAAATGTCTCCTTCCAGAGAGCTGATTTGTGCCCCAGATTTTCCCATCTCAGCGGGAAGCGTCTCTTTGCAAGGTAAAATAGAAATTCGTTGTCATTCTGATACTCTGATTTTGTGTTCCTGGCGAGGGAGGCATATTCTGTGTCTGGTTTGTTGCTGACTTTCAAGGTTGGTGTCCCAAGGGATGGAGAGCGATGGGGAAGGACGTATAAGGATGGACGGAGACACTCTCATTTTTAAGCTACTCTTCTCAGACACTAAACCTTGAAACGTGGGATTTTCTCTCTTAAGGCTGCCATTCTTCATGCCTCTTCTCAGTTGGAGAGTAATGAAGTTTGAACAAATCCTTTTATCCATGTTGGAATTATCTGAGTATGAAAATCCTTTTCTAGCCTTAAAATTACTCCATCTCTTTTTTCCTTTAAAAAAATAGATAAATAAATGTAGTATATGCCCATTGTAGGGAAATTAGAAACTCCAAATAAGAACCAGAAAGAAAGGCTCCCGAAGTTCCGTCACTCAGAGGTGACCCATAGTTTTGTGTGTCTCTCCAGTTATGTCCCCATATAAATGAATAGAGATAAATATGTATTTTTAAATAAATGGAATCATATGATAAATACTGTCTTGTGACCTGCTTTTTCACTTAACAGCATTTTGTGATCACCTTTTCAAGCTGTTACACACTGAACAACTATATTGTCGTATTTAATGGCTACGTCGTAGTCTATTGTATGGACAGACTATATGTGTATATATGTACATATACACACGTATATATATATATATATATATATATGTTCATGTTCACACACATGATATATATACACATACATTTTGTATATTTTTTTCTTATCCTATTACTTTACACTTAGGTTATTTCTGATTTTTTTTTTTTTTTTGCCATTCTAGAATCTTTCTAATTCAGTTCCCTAATCTTTGCATACTTGTCCTAATGTTTTCTTAGGATAAGTTTTTAGTACAGGACTAGCTAACATGTTCAACTATTTACCACATGCCACTCTACTGAGTGCTTTAAATATGTTATTTATTGACTCCTACAAATAATTCTATACAGAAACATCTACATTTTACAGATGAGGGCACTGAGGCCCAGAGTGGTTATGTACTTTGGCCAGGGTCACACAGCTGGCAAACTGCAGAGCCAGGATTGGAACCCAAGCTCTTTGATCCTTTTCCTTTCCATGGAAAAGTTTAAGTCTGTATAGCCTTCCACTGAATGGTTTAAAGGTACCTGTTCCCTACTTTGTCTCCTCCAGCTCTTTACTCTGTGACTGCCATACTTGAGGCCTGGCCTCTCGGAGTCCTGTCACACCCACAGTTGCATAATAGGAACAGGAAAGGAAGAATTGGTGGTGTCTGTGTCATGCCACTATGACGTAGATGTGGTTCTCTGTCCCTGGGAGGTAGCTTCTTGGGAGCCATCCAGAGCAAGGAAGATGAGGTGACTGGAGGCCCACTTTAGGGAAGCTGTGAGGTCTCTGCACAACTCAGCAGGGTTGGCCGGCCTGCAGGCTGGGCTGAGGTATGGCTGGGCTGAGCATGCGCTGTGCTTAGAGGCTCTGTGCTCCTCCTGGAGCAGGTTCCATGTGGGACCCGGGCTCTGGCTGGGGGAATCCTTGGAGGCCACTCTGGGAGAGTCGGGCATGCGCAAGGGATATGGAGATTTGTTTGATGAGAATGCTGCTGGACTGGGCAAATCCAAGGCCAGAGCCTAGAAGGGAAGGCCTGTTTTGCGGGAACTCACCAGTGAGCACTAGGAGGACAGGCTTCTGGGCCCGGGGTGAGGCCAGGGCCCTCTTCTCATGTCCCTCACTGGGGCTGGCTCATCGTCAGTGGATCTTCCCTTTGGAAATAATCAGAGGTCCAGCTGCCTCGGAACTTGAAGCTCTGCCTTGGAGCTGGGGCTTGGGGTGTGGCTGGGCCTGGTACATAAGCAGAACAAGGCAGAGCGTCTCTGAGGAGCAGAGGCTCAAGGATTCCCACCTTGGCCACCTCGCAGGGAAAGTGTGTCTTGGCCCAGCAGAAGAGACTGATGGGGAGGGCTTGCCCTCCACTGGGCCCAGTTATCTCTTCCTGATTTATCCATAGACTGAGCCTGATGATCTGACTCATATTCATTCAACTAATCACGCGAGTTATTTCTGCAATTTAGGTCTTCGAATAAGTGCATTTGGTTGCTGAATATGTGATCAGCCACAGATTTCTCATTCTTTAAAACCCAGGGAGCGGAAATGCCAATGTAGAAAGCCATCACACACAGCAGAGATTTCTGAAGCGCTAAAATCAGCCCATTCAAGGCTCTGGCCTCTGGACCTCCCATCCCATAGCCAGTTGGCCTATCAGCGCTCCATGCAGAGTCCAGGTAGGGGGTCTTTATCCGTAAAACATGGGAGGATGACAATCAATAGATAATCTGCTCACGTTCTTTTTACTTAACCAGAGAATTGGTTTGCCTCTGCAGTAACTTGATCTGGGGAAGAAAATGCATTTGGGGGGCTTCGAAAGGGTGTAGGCCAACTGGGAAAAACTACTGCAGTCTTTGAGGTTGGGAAGGTCAGCGTCCCTTCTCCCTGCCCAGAACTTTGCTGTAACCTTGAACGACAACTTCGCCTCTCCCTCCTTATCATTATCATCACAGTCGTCATCACCAGCCAGGCCCCTGGTACAGGGAAGCAGTCACAGGACAGGACGTACCATTCATTCATTCATTGGTTTATTCAACGAGCCATTGTGGAACTCCTACAGAGCTCCAAGTATTGGATTCGATGCTGGAGATTTCAGAGAAAAGCCAGCCCTGGGTCCTGGTCTGACATGGCTCGTATCTCCCAGGGAAGACAGCGACAAACTGTTAAGAGGCAGATGTTGGGAAACAAGCGCTGGGAGCAGAAAGGAAGAGGCCTCCAGCCCCTGCCCCGATGCAGGCTCTCAGCTTCCGCTTCTTATCTGCGGGTGACTGGGATGGACCACGTCAGAAGTCTCAGACCAACTGTAGAGAAGCTGTTTTTGTTCATTTCTCTGTGAAGCATTAGATGCTGTAAACAGGTGGGCCAGAGCTTGGTTGATGGAAAAGGTGTCCCAGGGGTTGGTGACAGCTGTGCTGCAGACCTCAGATTCTTCCTGTTTCCCAAAACCAGTAACATGAATTTTCCCCAGAGCGCAGAAGAGGTGAAGGTGTCCAGTCGAAATAAGTATTTTGGGGCAGAACCCAAAGACCATGGCCTGAGATAACAAGACATTCTGGAGCCGTAATTCCGGACAGCCTTTCATCCCTCCAGACTGACAGCCTCATTTTATTTGACCTCAAAACGTATATGTTTTTTAAAAAACAAACCTACTGGAATAGCATAAATGGTTCATTTCTTTCCAGGTGGTTCCTTTGAGAGACTAGCTCACATTCCCCGATGCTGCCCAGCCTCAAGCAGCTCTAGCCTCCCATCTGAGAGCTGCTTTTAGGAGTCGGAGCCTGAACCATGCATTGTCACATCCTGCTAATTTGTTGTCACTCACCAGACTGGGACCCCAATAAACTCTGTTTCTAGAAAGTAGGTCTCTGCCTACTGCTGTGGAGATTCAAAACCTGGGTTTGAATTTTGCTTTGCCATTTGTTATTATCATCACATTGGGCAAATCATTCAGCTTCCCTGAATTTGTTTCCTCATGTGTAACATGGGCATAATACCATCTCACCTGGTTGTGGTGATAGCACACAAAAGCACCTAACTTCGTGCCAGGAGCACTGTAGTAATAACCCCCTCTCTCCCCATCTCTCTGTTCCCCACCCCACCTTATTTATGAGATATATAGTAGAAAGAACACTGGATTGAGTCAGGCAGGAGGACTCTGTGATCCTAGGTCAGAAATTTACCTCTCAGACCTCAGTATCCTCATCTGTAAAATGGGGATACCATTTCCTAACTCTGGCCAGCCTCAAAGGGTTAGAGTTAGAAGGATTAAACAAGAAGAATCATATGACAGTATTTTTTAAATGTAAAATGTTGGACAACGGCATATGTGATCTTAGAACTGGGGTGGTGGGGAGTTCAATCCCCAGACAGTACCAAAGAGCCACTGTCTTGGAAAGTATCTAAGAAAGTCCCTGGTGAATTTCTTACTCATTCAGCATCACCTGGGGCTTGGACACTTGCATGTTCCTGAGCCCAGGAACATGGGAATCTGAAGCCCATGCACTTCACCAGGGCTCTGTAAGCCTCTTTAGTTGTGTCAGTCAATCAGACATGGTTGCTGCCCTGACCTCTTGGTTACAGTAAATGTCCTTTCAAGTATGAGAGCCTGAGATTGGCGGTTGGGGGGACAGTGCATGAGAGTTCCAGTTGTTCCACATCCTCACCGGTGCTTAATATTGTCAGATTGTCAGTCTTTTTAATTTCAGCCCTTCTTGGGGTGGGGCAGGGAGACACTATCTTCTTCGAATTCTTGAAATGTATTTATTCACTCTGTACTTTTGTTCATTCCTCACTCTAGGCTAAGCATGAGAGAGAACAGAGATGAATAATCATGGTGTGTGCTGCCCCAGGCTTGCGTCAGACAGCTGGGGTATGAGTCTAGCCACTTCCCAGCTTTACTAACCTTGGACAAATTCATCTCACTGAGCCTTGGTTTCCTCATCTGTAAGATGGGGTTGGTACCTCAAAGAAATGTGACGGTTAACTTCAGTGACTTATGTAGAAGGCCTGGCCTGCACAGATGCTCAATGAATGTTAGCTGTGACTTGTTATCCATATGTTTTGCCTGCTGACTGACACATGGTATGAGGCGCCAAAGGTTTAAGAAAAAAGTGCGAGAGGAGAATTTAACAATAATAGTAACTTACATTTATTGAACACTTACTGTGTGCCAAGTGCTGTTCTAAGTGCCTTTTATAAATTACTATTAATATTAAAAGTCCTATTGATTTCCATAATTTTTTACAAATTGGGAAAAGACCACTGTGGTTTGATTCTCATGGCAGAACGGATGGTTACAATGTGTGGGAACCCAATGGCCTCCTAGGAGCATGATTCTAGAACCTCAGAGGTAGTGAGCTGGAAACTAATGATGTGTACTTTGCCTTTTTATGGTCGCTCGGTGACCATCACATACCTGCCCCTGCCCTTTGTTCAGAACCCGAGCGCTGATGACTTAGAAAGATGAAAAGAAATGGGTACTTAAAGAAAGATCAGTGTTTGGTATAGTTGGAAGGGCCCTGAGTGAGTGGTTGCCATATGTGGATTCTTGTCACTGGCAGATGTGGTTTTAGGAAAGTTCTCTCCCCCTCTGGGCTTCAGGGTGCCCACTTGTTTGGAATGCTGAGCTCTATGTATCAGTGAGCTATTGCTGTGTGACAAACCATCCTGAAACTTAGTGACTTAAAACAAAACCATTTATTATTTCTCATGAGTCTGTGGGTCTTGGCTGGGCTAACTCATACATCTGTGGTCAGCTGGTAAGTCACCTGGGAGCCCTTAGGTCCAGGATGGCCTTGGTTGGATGACCTAGCTTTGCTACGTGTGGACCTGAACTTCTTCTCATGGCAGACACAAGGGTCTAAAAGAACAAGTGGAAGCATGCATATCCTCTTAAGACCAAGGCTCAGAAGGCACACCGTTATTTCCTTCACATGCTGTTGGCCAAGCAAGTTAAAAGGCCAGCCAGGATACAAGGGATGAGGAGAAGGACTCCATCTCTTGATGAAAGCAGTTGCTGAGTCACATTGCCAAAGGCATGGGTTCAGGGAAGGGCGGAGAATCAAGATGTTTTTGCAGTCCACCACGCTCAGATTCCTCCCTGCTCTAAAATCTCTAAAATCAAATAGTTCATGGATCAGAGTGAAAGAAGGACGTTGAATTCCCATCGTCTCAGGCCAAGGCTAGATATGCCTTTCCTGGATTTGGGGTAGATTGCCCAAGTACCCAGTCAGTGTTGGTGCTGAGCTCAGCTCCAAACGGACAGAACTAAAGGACATGTTGTTACTCACTCTGCATTTATTGAGCACCACTGTGTGCCAGATACTGAGCTAAGCTCTAAGGAGGTAGACTAGCCCGTGCTCTCAAAGCACCCTCAGTCCTTCAGGATAACAGACGCGTGAGGCATTATAACACAGCACGCCGGTGTTCGTGGGGTCATGGAGGAGGCACCCCTGGGCTTGTTTTATCACCAGTGACCTCCCTACGGTTTGGGCTTCCTTCAGCAGATCCATGGGCCTCTTTTCAGACCACATATGAATCAGGAAGCCTTAGGGCCTGACAGTTCCATTTAAACTCCGTGGCTCCAGAGTCAGACGGCCCCGTCCAAACCCCTCCGGCACTGGGCAGCCGGGAAGTGGAAAAATAGAACTAGGTGTCCAGAGCTGGTGTGTGGATTTGATTAGTCTCCTCCTGTGCTCTAAGATTATCTCTGTCTGCTATTTGTAGCCACAAAACAAAGCTACAGGTTACCCATGCACTTGCAAGCAACTGGGGCTTCAGAGAGAGTTATATAAACCTTCTCATTTCCTGCAGCCCCTCCTCAAATAGACACCCAGCTGGCATTTTTTCTTAAACATCACTCATTTTTTAAAGGGGAAAAATGTTGATGGCATTGAAATAGACCACACTTTAAAATGCAGAGTAGCAGAGAGACCGTTCAAATTATTCTCTTAATAGAGTCCTTCAGAGTGAGGAAATGACGAGGGAACATAATCACTTCTTTTGTCATCTGAGCAAAATCTAAGGACTGCAATCCATTTGTCTGCAAATTGCAGCAAGCAATCCATTCCCAGGGTAAATGGTCTTTAATTAAAGTCAGTCTCGGTGGTGGAGGGAAGATGAGGGTTGTTTGAAGCCCAAACTAATATAAATCTCCCCTTGAAAAATAAAAAACTATATATATATATTTTTTAATTACATATTTTCCTTGATTTGATAATTAGGGAAAAGCTTTGTTTATAAGTGAGACTATTCTGGCTCTTATTCATGAATAAAAATTTTGGTAGTGAGGCCTCTGAAAAGCAATGGGAAAAATTTCTGTAGCAGTCCTGGTAAAAACACATCCTCAAGCACTGATTTTTGTAGCTGAAGTGCATTATGTGTTTTGCGTGAGCTTTTGAAAGCTTAGGTAAATGAGGTGGCTCAGAAAGCAGATAAAAATCCTGGGAGGAAATTATACCGATCCAAAAGAAGATAAATGTCCACTAATTCCCAGATTAACATTTTAGACTCCTGTGTTTTTATAGGGGAATTTTTGCAATGCTGATAACGTGAGATTGGTTTACAATGTCACATACCAGGAAGAATCAACAAGACCTTGTTTAAGTTCTCAGAGTCAGCTACAGTTGAAAGGAAGTGGAGTTAATGCAGTAACCCGATAGTGCCCTGGTCCCTGTACTAGATGGCAGCACTGCTCCCACGATGACATATTTTAAGGGTGACATTGACCTTAAGGTCAATTGTGTTAGTGTGTACTCTCTGGGTTGCAAGAGACAAAGACTCAAGCCCATTTGGTGTAACCCCCCAAAACATTAATTAGATCACTTAGTTGAAATCACTAGGATTGGACTTCAGGCACAGCTTGATCCAGGCATCAAATTGAAGTCACCAAGACTCAATTCCTCCTTCTCTGTCTCTGTGCTGTACTCTCTCTCAGTGGGCTTCATTCTCAGATCGGCTGTTCCTTGATGATAGCAATTTGGCTACAGCTACTTTATCTTCCATCCATTCAATTTGTGTGTGGTATAAAAGAGCTAGTGCCACTTTCTTGATTGTTTCTAGATTGTTCACTTGAAGTCCCAAGATTAGCTCTGACAAGCTTTAATTGGGCCTGTGGCTCTGTCTGTCCCTAACATATCCTTATGTCCAGAGGGATGAGAGGTATGGATTGGCTGAGGTCTAGATCACTCATCCCCACTGTGGGGCATCTAGACAGTCCCACCCCAAGAAGAGCGTAGACTAGAAGTGAGGGAGGAGGGGAGGCACCCCAGAAAGCAGTTTGGGGACCTGTTAACCAAAAGGATAGGCAAATGCTGGCCTGTGAAACCTCGGACTTCTGTTACATCAGTCTTTCATTCTTTCCTTCAGCAAATACCTGAGACCCCACAACAAGCCTTCTGGAGCTAGGTGCAAGGATTATGGGGATGAACAGGAGGGCTTAGGCCTTGCCCTCAGAGAGCAAACACATAGTCTATCTTGTGTGTATTAGTCTGCTCAAGGGCCATAATAAAATGCCACATGTTAAAATGGCTTAAACAACAGAAATTTATTTCTCACAGCTCTGGAGGCTGGGAAGTCCTACATCAAGGTGCTGGCAAGGTGGGTTTCATTCTGAGGCCTCTTCTCTTGGTTTGTAGGCAGTCACCATCTTGCTGTGTGCTCACATCTCGAGTGACTTCTTTGTGTACTTGTGGAGCGAGAGCAAGGGAGTGGAGGAGGAGGAGAGAGAGAGAATGCACCAGCTCTCTGGTGTCTCTTCGTATAAGGGCACTAATCCCATCAGAGGGCCCCACCCTCATGACCTCATCTAACTCTAATTATTTCCTAAAAACCCCGTCTCCAAATACTATTGCACTGGGGGGTTAGGGTTTCAACATATGAATTTGGGGGACACACAAACATTCCGTAACATCACGCTGGGGCTTCAGCCATGCCGTGGTCTTCCAGCCAACTCAGTGTTTTTCCTGAGCACCTGCTGAGTTCCAAGCCCTGGAAACAGAAAAACGAGGAACACCAGGGCCCTGCCCTCAAGCAGTACAGTCAAATCATGACGGTGGTGTCCAGGAGTCTGTGACACTGGGGACATGTTCATGTCACCTCTCTTTGCCTTTGCCCAATTTATTACTTAGGATTGGATTCTACTGGAACTAATAGAAAATCCAAAATAGCAATAGCTTAAACAAAAGAGAAGGTTATCCCTTTCTCACTTACAAGTCCAGGTAGTTAGTCTAGGACTGGTGTGGTGACTCCACTTCACTGGGGACTCAGGGTCCACCCTTCATTCTCAGTAGTGGCTTCTACCTTGTGGTCCAAGGTGGCTGCTCTGGCTCCGGTCATCATGTCCACACTTCAGCCAGCAGAAAGGGAAAAGGGGGAAGAGAAGGAATGTCCCTTCACTTTAAACATACTCTCCAGAAGTTGCACAACCCACTTCCACTTACATCCCCTTGGCCAGTACTTGTGCACATGCCTACTCCTAGCTGCAAGAGAGGCTGGGAAATGTAGTCTTTATTCTCATGGCCATGTGCTCAGATAGAATTATGGCTTCTGTTTCTATAGATATCAAGAGAGAATGGATGTTGGGGGGCAACTAGCAGTCTCAACCATACTTATACTGTTTGCTCTGCTTGGCAGGTCCCTGCCTTTTCTTCCATATGTCTCTCAAGTTCATTTTTAAAAACCAAGCTTACACACTGCCTCCTCCATGAAACCTCCTTGATTTTAACCCCAGTTGAATCAACAGCACTATCTTTTTCTTTTCACTTTCAAATAAACTATATTGATGTATAATTTCTTACAATAAAAGGCACCCAGGGCTTCCCTGGTGGCGCAGTGGTTGAGAGTCCGCCTGCGAATGCAGGGGACGCGGGTTCATGCCCCGGTCCGGGAAGATCCCACATGCCGCAGAGCGGCTGGGCCCGTGAGCCATGGGCGCTGAGCCTGCGCGTCCGGAGCCTGTGCTGTGCAACGGGAGAGGCCACAACAGTGAGAGGCCCGCATACCGCAAAAAAAAAAAAAAGACACCCAGTTTTAAGTGTACCTTTCAATGCATTTTGAGAAATTAACCACCACCAAAATCAAGATACAGAATATTTTTACCTCTGAAAGTTCCCTCATGCCCCTTGACAGTTCATCCTTCTTCAACTGCTGGCCCAGACCATCACTGATCTGCCTCCTGTCACTCTAGATCAGTTTGAACCTCCTAGAGTCTCTTATAAATAGAATCATACAGTGTGTACTCTTGTGTCAGGTTCTTTCACTCAACATAAGGTTTTTGAAGTTCATCCACACTGTCGTATGTATAATAGTTTGTGCCTTTTTATTGCTGAGCAGTATTCCATTGTATAGCCATCCCACAGTTGGTTTTTTTCCATTTACCAGTTGATGGACATTTGGGTTGTTTCCAGTTTGGGGCTATTACAAATAATGCTGTTTTGTATATCATGTACAAGTTTTTGTGTGGATGTATGTTTTCATTTCTCTTGTGTGTACACCCAGGAGTGAAACTGTTGGGTCCTGTGTGAAGTGTATGGTTAACTTTGTGAGAAACTGCCTCTGTCTTTTTCAAAGTGGGTGTACCGTTCTCCATCCCCACCAGCAGTGTTTGAGAGTTCCGGTTGCTCCACATCCTCATCTCTCTCTCTTTGGTTCTACTCTGGGAAATTTCCTCAAATTTATCATCCAGCTCTTCTGTAGGTTTTTTTTTTTTTTCTTCTGTCAGACTGTGTATTAATTAACAAGAGTTCTGTTTTACTTCCTGAATGTTCTTTTTTGAGCATCCTGATCTTGTCTCATGGGTGCAACATTTTCTTTTGTCTCTCTGAGGATTTTTTTTTTGTAGTTTTCTTCTTCCTGCAGAGCCTCTGCGTCCTCTAAATATACTTTTCCTGATTGTTTGGGTATATGTATGCCTATCGCACATGTGAGTTTTCCCTCAAATGTTTGAGGATCCTTGGCTGTGTGCGTGTTAAATGGGGGCCAGAAAAGAAGATGGTTGGGGCTCCAGTGTGCCCCACGCCCACTCACCCCACCCCCCAATGTGGTGAGTGGGTTTTGGTGGCTGATGCCTCACTGCAGGGTGATGCGACAGGGAACTCTGGATATACGCTGGTTTTTGCTTTCTACGGCTGGTCAGAGTCTGCATTGAAGATGTTTCCATTCTCCTAACTGAAAGTGAATTCCTGGCCTCCGCTTGCCGAGAGCCAGGTGGGCAGAGGGCTGGAGGACAAGGTGGGGCAGTCCAGAAACCTTCCCCTAACCCCCATGCTCTCGGGATGGTGCCCCTGCCTCTGCCGGGTCTCCCACAGTCCAGAGGCCTTCTGTCTTACCCCCTCCCAAGTCTCAACCCCTAGTTTTCTGCTGGGACGAGAAGGAGACATTTTCGTGGCTGGGTAGACATAAAGGAAAAGGGGTCTTACTGCCTTTAAGGCTGACTTTCAATAAATCCTTCCAGAGATGCCCGGTGTTGCCACCAATTCCAGACCCTGTGAGGTTCTCTGGTGTAGACCTGAATGCGTGTGCTTTCAGCATCTTGGCTTAGATTCTGCTTTCCTGGCTTTGCTAAGTCAGTGCTACATGTCTGTCTCCTTAATAGAGGCCAAGACTGTTGCTCTTGCCTCTCCTCTGTTTGTTTTGTCCTTCTGAATTGATGC
Source organism: Monodon monoceros (assembly GCF_005190385.1). NCBI lineage: Eukaryota > Metazoa > Chordata > Mammalia > Artiodactyla > Monodontidae > Monodon > Monodon monoceros. The sequence goes on along the minus strand of NW_021703774.1, from coordinate 161,105,570 downwards.
TTTAAAAAAAATCTCATACTGTTGTTTCAGTGGAGTTTCGGCGTGGGGGGTAGAAATAGGGGCTACTGCATTCATCTAACTCACTCTCCTTAACCGTAATCTCTTGCTCTTCTAACTGCTTGGTTCCCTGAGCCTTAGCATCATCATCTATAAAATGGGGCAGGTGATCCCTTTCCTGACAGCTGCCCAGGAGCCTTGGTGAGGATTAGATTAGTTTTTTTACTCATCTAATATTTACTGTTCAAATACCAGGGTTCTAAGTGATGCTTGGCTGAGGGTAGAGGGTACCTTCTAGAGGCTGGGGCTGGAGAATAGGCCAACCCAGGCTGAGGGATACTTTATCAGTTATCTGTTGCCACAATGATACTGCAAAACACATACCCACAAACCTCACTGGCATGTAACACTAAGTTTTTATTTAGCCTGGGAGTCTTCAGGGTTTAGCAGCTCCAGGCTGGGTCGGCTAAGTGACTCTGCTGATCTTGACTGGGGTTGGCTGACTGTGAGCTGACCTAGGAGACCCTTGGACAACTGGGACAACTGGTCAGTTCAGCTCTGCTCCACATGTCTCTCGTTTTCAGTGGTCTAGTCCCAGGATGTTCTCATGTTGATGGCAAAGGGGCAAGAAAGCCAGCCTCTGCTTACATCACATTTGCTGTCATTGGCTAAAGTTAGCCACATGGCTGAGCCCAGAGTAAGCGGACAGGGCAGGAAACCCTGCTCAGAGGGGCAGAGGGCATGGACACAGGGAGAAGTGAGAAACCAGGGCCATCAATGCAACCTCTGTGCCATGGGTGTGCAGGTATGGCTCTGGAACAGAGCACGCCCCACCTTCAAGCTTTCTTCTACTAAACCCACAATACTTTGCCTAAACCAGGAAGCTGGGGTCCTGCTACCCTGATTTGTATTCAGTTGAAAGAGTCAGTCCTTTACTCACTACTCAGAGGAAATGCTCTCCATCTTTAAAACAATCAGGAATGATCTCTCAGATAGAGAAATGCACTCCCCAGGCTTGGGCTGGGCTGTAGATCACAGGCAATTGATTTAACCTGCTTAATTATTTGATTCAATCAGGAGTTAGCTTAATTATTTTCTTGCTTCTCACCTCTTTTGAATCCATTCTGGAAACTGATTATGTCTTTAACACCAGCCCAGAGATAAGCATTTCAATTGGGAAATGTAATTAGCCAAGGAAAATGGATGTGGGTGCCGCCTTTTGTCAAAGCACCATTAAAATCCAACTCTGGTCAGTACCAACGTGGTGGAAGACAAAGGGTGCAGTTTGCTTCTCTCGGGACTGGAGAGGAACGCCCAGCAGCAAGTGGGGAATTAGGCATCTTAGAGATGGAGGCTCATTCATTCATTCATTCAGGAGGCATTTCTAGGCCAGTTCTGGGCTGATGCCAGAGATGCAGAGGTGAATTGGCCATGTCCCTTGGCCCAAAGAGTTCTCCTCCTAGAGGAAAGTATCCACATGTAATTGTGAGATACGCAGTGCTGGAAATACAAAGGAAGGAGCAGCTGACTCTACCTCTGGAGCTTCACAGAGCAGGTAGTGTCCAACTGGGCCTTGGAGGATGAGCTAGAGCTGCCCAGGCAGAGAAAAGTAGAACGGCCTTCTAGGCGGAGTGCACAGCATGTGCAAGGGCACGGTGGAGTGAGAGCCTGGGAACTGTTGTAGAGGCAGCTTAGGCAGGTTAGAGCAAAGCCGCCGGGGGGCCTCCTAGGCCCTCCTGCGGCCCCCCAGAGCACAGGTGTGCACTGTGTCCTCAGGCCATCCCATCTCACCTTCCAGTGCCCCTCTCCCCCACCCCCGCCATCCTCCTTCTCCACCCCACTCTGCCTTTCAGAAGGAGTTCTAGAAGAATTCTCCTGAAGTGTTTGGGTTTTTTTGTTTTTTTTGCGGTACGTGGGCCTCTCCCTGTTGTGGCCTCTCCCGTTGCGGAGCACAGGCTCCGGACGCGCAGGCTCAGCGGCCACGGCTCACGGGCGCAGCCGCTCCGCGGCATGTGGGATCCTCCCGGACCGGGGCACGCACCCGTGTCCCCTGCATCGGCAGGCGGACTCCCAACCACTGCGCCACCAGGGAAGCCCTGAAGTGTTTGTTTTAACAGAAGTTTAGGATACATGACTTTGGTGGGAGACTCTGAACAGTCTGAAAGCTGGGGGGTGGATTCAGGACAACTAAGAACAACAGACTTGGGTTCTAGAGCTGAAGAATAGGCAGGTGGAACGGAAGGGCCGACAGCCTGGGCAGAGGTATGGCGGTGGAGTATGCTGAACTGAGTGTGACGATAGCATGAAAGGAGAGGTGGGTACTGAGCTGCCCAGGAGGGCAGGGGCTACGCCACAAAGGGCCTTTTAGAGGGTAGTTGGAGACCAGCTCCTTGGCCTTGGCCTCTGTGGTGGGAGGACTGCAGGCATGGGGGCCTCTCTAACACTGCCTGGGCTATAGCTGCTGCTGCAGTCCCTCTCCTGCAAGCCCTCACTATTTCAAAAGCTGTACGTGCTCAGGGCAGTGGTCGCTGGTTTGCTTGGATCTCTGCCTGAGACTGAAGGCTGTCTGGAATGTGGTGGGGTGGAGAGGTTACCTGACCAGGTGGCTCCTGCACCTGGGAGAGGGAGGGAGGACCTCCTGCTGCCAGGGCCAAGGAAACGATGAGCCACCACACCTGTGCCCACCTGGCTCCTATACACCTTTACCCTCAGCCATCGTTACAAGGAAAAATACAGCCAAGGAAGACCATGAGCTAACAGAAGTTGCCAGGCCCTGCCTCACTCTGAGACGCCCACCCAACTGTCTACCAGATCCCATCCCATCTGATCTATGCACACTTGAGTTTTTAATGGAGTGGTGACCAGCATGTGTGCAAGTTTATCTGCTTCTTTTTCACTTGATAGGATCTGGTAGCCTCTTTCCCTGCCCTACCTAAGTGGGACCCTTCTCGCTGGCGAGGCAACTGGTATAGGGAGAGAGCACCAACACTGTAGGCATTAAGCCTATGGTTACTGCTTACTTGCTGTGTGACCTTGGGCAAGTTGCTTAACCTCTCTGAGCCTCCAGACATCATCTGAAAATGGAAATACTATAACCTCTGCTGGAGAGTTGACAAAATGCTCGGTTTGGTGCTTGGCATGTGTGACCTACTAAACAAGTGACCATGATTATTATGGGACGTTTATAGGGTGCAGCTCAGATTACTGCCTAGTGCACTAGCTGGGTTACCTTGAGCACCAGTGGTTTAATCTCCATGAGCTTCAGTTTCCTCCTCAGTGGAATAAGGGTAATGGCACCCGTAAGGGTGGGTGTAGGTCTCAGACAAGTTAATTATTGTGTGAAAGACTGTGGAAGTTGATGCTTTTTGTCCTTATTTTTTTTTATTCTTCTCTGTCTCTCCATAGAGCCTGGCCCAGGGTGTTGATGGTTTTTACTGTCAGGTGATTTGAGAGCCCCTCTCATGTCCCCAGCTAGCACTGGCAAGTGGACATTGGGCAAAGGTGAGAGCACAGGAGACAGAGGAGGTCGGTGTCTGCAGCCACCTGCTGAGAACGGGGCCGCGGGACCATGTGTACAGGATGAGGTGGCCCTGCCCCTGAATCCAGGCTCCAGAGGCTGAGGGTGGGGCATTCTCCATCCCTACCTCTAAGCTATGGGTGAGGAAACCCTCTCAGCAGAAGGACATGTAATGACCAGGATCCTGTTAAAGTTGTCGTTGCTCAGATCCAGCTCAGCACTTCACATAGCGCTCAGGCCTTCCTCCTGTCTTCTTATGGGGTCTCAGCACCAGTCCTGGGCTGGGAGTGCAGGACTGCTTAGGGGTGCGGTGCAGGGTGAGCCTCAGCTACCAGTGCGGGCTTCCATCCTGAACCCCTGCTCCCTGCCAGACTGGCTGGCGGAACGCTGAACCACACGAGGTTCTCAAATCTCCAGAGAGAGCAAGCGTGTGCCCCGAGCACAGAACCTGGCAGGAGAACCCCAGAGCAGGAGGATGTGGGGCTATGCAGAGAAATGACAAGGTTTTGATAATAGTGTCTACCTGACATGTCTGAAAAATCAGACGTGCATCTTCCTGGCAGGGCATGCAATTTCCTGTTAATGAGTTGTGAGAGGCTGGAACAAGTTATCAGGGAGGCAGGGCCAACTCCTTCCCAGGGGAGCCACTAGGAGACAGAAGCCAGGCCCCAGGGGGCTCAGCCCTTTGGGCAGCATCTCTGCCAAGGGGCAGAACTAAAGTCTGGAGTGAGGGTCTCCAATCTGGGTCAGGATCTGCTGATAGATCTGGACCCCTTGCCTGGAGCTTCTCCAAGACCTTGGCTGCACTCCCCCTACCTCAGCAGGGGCTGTACAAAGTCCACTCCCCTTCGGGCTCTCGGAGAGACCAAAGCCACAACACCAGCAGTGAATGGCATCTCTGTAGCCTTCCCTGCTTGCAAAGCACCACTCACATTTGTCATCTTATTAGCCCTTCACAAAAATCTGCATTAGAGAAACTGAGGCCCAGAGAGGCGAAATAACATGCCCGAGGTCATTCTGTATAATGGGTGTATTTATTTAAGGTAATGCTAGATGCTATAACAGATAAACCCAGAGACCTTTTTATGGATTGAGAACAGACATTTACTTCTTGCTCATGTAAAGTCACATTGATGGGAGGAGGAGGGAGCTTTGCTCATCACAGTCACTCGGGGACCCAGGGTGATGGAGCTTCCATCATTTTCAGATTGTGACTCCCAAGGTCACCTCAGCCTTGGAGGGTCCCACAGGGGGTTTTATGGACCAGGCCTCAATATGTATGTAAATTATACCCATATTCCATTGGCCAGAACTTGCTCATAGGGCCCCACCTAAATGCAAGGAAGGTGGGAAATGCAGTTCTTGACTAGGTATAGTAGTTTCCCCACAACGGCTCTGCCTTCCTTAGAAGGGGAACATGATCTTTGCTGGACCTAATAGAGGGTGTTTTCCTTAAACAAAGGCTGGGGACCCTGGATCAGAGTTTGATGGGAGGTGGTCACTTAGAAGTCAACAAGTGACCAACATGTACTAGACCTGGAAGAAGACACAGGATGTTCCTGACCCTTTGAGTTCACAGACACTGCCCCAGCCTTCAATAAAGTCCAAACTCCTCAGCCTGGCATTCACCGACCTTCACAGGAGGACTCCAGTGCAGCTTGCAGCATTCCCTCCCTCGTCCCCCTCCCCACATACCCTGTGCTCCTCCCTGACCAACCCCTCACCTCAGGGCCTTTGCACATGCTGTGCCTTCTGCCTGGAATGTTCTTCCTCCAACTCTCCACCCTGCAGACTCCTGCTTGTCCTTCTTGATCCCAGTCAGAGGTCATCTGTGAGGCTTCCTTCAGCAGAATTAGCTGCTTAGCCAGCATTGACTGAGAGCTCAATGTGTACCAGGCACTACGTGAAAGGCTTTATGGGAATGAACTCATACATAACCCCCCAAGCCTATGAGCTGGCCATCCCACTTTATAGATGAGGAACCCAAGTCTCTGAGAGGTTCAGAAACCTGCGTGAGGTCACACAGTGGGTGGCAAAGACAAATTCCAAACCCAGGTCTCTATGTTCGCAGCTGAGACTTAATCACTGGGTAAACTTCCACCTTTTATTAGCACCGGTCACAATACATCACAATTATTTGCTTACTTAATAGTGTGCTCTGAATTTGCTGTCTTTCTGAGAAAGCAGCTGCAGACTCCCTGAGGGCAGAAGTCCAGCTGATCATCCTGGAATTTCCCTCACCATTGCCACCATGCCGAGGTCTGGGTGGCAGTTTTCTCTCGAATAAACTCCTTATCCTCCGAGAACCAGAACCAGAAATTCCTCAGATTATCATCTATCATAATCCCCTCCCTGCTTGCCTGTCAGTTTTTGAAAGTTAACCTGAAACCATTTGAAAATGATCTGAGAGGCATAGCCCAGCCTTCTCCATGCATGATTAAGTACGATGGCTTCTTAATGATTTGAGCTGTGCCTTCCGTGAATTGACAAAAGTGGATTACCATATATTTCTGAAAACTGCGCTGCTGAAATCAGATTCTTTTTCATTTTCTCAGTCATCCTCACAGACCTTTGCTGAGAATGACAAATACTTGGGCTTTAATTGTTTAGTCGCATGAGGGTGGCACCTCCCAAGTTCTGAGAACTGCTCTCGCTGGGATAGCAGTGAAAGGCTTCCTGGGGTTCGATCTTTAGGAAATTGAACTGTGTGTTTTCTCTGAAGCGGAGGGAGCTGTCTTCTGGGCCGCAGCACGTTTGCTACATTTGCGAATTGCATAGGCCCCCAGATCTAAATCAGAGGCAGTTCTCACCCAGGAAACATGCTCAGAGCTGTCATGCCAGGGATGAGGAGTGGGTGGACGTGGGAAGGTGGGTGAGGGGCCTCTCCCTGTTCAGCCCATGCACAGACCTCTCCCTCCTGCTCCCTCTTTCTGCCAGACTCTGCCACATCCAAGCCACCCACACCTTCAAGCGGGGTGTTATTAGTCCCTTTTGACAGATGCAGACTCTTGGCTCAGACAGCTTAAGCAACATGGTTGTGACCACACAACTGGTAATATATAGAGCCAACGGTCAAACATTTTGACTAGAAGCCTGTGCTTTTTCCACTATCACGTCTGCCTATTAAAAAAATCAAATAAAATTAAATGAAAGGTGACTCAGAGGCACCTCCTGTGACCCATTTACATTTAAAGAAAAAAAAACCTTCCCTGTCCACCTATTAGTGCAGTCTCTCTAATAACATGCATTATCTGACATTATCCCCATTTCACAGATGAGGGTGTTGAGGCTTATGTGGGTAAAGTAGCTAACCAGAGATCACACAGCTAGGAGCAGTGAGGTAGGGTTTTGTTCTACGTCTCCCTGACTCCAAAATAAATTCCTCACCTCATCCTTTGTAGGAAATAAAAATCTGCCCAGAGATTCCCCCATCTAGGTTAGGTGGTCAACACAGGTAGGTCTGCGAATGGGAAGTGTGTTAGTTTCTGTGTAAAATGCATGCACGTGTCCTTTCAGTTAGGGGGGGTTGGGACGGCTTCTATCAGTTTCTGGAAGGGGCTTATGGATTAAGGAAAGGGGAGGTCCCTGGTCTGTAGAGGAGGGCAAGTCACCCTCCTGTTCTTCCCTGCATTCTGACGGTGAATCAGGTGGGGCCATCGCGGGCCTGATGGGGAGAGGGCCAGAGCTGGTCTGGCCTCTGCTCATGCTTGCTCGGGCTCCTTCTCAGTTCTCTCTCCAGATTAATTCCATATACGTTTACTCAGACCCTACTGAGCGCCCAGCATCATAGATGATTCCGAGATGAATATGAAAAGATCTCTGCCTTCCAGGCTCCTGCCTGTGAGAGAGACAGAGCAACACAGACCCTCCTGTGAGTTGGCCTGGCCAAGTGATCAGCAGTGGGACCCAGAATGGTGCAGGGAGGAAGCGTCACTCCCTTGAGGGGATCTGGGAAGGCTTCCTGGAGGCTGAGCATCACGGGCGGGGCTCCTGTGGGGAGAGGCACCAGCTCCTCTCACATAGGTGGTAACTGCTATAGAGGGGCACTGCTCCAGCCCACAGGTGGGAGGTGCTGCGAGGCCCTGAGGAGATGGCCTGGGGGTCTTGTGGATGTGGGCACCTCCCTGGGGCCCTCTCAGACCCTCTGAACCTGGCCAAGTTCCCAGAAATTGCACAGAAACAGGATGGCACAGCAGTGAAATGCGGAGCCTCCGAGGCAGCCGGCCTGTGTTGAATCCTGGCTGCCCCATTCATCACCTTGGGAAATTTGCATGACCACTCTCAGCCTCAGTTTCCCGATCTGGAAAAGAGCAACACAAATTACACCCTCCTCATAGCGTTGTTGGGAAGATTTTAAAGAGGTGCCTCCGTCTGCCTCCACACAGGCTCAACTGAGGCTGGCCATGGAACGGCTGCTGCCTCCACTGTGTGATCTCTAACCCTCAGGATGGGGCATGGTTGTCCCCATTGTACAGATAAGGAAACTGAGGCAGCTAGAAAGTGTGGCTCCAGGGCTCTGCCCTTTCTGCTGGCCCATTCCCTGCAGCTCAGCCATCCCAGAGACTAGAAGGACCCTCCGCTGGGGCGCAGCTCTGTACCAGGCTCTCCCGGCACTGCCTCTGCCATCTCTTTATGTTTCTTGGGGTGAATAGGGCCTCTTTGATTTCCTTGCTTTTCCCCTTTCCAGTAAGCATCAGTCATCTTGTTATCACAGCCACACATCTGTGCCTCTTGGCTCTGGTCCACAGGCTGTGTTTGCCATGATCAATGCATAGCTCTGTGTGGCCACCACGTATATCCAAGATGATATTGTGACCTTGCATCCGTGGGCCTGGGAGGCCCCGGTGCTTCCAGAGGGCAGCTGGAGGCTCCCCCAACGGGGCTGAAGTGAGGCGACTGGTTGATGGTGCCCTGTGCTCTTGGTCAATTCTTCTTGCCCCGGACTGGTAACCAGCTCCCCACCAGCTAGGGGCACCTCCAGCCACCTTCAGGGGATCCCAAAGCACAGGCCCAGGTACTCCCTGCCTCCCTCCTACCCATCCTAAGTGACTAGTGGGCACTCACCAACCCAGATGGGTAGCTCCCTGAATTACTCTACAGGGGGTCTCCCTCCAGGACACTTCACACAGCAGCTTGAGTATCACTTTAAAACACCAGGCAAATGGGGGTCTCCCTAAGCCATCCACACAAGCCTCCCCGAGCCACCAAGGCCCTGTGTGGTCTGCCTCCACACCCCATCACCACCCACCATGTTCCCTTTCTCACCACCCCACACCACCTCTCTGCTCCACAAACAGGCCAAGACTTCCCCGCTCCATTCTATTTGCTGTGCATCTGCCTGGCCCGACCCCCTCTTTCCTCCTGTGCTTCCTTCAGGCCTCAGCTCAAATGCCGCCCTCTCCTGACTGTACACCCGCTCTCTTTCCCTTTATCACATTTGGTCCTTTGTAACTCGGTGTCATCTGTGTGACACCCGGTTGGTGTCTTTCTCCCCCACCAGACCTTCAGCTCCTTGAGGGTGGGGGACCAGGACCGTCCATTCTCCAGCACAAGGCACATCCTGAGCACCCCAAAATATGTTTTTGGGTAAATGAATAAATATTGAGCAAGTGACTTAATTCCTTGAAATTTCAATCTTCATCTGTAAAAGAGGGACAATGATAGCGTTTTCACGAGGTTTAAAGAAGATGTGTATAAGACGGTGCCTGACACAAAGCGCTATCTGCAGCTGTTCTTATTAACCTCTGTGGTTGGCATTTAGGAGAATCTCACATTCCACAAGTGAACTTCGTTTGGGTGTCTGCCCTGAGCCAGGATTTCAGAGCACCATGGAGTTGGTCGCTGCCCGCCTACACCCCCCCACACCTCACACCACATTAGGAACAGCCTCTGGTGAGGTCACTGGCTCCCTGGAGGCTTCCTCGTCTAGGTGTGAGGCAGTGGGCGGAGGGCATCCTTCAGTAGATCTCAACGATGCCTTTGCTCTTCAGGCTTCGATTAAACAGGCTTAGATTCAGCCCTGAAGACACTCACTGCCTGGGATGGACTTGAGAAAAGGACACGGATGACACAGATTACTATAATGAAAGTTGAAAGCAATTCTTTTAATAAAAGTTCAGCGGAGGGAAACCTCAGGTCCAGGTGGGGCAATCAGGGATGTCTTCATGGAGGAAGCAGCATTTCCTCCAAGACTTAAAGTAGACATTGGGTTTGGACATTTGTGGAGACATTTTGGGTTAGAGGAGGGCCTTCCAAGAAGGAACAGCTTGAATAAAGGGCTGGAAGGCGAGAAAGAGTGGACCTCATAGAATCTGTAGTCCAGCTAGACTATGGAAAACGTGACAAGACCATTAAGAAATAGGGCTGGGGGGCTTCCCTGGCAGTCCAATGGTTAAGACTCCATGCTTCCACTTCAGGGGGCACAGGTTCAATCCCTGGTCGGGGAACTAAGATCTCACATGCCACACGGCCAGTGAGTGAGTGAGTGAATGAATAAATAAATAAGTGCTTTTGGATAAAAAAAGAAATAGGGCTGGAAGGGCATTATATCAGTCAGCTATTTCCAAAAATAATGCCATGTAACAAATGACTCCACAGTGAGTGGCAGGCAACAGTGAGCATTTATTTCTCGTTCATGTAGCTGCAGATAGGCTTGGGTTTGGTTTATCTAGGCTATGCTCAGCAGGTCCAGGTCTGCTCCACCTATCTGTCATCCTTCATGGACCTTCATGCCTATTTTAGACTTGCTCTTCTCCAGGTGAAAGGTGGACACACAGGAGGGCAAACCCCCCCCCCATGCAAGCTTATTTCAAACCTCTGTTCAAGTCACATCCACTAATCCCATTGGCAAGTCTCATGGCTAAGCCTAAAGTCAGAGCCAGTTTTAATTCCCTACCCACCATGAGGCCAAAGCAGGTTACATGGACAAGACCAAGGTTGATGGGACAGGGATGTTTACCCTTCCCATGGAAGTAGAGGGATAGTACTGGGCAATTATCTAATTTGCAGGTAGAAGCCAGAGTATGGAGGGACTCTGGGTCTGCCCTCAGGAGCTTCCCATAGCAGCAGTTGGATTTAGTGTCTCTTGGTGCGAGCAGCCAGGGCTCCGGCCTTTGCTCTTCTTCCCACTGAGGCAAGAAGTGTGTTAAAAATATCACAGTGGGCTTCCCTGGTGGCGCAGTGGTTGAGAGTCCGCCTGCCGATGCAGGGGACACGGGTTCGTGCCCTGGTCAGGGAGGATCCCGCATGCCGCAGAGTGGCTAGGCCCGTGGGCCATGGCCGCTGGGCCTGCGCGTCTGGAGCCTGTGCTCCGCAACGGGAGAGGCCACGGCAGTGAAAGGCCCGCGTGCCGGAAAAAAAAAAAAAAAAAAAAAATCACAGTGCCTGCCCAGCTTGGTCCCGACTTCCTGAGATGCCATACCTCCTGCCCGCCTAATCTGCAAGGGATCCTAGCTTTGCCTTCTTCTGCTGGAAATGAGCCTTATGGTAACAGACCCGTGCATTGAGCACCTACTCTGTGCTGGGTGTATCAAATTCTCTTGTACTGAGTGCCTGCTGAGAGCTCTTTGTATACATTCATCTGAACTGGGCACACCTTTCTGAAAAGGAGACCGCATTGTCCAATTTTTCTGAGGCCCAGAGATGTCAAGTCAGTTGCCCAAGATCACACAGCTGGGAAGGGATGAAGCTGGGATAACCAAACCCATAAGGTCAAATGGTCTGGAAGGTGGTGTCTGGTTACAGCTCTGCCCTGAGCTGCTGTGTGACTTTGGAGGATCCTGGGTACTAATTTCTCCATCTGCCTTTTCTTCTCTCAGAGATGCTCTGAGATAAAAGCACTTCAGAGCTTGCTATACAGCGCTGTTGCAGGGAATTTTTTTGAATACCAGTTTCCAGGTCAGACTGCACCCTCAGCTCTTCTTTAAAAACAAACAAAACGTTAACATTTTTAAACATACCTGGTTTTCCAACGAGGAACCCTGTCCGGTAGACTGCTTCAGTGAACCGTGTCAGGCCATTCGTCACAGTGAACCTCATCCAGCGCTCGACCACAGCAAACATTCTCCATCCGGCTGTGGCAGGAAAGCGTGGCATCTGTTTGGGAAGAGTGGAGGAAGCCATTAGTTCCACCAGGGCCCTGACGTCTGCAGCTGTCCATCTTATTCCTCTGACAGTGTTTTCCTTGGATAGCTGGCCACTGCTCTGAGTGATATGTTTTCTCCGAGGCCAAGAGGCCTTGTAAAGTGTTTGGAAATCCCTAAGAAAGCGCTGTGGGCATTTCCACCAGTCGTTTATTCATTCAACAGCCATTTGTTCTTGCTTTCTCAGTGCCTGGCCTGGGGATGGATGGTACGGCTCCTGGGAAGAGTCCGAGCCAGCCACTGCCCTTTGAGATTCACAGGCAAAGATGTACGGTGTAGTGCGAACAGTGCTATGACGGAGCACCTGCAGGCAGAGCAGGGCAGGCTTGCAGAGGAGGGAGTGGTCAGCTCTGCTTGTGGCTCTGGAACATCTGAGAGAAGACACAATGCTCTTGCATCAGCAGACACTGCAGGGTGTTTAGGGAGCTGCTAGTGGTCTGCTCTGGGTAGAGCATTGCATGCAAAGAGAGCAGGAGGGAGGTGAGACTAGAGAGGTTGCCAAGGCCTGGACCACAGGCACCCTGCATACTGTGCCCAGGACTTTGAACTTGGAGAACAGGAGGCTTTGAGGGCTTTTTTTAAGGGCAGTGACATGGTCAGACCTGATCACCTTTTATTAATCAGCCTCTAGTAAGAGCATTCTGTTGGCTTCCAAGAATAGTTTGTAAAAAATATCTTTAGTCCTTCTGGAGGCACCAAGAAACCTTTTTCTGGAAACACTCAGCCCCTCAACACAACTTTATGTGATCCAGGAAATAACCATCATGGAAAGATTCAGGGAAAGTATTCCTATTGGAAAACAAACAAACAGATAACCCAGACCTGATAAAAATGGAGAGGTCCTAATCCCTAAAAAGATTTTATGCAGCCAGAAGACCTGATGTGGTTTTAAACAATGTACTTTGGGGTAGTGGGGATATCACTTTAATTCATCTTCATAGAAACCCATGTGGCAGAACATTCCAGCTGCTACTGCTGCTTAACAAATTACTCCAAAACTTACTGGCTTAAAACAATTATTTTATTATGCTCACAGATCCAGGGGGCTAGGAATTCAGAAAGGTCACAGTGGGGACAGCTTCTCTGCCAGGATATATGGGCCCTTACCTGGGAAGGCTTGAAGGCTGAGGGTGACTTGACAGCTGGAAACTTCTGGAAGCTTTTTCATTCACATGTCTGGAATTGTTGCAGACTGTTGGCTGGAACCGCAAATGGGTTATCAGTCAGAAAACATACGTATGGCTTCTCCATCTATTCTCTCCTTGTGGGCTACCTTGGGCTTCCTCACAGTATGGCGGCTGGTCCCAAGAGCCAGCATTCCAAGAGATAGGAAGTAGAAACTGCCTGTTTCTTAAGGTCTGGGCCTGGGAACTAGCAAATCATCCATTTTGCTTTATTTTGTTATTCCAGGTAGTCACAAATTTCCACCCAGGTTCAAGGAGAGGAGTGTGGAAAGAGGTCCTCTTGTGGGATGGGATATCCTGCGGCATCCGTCTTTGGGAACTGTGACCTGCCCCACAGCCATATTGGTTTCTTTGGAAGCTGAGAAAAACATTTGTGTTGTTTTCTTTACAGATTAAGAAAAGTCTCTGTGGATTATATCCTCAAATTAAATGCAACCATTAGTATTTGGCTCTGGGGATACTGTGGTAATAGGCTACGCCTTGGGTGATTTTTGTTTCTATCTAAACATTCTTCCTGGAGCTTATGTTTTCCAGCCTGACCCATTTCTCTTTGCTAATATAATGTCACATGAAAACCTCATCATCATTAATATGGCAGAGTCAGGAGAGGGGATACAAACCACAGTCCAGCAGGGCAGGGTGGTTCCTGGCCAGGCAGCCCCCAGGGGAGGAGGTTATAAGAGCCTGGGGTCCATTCCCTTGTAGAGCCCGACACGCGTGACAGATAGCTCTGTGCAGGGCACTGGTGTGGACACACTCAGCCACCCTGGCCGATGCGGCCACAGCCTGCTGGGAGGGTCTCCTCTGTCTATTGGCACCAGCCCCTAGAGCAGACAGTTGAGCTGCCCTGGTGACCTGGGTGGTCACGGAAGATACCCGGGCAGTAGGCTCAGTCTGTTCAACTGACACGTTGACCTTTAATGCCTCTGGGTGCCAGACTATAGCCAGGCACTGAGAGATATGAATGAGCCACGGTCCCCTCGAAGCCTTCCCTGCCCAGGAGGAGGGGGCCCTTTATTCCCAAATACTTGTCGTGTACCTGTGATGGGCAGGAAAGTGTTCTAGGCAGTGGAGGGCAGCAGTGCACAAAACAGAGCTCTCCCCACCAGGAGTTTTATGCTCCATCAGGAAGACAGTAAATAGGGAAGCAGACCCACGTGTAACGTTGCTAGGAATAAAGGCACTGGGGAAAAATAAAGAGGGAACAGGAAGAGCGATGGGGGTGCTATTTCAGCAGAGCGATCGCAAGTGCCAAGGCCAAGACTCTAAGGCTTGGAGGGCGCCAGCAGCCGCAAGGAACTGGAGTGGAGGGAGAGAAGCCAGGCAGGGAGAGGAGGCCAGGGCCAGGTCACAGCCTCCGAGGCAAGGGGGAGCCCTGGGAGGGTTTTGAGCAGAGGAACGGCATGATAGGACTTGCATTTCTGAAGGCAGTAGCCCAGAGGAGGTGAGGAGTGAGTGGCGGCTGGAACCCTTGTGAAAACAGAGCCGCCAGGATTTGCTGTGGGACCAGATGTGGGGGCGAGAGACGCAAAGTCAAGGGCTTGGGGCCACAGCTCTTGGGAGGAGGGGGCTGGCATTCACCGAGGTGGGAAGACTGTGGGAGGGGCAGGTTTGGAGGGAGGCGCAGGATTTGCTTTCAGACGAGTTAAAGGTGAGATGTGTGTGGACCTCGGAAATGTGAGTAAGGAGTTATTGGAGAGCGAGTCTGGGCTCCCGAGGTCAAGGTCCTGGCTGGAAATTTAAATCTGGGAACCATCAGCATGTGGATGGTATTTAAGCTGTGAGACCAGATTGAATCACTAAAGGAAGGAAGGTGGACAGAGAAGAGGCCCAAGGATGGAGCCCCAGGCACCCCGGTCTTTAGAGGCCTGGTGATGAGGAAGAATCAGCAAGTGAGACTGGGAAGGAGCAACCACAGGGTGAAAAGGAGAAGCACGAGGAAGAGCGGCATCCTGAAGGCAGATCCAGTGAGCGGGGTGCCAAGGTGTTGGTGCAGGTGCCCGAGACGGGCCAGCTGGTCTCCTGCCCTCCAGCCTGCCCACCCCCACTGGCAGCCGTCTCTCGAGCGTGGAGACAACTCTGCTGCAGACTGCGCCCCTGCTATTTCGGAGGACGGGGCAGTAAATTGACGAACCCTTTAGAGTGATGAGAAAGGAGCACGTGTCGTGGCGATGGGGGTACACGGAGTACAGGCATGGAAGGTGGACCCTGAAGGGCTGGGGAAGACTTCTCGGGGAGGGTGAGACTTCATGCAGGCTGTGGGGTGAGGATCACAGTGGCTTCCTGGGTGAGGAGGCACTGGGCAGGCTCTGGACCCCTCATGAGCAGGTGGAATGGGGAAGGCAACTCCTAGCAAAGTTTGTAGAAGAGTCGCAAAAGTCGGGGAGTGTACTGAATCTGCAGGGAATAGGGAGGGGCCCATTAGGGTTGGGAGCTCTGGCCTTTGGGGCTGCTTGGAGACAAGGCAGGGAAGGGGTGTGAGAGAAGCATGAGCCTCAAGGATCTCATGGTCTAGTTAGGGGGCGAGACAGAGCCCCACAGTGCAGGGCGGGAATGGAGGGTGCCTGAGTCAGAAGCCCAAGAAAGTGCTTCGGGAGCTCTCTGGGCGGGAGGAGGTTGTCTGGGTGCAATCAGGGAAGGCTGCCAGTGGGAGGTGACCTTGAAGAAGGTGTAGGCTTTGCCCAGAGGCACATTTCTGTGCCTCTTGTCAGAAGAGACCACACATGCAAAGGTAGGAAGGCCAGAGGATGCAGCCTGTGTCCAGGAAGCAGAGCTTGATGCGAGATATTAGCCAGATCCTTTGGATTCAGACCCAAAAGACTTTACGCGCGCGCGCACACACACGCACACACGCACAACTCTTTATTGTATGGTTGTACTGTGAAGCCACTGCAGGTTCCTGAGCTGGGGATGGACACAGTGGATCTGGTTTTCGGGAGACAGATCAGGTGACAAGATACAGGGTGAATCAGAGGGGAAGGAAGGGGTCCAGGAGGTAGGTAGACCCTTTTGGAAAAAGGTGTACACCCAGGTCAGGGGTGGGAAGCAGCAGACACAGGTGGGACCCATATGACACTTTTCCTTTAAGTTGGGTCAAGGCTCTCGCAAGCCGCGTCTTGTGCCTGCACTGCCCAACAGGGTGGTGAGAGGCCAGTAATACAGGAGTGTCACAAGGCCTCGGTGACCCCAGAAGACTTTGTGGCGGGGCTGCCCAGGGCCAGCTGGGGACAAGGAGGGCCACACTTCTGTTTGTGGGGACCAGCTCATGTGTACCCAACGTCATGCCAACTCCTTTCCATCCACCCCCCCACTTAACCCTCCCAGCAGCCTTACGAGGTTGGTCCTACTGTAATCTCCATTTTTTCAGATGAGAAAAATGAGGCTCAGTGAGGTACGGTGACTTGCCCTGCACATAGCTAATACATAGTGGAGCCAGGATTTGAACCCACATCTCCCTGGCCAGGCCAGTGTTTCAAGGTGAGCTAAGGGACCCCAGCAATAAGAACAATGAACTGATTTGTCAAGCACTTACACCGTGCCAGGCATGTACAGATGTCTTTATCAGGTGTCTTTAGGCTGGGCAGTATATGATACCTTTGTCCCAGCTCAGGAACCTTCAGTGGCTCCTCAGTACCCCAGCCCAGTGGTCTTCACCTCATTTTACAGATGAGAACTTTGACACTTAGAGCAGATGGGTTGCTGGCCCAGGCTGGGATGTGAACCCAGAGCTGTGTTCTTTTAACAGAAGAACACAGGAAGGGGAGCCAGCAGGGGCCTTTGTGAACAGCAACAGTTCAGAGCTAGAGCCGGGAGGGTGGGCCGCCCAGGAGAGTGGGCCGCCCAGGCCCAGGGAAGCTTCCAAGCTGGCCACCTGACTCTTTGTGCCCCACTGGCTCTTTACATACAAGTTGTGGGCCTGCTGACTGAATAGGCAGCTGTCTTTTTCCCTGGGGAGCTGCCCCAGGTCGGCTGTGGGTGCAGATAGAGTTGAATTCGGGATAGGGCCTTCTCTCCTGCCCGGCCTGGCCGCCAGGTAACCTCTGGCCTGAAACGGAAAGCTTTCCAGTAAGTGCCTTGCTGGCCTGCAGCCCAGCTGTGTGGTAGGTGGGAGCGGAGAGGCAGGAGGACTTGGACACCCGAGAGCAGGGGCAGAACCTTGCCAACAAATCTTTTAGCGAGTTGCCTCCTCAGCCGGCTGCCTCGGGAGTGTTCGGGAAGGACAGCTGGTCACGAGGAGCCCTGGCTGCCCTCCCAGCCCAGCCAAGGCCCTGGGGCCTCGGGACTCAGGGTTGGCCCAGGAGACGGAGGGCCTGTGGGGTGAAAACACCAGGCAGCCCGGGGCAGGATCCAGAAATCGGGTACTCTGGGCCGCCTCTCCCTTGACCTTGAAGGACACACAGCTTGGGCTTCTCTTCTCTTCACGCGTCAGAGCAGGCTCCTGCCCCCGCAGGGGAGGGGGACTTAGCAAGCAGATCCGAACTTGTTTTCCCAGGAAATTGAGAGGCCCTCTTGTGGAAAACACACTACACGTGGCCCGGCCTGGGGCTCCATTCCTCCCTTGGGCTAATCTTGGGCGGGACCTCTCTGGGGTCCTCATCTATGAAATCTAGGGGTGAGGCAGCCGCATCTCAAAAATCCCTCCAGGGCCTTAAGAAGTCAGGTGTGAGGCCCTGTGGTTAACAGGGAGGGACCCTGGCATCAGAGCCAGGAGTGTGGACCCCAGACCTGTGCCCTTTGGCCTGGGCATGTCTCAGTCCCTCTCTGGTCATGTGTGGCCCATCTGGGTCCCAAGGCCTGAGCACCTCAGGAGGGTAAAGAGTTGCCACGAACCGTGCTCAGCCTTGGACACCTACAGGGGAAGCAGCCAGGATAAACCAGAAAAAGACCAACTTGGTTTGGCTTTGAGTGTTTTCCTACTAATCCTTAAGTGTAGGAGGGGTTGACATTCTGGAAATTCACTTCAACTCAAAAGCCGAAGCCGTCCCAGGACACATGTCTCTGGATTGGGAAACGCCTGCATCCCCCAGCCCTCCCCTTCCTCCACTCTTCCTTGCAAACCCTCCCTTCTGGAAATGTGTCTTTAACCTCCAGACTTAACTTTTTCTCAACTTCTCCCGGATCTCCCTCCCATCCTTTTCCAAGCCGTGCCCTTTATCTGACCTTGCCCAGCCTAGAGAGGTGGTTAAGTGTTTGAGTTTCACAAGGATTCTCTGCCTGCGAAGTCAACACAAGTGAGCAGTTAAGGAAGCACTAATTAAGGAGATTAGACGCTAGCTCTGAATGCAGGAGTGCCCGCAAAGCCGTACTTCAGACTCAAGTGGGGCTCAGCACCTGTCAGGGAGCTCTAGTGTCCGCTGGGGGAAGGTGGAGACTGTGAGTCTCAGTGCTTTGAGCCTCTGCAAGGAGGACATGGAAGGAACAATTACTCCTCTGAAGTTACCCTCTAGTCCCGAAAGGAAACTGCTGCTGCCTGCAATGACTAAAGTTGTAAGGAGTTGATGGGAGGCCACCATCTCTTCCAGGAAGCCCCCCAGATGGCCCCAGGCACATCTCTTTCTCCCTCATTTCTTCCTTTACCATCCTCTAGAAGGCAGGCTCTGGTTGTCCCATGTGGGAGGTTCTTCCTCATCGCTCTGCTGTCCAGTCTGTGATGTGGAAAACTGCACAGTTTTCTCAGCCTTTACTCCCAGGACAAGAGTCTAAGGCCCCAGTGGCAGGGGCCAGGCCTCAAAGCTCACGCTTTGTGTACCCACTGGCCTAGAGCAAGAGTGGCCACGGAATCTTTGGTTTGTGCATTTGTTTAGTTTCTTTGTCCAAACTGTCTTTCCTTTTTTTTTTTTAAACAGAAATAAATTTCTGGTTATAAAAATAATCCATGGGGCTTCCCTGGTGGCGCAGTGGTTGAGAGTCCGCCTGCCGATGCAGGGGACACGGGTTCGTGCCCCGGTCCGGGAAGATCCCACGTGCTGCAGAGCGGCTGGGCCCGTGAGCCATGGCCGCTGAGCCTGCGCATCCGGAGGCTGTGCTCCACAACGGGAGAGGCCACAACAGTGAGAGGCCCATGTACCGCAAAAAAAAAAAAAAAAAAATCCATGAGCTGAAGAAATCAAAAAGCACCTGTAATCCCAGCACTCAGCAATAACCACTGAATCACTTCCTGCCAGACTTGATTCTGTTCAGGCTCATCCACATTGGCAAACAGTAAAGAAATTATATTGTGCTTTTTTTTTTTTTTGCAATCTACTTTTTTTTACCTTAACAGATCCCATGCGTATCTCCCCAACTAACATAGGTCTTTCTCAGTTGTGTGAATGTCTGCATAGTGTCCTGTTTTATACATGAGCCACAATTTGTATAACTACTCTCCTATTATTGGACTTGGAGGGTTTTTTCCCAACTTTTACCTATTATATATGATACGGCAATAAATACCTTCCTGGGTAAATATTTATGAACATCTTTTTGTTCTTAGAATAAAATAAAGAATGGCATTGAAGCGTCAGCGGACTGGCACATTTGTTAAGATTTTGTGGGCCAAATGCCGGTTCACCCGCCCACCCGCCACCCCCAGCATGACAGAGAAGTGGTGGGCGCCCAGCTGGCCCTGATGGTTGACTTGCTGGCAGACGTAAGAGTGGACCAAGGTCTGGGAAGCAGCTCATCCCTTGAACTCAGTCTCTCCAACCGCCCCCCCCCCCCCCCCCCCCCCCCCCCTCCCTGCTGCCCTGAGGAAGAAGCAGCCCATGGAGGGACTCTGGGTCCTGGACGTGCCTTCAAAGGCTGGTGGCCCTGGAGTCTCCCTGGATCGTGCCTGGGAGCCTGCCCAGGCATTTCGAGGAGGCCCGGGGAATGGTGGCTTGTGTGACTGGGGTGGAAAGGACGAGATTGACCCATCCTCTGTGCCTGCAGGAGGCCTCAGTGGGGCAACGGTCATTGATTCCCTCGACACCCTCTACCTCATGGAGCTGAAGGAGGAGTTCCAGGAGGCCAAGGCCTGGGTGGAAGAGAGCTTCCACCTGAACGTGGTGAGTCAAAGACCTCCGGGGTATTAGAGCCAGAAGGGGCCCGAGAGGTCAGTGACCTGCTCCTCCCAGGCTGCCCAGCAGAGCATTCTTGGAAGCAGGGTTCCATGCACCCTGTGCCAAGGCCCCTCTCCTCAGACCAGCCTTGAGGTGGGGGATGTCCCCCCAGCCCTGGCCGGCCCATGAGTATTTACCAGCCGGAACTCCCTGGGGTGGAAGACAGCCATTCTTGCCCTCCCTAGGGTGCCAGGCACATTGCTCCCACCCAGGAAGCCCCTTCTGGGACTGACTCTGTCAGAACAGCAGCAACAGGGGAAGCGACTCTGGGAAGGGAGAAGTGTTTATCTGTTTGGAGCTGCCCTAACCTAGAGGTCCCCATCCACCCCCGTGCTGCCCTCTTGAGAGTGAGAGGGGCAGGGGGAGCTGTCCGGCTTGAGGCCATGACCAGGCTTGGGGCCCTCTTGGTTTCTACCCTTGCAGGCATCCCTGGTCAGGGACCAGGGCCTTGGGGCCGGGATGCACATGTATATGGATGGTACAAAAGCCTTAAATACCAGATGCCTCTCCCACTGATCTCTCAGCCCAGACTAAAGTAACAGATCCATCCTGGAGGTCTCAGCTCCCCACAGGGAGAGGCTGTTTAGGTGGTTTGGGGGAGCGAGACATGGAGACAGATGGGTAGGGGGAAGGGTCACATCAAAACACACTGTCCGGCTCCATCTGGGGCTCCACAAGTGACAGATCCTGCTATGAACCGGGACAGCTCCTGGCAGAATGGAGGCCTCTGCTCCTGGAGAGGCCCATGTCAGAGCAGAGCAGGGCAGAGAGACAAAGTGGGGAAAGTCCGGGAAGGCAACGCTACAGGAGAGCCTCTGGCTCAGCTCGCAGCCTGGGAAAAGTCATTTAACCTTCCTGGGCCTTACTTTCCCAACCGAAAGATGGTACAATGATAGTGCCTAGTTCACAGGCTTGTGAGGACTGACCACCACGGAGGGCTGTAAAAAGCATTTTATGACACTATAAAGTCCAATACAGATAAAGCGGTGCCATCATCACTGTGATGACTTTGAGGCTTGTTATGACTTCTAGTCTGTGTGAGGCGAGGAAGTTCAGAATCCTCCCATTTCCTACGGTATCAGAGGCAGGAGAAGGAAGGAGTGTCTCCATAGCCCACCTTGACCCCTCCGCAGATGGTGGGTAGAGAGCGGGCCTCAGGCAGCTGCCTGAGGAGCCAGGTGGTGGCAGGGCTGGGCAAGCCTAGGGACATTCACACAGGCTGGGACAGATTGGGAGTGTCCCTGGAACAAAGCAAGATGGGGTCTCTCCACCTCTCTGAGCCTGGGCTTTCTCACCTGAAAAGTGGGAATGATGCCTTCACCAAGGACTGTAAGGCAAAAGAGACCGGCTGTGCAAGTGTTCTGTTAATGGAAAAGCTCTCCCAGATAAAAAGATGACCACTGCTGTCATCGGTAACAAAAGACCGTGACGTGGGAAGTATGCCAAGGGGAGCCCTTGCGGGGCGGGGGGTTTATAACAGGCACCTTTATGAAGCCATGCCCAGCACTGGGAAGGCACTGGGCAGGCATCTCACCTGCCCCACTCAGGATCTCATATCCACCCTGCTCGGGATGAAGAAACTCAGGCAGGGAAAAGCTAAATATCTTGCCCGAAGTTCGAAAGCCAAGTGAGTGACTCAGGTGGGATTTTAACCCAGATCTGGTCCTCGGCATGATGCCTCAGTACCTCTGCTTTGCAGCCCACACTTCAGAAAGAAAACAACAGTGATTAAGGCAAGTGTGGGTGTGCCCTGAGGGCTACAGAGCTGAGGCTGAGAAAGTGCTGGTTGCCTACTAGAATCTGCCTGGCACCCCTCCTTTCTGCCTCAGAACCTCCTGTGAGAACCTTCCACCTGCCCTGTCACCCCAAAGAAGGACCACACCGTCCTCCTGCTAAGCCAGGGGGCTCTCTCGGGGTGGAGGGGGCCAGACAGGAGGAGGATTTGCCTCTCCTCAGGCTAAGCTTCAGCCAGCAGCTCCCCACACAAGTTCCTGAGCTCCTTGGAGAGCAGCCAGGCCTAACTTTGCTCCGATGGCCTCCAGCAAAGGCTGGGGAAGGAAGCCAAGCCCAGTGTTTATTTGGAACTCTGTAAATGTTCAGTAGCTGCCCGCCAGGCAGGTGCTGATCCCTCTCACCTTTTGCTCTGAAAACCACCACGAAAGGTAGCCTGGCCCGCTGGGCAAGGGCTTGGAGCCCCGCACAGGTGTGGCCAGGTCAGTGGCGCAGGGGCAGTGGCAGGTGTGACCTGTCTCAAGGGCCTGGCTGCCTCAGAAAGCCCTGTGGGCGTCTCACAAATGTCCCCACTGCCCCCACTGTCTTTCTGCCCCGCAGAGTGGAGAAGCATCCTTGTTCGAAGTGAACATCCGGTACATCGGAGGACTTCTCTCGGCCTTCTACCTGACGGGAGAGGAGGTAAGTTGGCCTTTCAGAGCCCCTGGACCATCCAGGCTGGAAAGGGCTCAGGAGAACATCCCACCCCCTCATTTTACCAATGAGGAAACAGGGATTCGAGGGGATCTGAATCCCATCTCCATGGTGCCACCCACAGATTCTTCCTTCAATTTTGCTGCCCAGTTGCTAGTAAATTCTCCAAGGGCAGCAGTTGGGGCTGCCCACCATCCTCACAGCTCCCCATAGGGCACCTGCGATATCTGTGCTCCATCCAGGCTTGTGCTGCTGCTGGACTGGTTTTCCCACGTGTTGGTTCTCAGGACTGATAAAGCCAAGACCGTTGTTTCACCATTTCCTCCTCGAGCCCTTTGGCCTTGGCCTGCTCCACAGCCATCCCCTTGCCCTCTGCTCCTGGGCCAGACACCAGCCAAACTCCAGCTCCAGGTCTCAAGGGGGCGACCGGGGAGGTGGGCAGCCACTGCCGGCCACTCAGCCCAGGCGAACCGCGTTGGCTTCCAGAAGAAGGGCCGTGAAGGGCGGCGAGAATGCAGAGCCCTGGGCACAGAGTCAGAAAACCTGCGTCTCATCCCTACGCGGCACCTGCCTGTGGCCTTGAGCAAGTCCCTTCTCCCGCCCCTAGACCTCATACCTTCCCCACAGTGGGGTGGTCCTAACCCCCAGGGGTCAGAGAGCTCTTGTGAAATGGGACGAGTGGGAAAGGGTTTGGCCCCAGGGCTGAAGGGCTCCAAAGCCCATGTCCTCAGCACTGCAAGGAATCCTGAGAACACAGAAATGGGAGACTTCATCCCTTGTGAGCGCCTGGGAAAGCACAGCCTGAGGATCTGGGGGGAGGCTGGCAGAATCCCCAGCGCATGGGGCACCCGTCAGTTGTGTGGCCCCTACGCAGAGCGGCTGCACTGCTCGGCACAGCCGCAGCTCTGTCCGCTTGGAGACATAATTATCCTGCCCCCTGCTGGTGGGGAGCCTCTGCCGCTGCTGTCAGAGAAAGCCCTGCCGCTTCCCTTCCAGCAAGTGGCGCGGGCGGGCGGAGGCCACGCGGGCGGAGGCAGCGGGCGGCGAGCACTTGATCTCTCCGGCCGCTCGGGGCCCCTCTCCATCAAGCCTAATCTCCTCAGCAGAGATTACCGCTTGTACCAATTTGTCCCCAAAAGATTGTCCATGGGAAACCTCCGCGCCACCCAAGGCCTGAATTTCATTTGAAAACCCCAGGACAGGAAAATGATGTGCAGAAAAAGGCGCCGTGCTCTGCACGGGCACCGCCCAGCCTCCCGTCCAGGATGGGGGTGGAGCCGTGCAGCTCAGGGCTCACAGGGGTGGGTGTGGGGCCAGCGATTTCTGGGGGGCAGACCAGGCAGTGGGGTGTGGTAGGAGTACCTGTGTCCAGAAGGCCCAGGGGGAGCCCGAGTGGCTCAGAACCCCTGGGCAGGCAGGCTTCCGGGTTATGGGCGCAGCCCTGTCCTCCAGCCACGCCTCCCTGACCCCTCCGTGCCCAAAACCTCCCCGCGCAGAGACCGGCGTACATGCAGCTGCGGAGACTGAGATTTAGGAAAGGGAGCCAGTGCGGGTCGCACAGGCTCCTGTGTCTTTCCACCGTGGGTCTGGGTTCTAGACCTTGTTCAGCCTGGCCCAGCATCACTGCTTATCACCAGGACTCGGCCACACCAGACTGAGGCCTCCATCCTCTCTCCATCCTCCATCTCGCATACAGGGGTTGCCTGTGGAGTGGGTCTTTCCCATGGTGTTTGTGGAATGAACGGTGAAGGAGATCCCACACCCCTTCCTGGGCTGAGGCCTTTCTTGCTTCAGAGGAAACCTGCAGGAGGTGGATCCCCTGCTGGGTAGGGCGGGAGGTGGGGGGTCCCACAGAGACTCCGCTTCCACGAGAATAACAGGAACAACCACAGGTGACATTTGCAAAGCACTTTACAGTTTTTATAGCATATTCATTTATGTACATCCTCTCATCTGATTTCTAGAAGACCCTTTTGAAGAAGCCAGGGCACACGTCACTGTTCCTTTGTGCAGATGAGGCTCAGAGACAGTACCTGGCTCACGCAGGGTCACACAGCTGCTAAGTGGGGAGATCTGAACCTGGGCTCTGACTCCCAGTCAAGAGCCCTTTCCACTCTCAGGATGTAATTTTTGCTGGTGGCCACCGCCCATTGCGTGCCATGGCTGTCTGAGGCCATCTCTCTCTGTGTTGGTGAGGTGGCTTGGTGTCCTGGAAAAGAGCCACTTAATAGCTCCATAACCTTGGACAACTTGCTTCTCTGAGACTCAGTTTTGTTTTCCTCAAAGTGGGTCAACACCTTCCCCACAAGCCTGTTGCAAGGATCAAAAGTGACGTAGATAAGACACATCATTTCCAAATGATAAGGAGGACAGGTATTCTGTTCCGCATGGTACCACTCCTGTCCAGTCACACCTGCAGCATCCTCCCTGGGATGGTTGAGGCTCTGCCATGCCAGCCTGCATCAGGGCCTTCCAAAGAAGGAGACGTGGTTTGCTGGCAGAGAGGAGCATTTCAGAGGCGTTAGCTTGGCGTCCTCAGGCAGAGGGCAGCCTGGAGCCCCAGCCTTGGGTCAGGTTCCCGTGGGTTCCTGCGTTCCTTCGTGCCTCTGTGCTCAGCCTCCCCGGGGGGCAGATGAAGAGATCAGGACCTTCAAACGAGAGCCCCTTGTTGTTGCTAAACCAGTGGCTTCTGGGGTGACTCGAGGCTTTGGAATTTGAATTCTAGACAAGCTCCCTCAGGATTCTGCTGTGGCTGCCCCAGTGCCCACTTCTAGGACCCACTGTCACACTGGACGTTATCATCCTCTGTCACCCATCACTACCAGGCCCCAGGTGCAATTCTTCCCTCTCCCTCCCACCCTCCCTCCTTCCTAAACAAGAACTACACCCGCCCCACAGAGGCCTCTAATCCACAGCCCAGGTAGTGTTCACAAACTCCTCCCCACTGCGGTCCCCAAACGGCTGCCTCAGAACCTTTAAATTGCACATGTTAGAAGGAGAGACCTCAAGAAGGCTTCACTTTGCAACAACACGCAGGCAGTCAGCACACTGAGTCTCCCTGGAGCCCCAGAAGTGAAAGGAAACGCTTGTTGTCCCATCAGGAGTGGTTGCTTAGGGACTTGCTTCTCAGCTTTTCAAAAATAAATAATGTTACTGTGGGTTTGCTTTTTTTTTTTTTTTCCTTTTTTGCGGTACGTGGGCCTCTCACTGTTGTGGCCTCTCCTGTTGCGGAGCACAGGCTCCGGACATGCAGGCTCAGCGGCCATGGCTCACGGGCCCAGCCGCTCCGCGGCATGTGGGATCCTCCCAGACCGGGGCACGAACCCTTGTCCCCTGCATCGGCAGGCGGACTCTCAACCACTGCGCCACCAGGGAAGCCCTGTGGGTTTGCTTTAATTGTAAGAATAGCACAGAAAATAAAGTTAAGCCAAAAGAAGAAAATAAAAATCCCCCACGAGCCTAGTCCTCTGAGAAGACCGTGGTTAATAGTTCAGTGTCTTCCCAACCTTTCCTCAGGTATCCATTTGTATATAATTTTACAAAAGTTGAATTACACCATTGTGAAATTTTTTCTCTTAATAGATTATAAACCGTTTTTTGCTATGAAATAAACTTCTCCAACATCACTTCGGTGGCTGCATGGTATTCCATTGCATGGATAAGCCACCATTTCACCACTTCCCTGTGGCTTGATATTTAGAGTATTTCCAGTTTTTCTATACTATTCTAAACAACACTGGAATAAATAGCCATAAAGTTAAGTCTTTGCAACATCCTTGATGATTTATTCCCTTAGAATAAATTCCTGGGAGCCAGAAGGTCACAGGTGCTTTTGAATTAACCAGAAGAAGAGTTTGAGGGGCTTAGAGCCTCGTGCAAGGGCCCTGACACCTGGGACCTCCCTGTGGCTCCCCGACCATCACATCACCGGTTTAGCCATTCACCTTTGCCGCTGTAAGATAGGGACAATGGGCAGAATCCGAATGTCAGCGAGGAAAGGCCCTTCCCCTGGGTTTACAGGTGTGAAGGTAGAGGTTTGCTGGGAAGCAAACGGAAGCCAGGCTGGGAAGCAAGGCCGGGAGCTCCCCATCCTGTGCTCGTTACACTCTATCCGAATGTGTTTCTCACGCACTCAGCTTGGGGTGCACTGGCCCCGCCGTGCAGGCAGGCACTGACCATTGGTGACCCGCTGCCCTGACCTCTCTGTGTTCCCAGCACAGCATAATCACTGAGCCTTCGTCCTAGTCCTGGCCCTGCAGTAAGGGCTTTACAACTATTATCTAATTTTCATTCCTCCAGCAACCCTCTGAGGAAGGCAATATTGCCCTGGATTTATAAACGAGGGAGGAAATTGAGCCAGGAATTCATGGACTCAGGTTCACATCCAGGCCTGACTGACCCCAGAGCCTAATGCACCTCCCACTCTGGGCCCAGCAGCCTTGGCAGGTTTATCCGCCAGGATTCACAGTGCCCTTTGACCCTTCCTTGCAGGTGTTCCGAATAAAGGCCATCAAGCTGGGGGAGAAACTCCTGCCGGCCTTCGATACCCCCACGGGAATCCCAAAAGGCGTGGTGAACTTCAAAAGGTAGGATGCCGTCTGGTTTCCCACTTGTGGCTTCGGCTGCATCTGCGTGGAAACTGAGACACAGGGTGGGATGAATGCCACCGCAGGAATCACGGGGGTCAGTGGCACAGTGATACCTAGCCTCAGCCAGGGGCTCTCCTGAGCTGGCGTTGGTCACTAAACCTGGTTCTCGGGTTTAGGCCACGCAAGACCTGATCTTTCTGGCATGGAGACGGGGCCGCCGTTCCTCTGTGATCATCTCGTAACACTGCCGTGACTCACAGCCCCGCCGCTGTGCCCCAACTGCCCTCCCTTCCCAGCTGGGATCCCGGGCTGGGAGGCACATCACACCTCCCACCACAAGCAGGAACCCAAAGCTGCTGGGGAGTCAGGACCCTGGGCAGAGGGACCCTGGTTTGCTGACCCCTCAGCCCCTGTCAGGGCTGGGTCTCAGGAGCCCAGAGGGGCTGTCAGAACCCAGAGGGGCTTCTGGGAGCATCAAGCCCATGGAGGCTCAGATTCCGAGGAGGAAAAACCCTGGCCGAGGTCATATAAGCCAGTAACGGACCATCCGGGACATGAGCCCAGGACTTCCAACTCCATTTTCAATAATATTTATTGTGATTCCTCCCTGTAAAAATAAATCCTCATTGCAAAAAAAATGTGGATTATACCAGAAGTGTTGGATAAGACCCAGAAAATCACCTGTGACTCCACTAGTCAAGAAACCACTGGTATGTTTCTTTCTACCGACTGTTTTAAAACATTAGTTTTTATTGGCCACTTGCATCGTTTCCCCTCCTGATAGGTTGCGTAATTCGGCGTGTGAACTAGAGTCTTTCTGGACTTTCGCCAGGTCACAGAGCCAGAGTAGAAGGGACCCGGGGTGACACAGCTAGAGCAGGTGGGGCCCGGGCCGCAGCTCCGTCCCGCTCCAAAGCCCCCCGGGGACTTACCTACCCCGCTGCTTCCCTCTGTGAGGGTGGGAGCCAGATGTGGCACTGAGACCCAGAGGGGAAAGGACGGGCTCAAAGTCAGGGGAATAGTGGCCAGCCGGCTTTAGGATCCACTGAGGAGCATGAATCTTGCTCCTGGAGACCCCAGTGCACCCCACGGTCTTGCCTTCCCTCGCTCTCTTCCTCCCCTGGGCTGCCATTTCTCACCATTTCCCTCGCTATCAGAGCCCAGCTCAGATGCCACCTTCTCCAGAAGCCACAAGTGTCCTTGCCTCTCCTGGCCTCCAGGCACTTTATCTGCTTCCTGTGGCCCTTGTCACACTCAATCTTCACGTTCCCCCATCGGCCCCGGAGCTTTTGAGGGCAGGATCCATGTCCCCGTCTTTCTTTATTCATTCCTTCAACCAATGTTCACGTGAGGCAGTGTGTGCAGCACGAGAGACCGACTCTGATGACTGCTGTCCTTACCATTTATTGAGCGATCACTCTGCACCTGGCACATGCTAAGGGTTTCGCTCAACGCCTCAGAGCACTCTCCTCGCAGCAGGCCTTTAGGGTGGGTATTTATATTACGCCCATTGCCCAAGGTCTTCTAGCTCACAGGCAATGGGGCCAGGTTTTAACCCATTTTGTTACAGATCAAAAGCTCTGCTCCCAATACCCACCTGGCCCTCCCTCAGGCAGGAGCCCCGCCACCCCCTTGCGACGCATGGAGCAGACCTGGAGACCTGGTAGAAGGCACGTGCCGGTCCCCAGGCACCCAGGGAGCCCTCTGGGGCCATTCTTGAGACCATCCTACAACCTGAGCCTGGGGGGAGGGCTGTAATATGTCCATCACACTGGACTTTCTGTTCCATCTCCTGAAGCGATTTCTTATCTCAGGGATCTCAGTCCAACAGGGGAGGGGAGGCAGGGGCCCTGGGCTCAGGTGGAGTGCCCAAGGCCCCCTTACTTCCTGGGGAGGTCACACCCTCTAGGGCCTTGCAAAGAAGGGAGGACTCGGCCTGCTCAGCATCTTCACCTTCTTCATCTTCATCTCTGTGGTCAGAAAGGATTCCTGGGGTGTGATGTCACTTAAATCTCACTGCAGGCCAGGGAGGGGCCCTCAGGGCCCATCAAACCCCCATCTCGGTGCCAGGGTTGACTCCTCAGACCCTGACACTTTGATCCCTGCTCAGATTCCTTTCCCACCAACACTGATCTTGGAGAAACACGGCCAGACGTCTTGGAGCCAAGACACAAACACCCCGTCTTTCTGGATCCCTGTCCCGGGTCCAGCTTCTCAGGCCTCACTTAGCTCAGGCACCCCTCCCTCCTCCACGCATTGGCACCCCCTGACTCCAAGCAAGCCCCACAAGGTGCAGCCCTGGTTGCCTGCCTTACCGGTGTCCTGCAGAGCCCGGACCTGATCCCCCGCAGATCCTGACATTTCTGATTAAGAAAGCGCGTTTATTTTTAGGCTGTTTGCATGCTGCCAGTGCTGTATACATATGTATGTGTATGCATATTTCCTGGCAACACCTCCCTCTCATTTTCTGGGTAAGAGAGTCTATTGCTAAAAATGCCTCCCCATTCCACCAGGGAAAACGTCAGGGATGTATACAGCCCGCGTGGCGCTGAGTGTTCCCTTTGGAGAGGGCCTGCTGGTGGGAGCTGGGTCCACACTGCTGCCCCTGGTCAGTGCAGGGCTGGCTGTGAGCAGCTCGGACATGGGCCCTAGTAGGGGTGGGCAGTAACTAGGCCCTGTCCCCAAACTGCCCGTTGAGGAGGACCCTGAAGGGAAGTGGTCCCCAAGTGAGTGTGACCGCTCCCCCTCCCTGGTGGCAGGCCTGGGAGGCGGAGGCAGGGGCAGCCATGACCCATGACCTGCAGGACCACTGAACTCTGGGAGCGGGGAGGTGGCCAGTCCAAGGGCCTCTGCAGCTGAATCAATCTCACTGGCTCTCTCACACACCCAGCCTCACACACACCTATGCACCCTACTGCCACTCACCCAAATCATGAGGACTCAGATACGCAGGCTCACCTTTGTCACACGCACTCTCCCACCTCTATATATGTGCACAGATTCACACACAAAGATGCGTTTACATGTGCACGTTTCTGCTACACACTTACATACACATCGTAATAATTGTGCACGTTTTTGAATGTTCGCTGTGTCCCAGGCACAATGACGTGGGTTCTCTCTTTTCAGCACACAACAACCACGTGGGCCCCATTTTAACAGTGAAGAAACAGACTCAGAGAGGTGAGGTAACTTACCCAGGTCACACAGCAGCAAAGCAAAGTTAGAATTAGGATCGTGGTCTGTCTGGCTCCAGAGTTAACGATTTCACCATACACATGTGTGCACACACAGGCACACACATGTAGAAGCTCCCACCAGGCTGGGGAGGGGCATTGTGGAGCAGCCCCTCCCACCAGGGGAGAGTCCACTTGGAGACTTAAAAGGCAAGGAGGGGAGCAGAGGGCAGAGCCTCCATCAGCCCATTGCCTCATGAGGCTGATCAGAAGACCTCCTGGTCTCTGGATGCTGCCCAGAACAGATGCATTTGGGGCACAAAGTACCTAGGATTTGGATTTGATATCAGCTCTACCAGCACCGTCACTTACTGTGTGACCTTGGAAAAGTGTCTTCCGCTCTCTGAGTCTGAGTATCCTAACCTATGAAATAAGAACCTTGGTATCTACCTCTAAAGTTAGATGTGAAGGTAAACTAAGATACCGCTGCTGCCTGGCACATTAGGAACTTAACTCTAACAAACAACACATAATTTAGATGTGCGTCATTACATAGTGGTAGCAATGACAGTCATCCTGTGCATTATTTATACCTCACAATGGCCCTATGAGGTGTGGGTACTGTCATTTAACAGACGAGGAGACTGGGGTCTAGAAGAATTCACTGACCCTTCACTGACCCTCCTGAGGTCTCCTAAGCTGGGAACTGGGGGAGCCAGCATTTGAAGCCAGGCAGGAGAGAAGAAGGTGCCTGGCCTACCGCCCGCCTCTGTCCAGGGTGGCTCGACCACAGGAGGCCCACTTGGGAGGGTGAGCATTGAGAGGGAGGGGAGAGGAGGGAGAGGCTCCTGTGGGGGAAAATGAGAACAAAAGATGGCTGGTGGCTGGGGGTTTTTTTTTACCTTGAATTTCTCTGCGAGGGCAGGAAGCATCAATTATTCAGGAAGCCCTCTGTGGGTACCTGCAGCTCCCACTGAGATCACAGGCTGGAGAGAGAGGTCTCTTGGCGTGGGGGGGAAGAGGGACAGAGAGGGGTCAGCTTCCCCTTCCCTCGAGGTGGATATGGGGCCATCTCGGGGACCCCTTAGGGAAGTGCCCTCTGAGGTTTCAATACTGCCTCCACCCCCTACCAGCTCTGAGCTTCTGAAAGCAACTCACTTCCCTTTCTGAGCCTATTTCCTCAGGGTTTAACGATGCTTTGCCTTGTGGGCTTTAAATGAGGTCATGATGCAAACGCCTGCCCCAGTGCCTGCATCTGGAAGCTGTTTGATTTACTATCTAGGAGCCAAGTTTCCCCTCTCTGTGCAACCCATCCCTCCCCACCTGCCCCCAAGTCAGGAAAATACCCAAGGAAGCAGGGATGTTTACTGAGATCACCTGCTCCAGAAGATCCTAAGACTCAATTCCATCTGTTTCTGGAAGCTGGAAGAGTTTCCTGACTTTCCTGAAACCACATCAGAGAGGAGAAGAGCAGCCTTAGGGGAGCCCCAGCCCACCCCAGATAAAGCGGTGCCCCTCAGCTGGCAAACTGTGACCTCCCAGACCCACGCCTGCCTTCCTAGGTCCTGTCCCTGGGAGACAGAGGGATGACAGAGGCCAGTCCCCAGGGAGCCAGAGCTACCACAGCAAGGAAGCAGAGGGGCTTCCAGAGGCTCCGGCAGAGCCAGCCCCCCAGCCTGCCACACACTGACTGCACCTTGGAGGCCCTACGGATAGGGGGCGCTCACTCCACCCCACTCTGTGCCCACCCACTGTCACCCCGCAACCTCCCTGCAGAGGGAGGTTGACCCTTGTCTCCCTGGTTGTCCTAAATGTCCCACAGGAAAGAGCATCATGATACACATGAGGGCTCAGATCAGGGAGAGGAAGCAGCTTACCCAAGGCCACCCCCATTCTGCATCTTCCTCTTCTCTCTCAATCCCCGCAAAGCCCTAGGAGCGGAGACTGGGACACATTATCCTCAGTCTGACGGATACAGAAACTAAGGTACACGGGAAGGAATGGTTTGCCCAAGACCTCGCTGCTAACAGACTCGAACCTGTGCCTCCTGGCTGCAGGTCCCAGGGAGATTTTAAGTGACAGCTCCTGGAAAGGCAGCGTCCTGGCCTCTTATCATGTAATGAGACGACAGGCCAGCAGCTGCACAGTGACTGGGACAAGCTCTGGCGTCAGAGCAGCCTTGGGTCCCCACTGTTCCATTTACTGTGTGATCTCGGGCAGTGATTTCACTGTCCTGTGCCTTGTTTTCCTCATCTGTGAAAGGGGCATATGGGAGGATTACCCGAGGCCCTGCCCCTGCACTCTTCCTCCGTGAAAGCACCCAGTACTTTCAAGGAAGGGGAGGGAGCGGTTAGTTGACAGCCTTCTCCGACGGGGTCGCAGGGTCATGCTGGTGATCCATCTAAGGTGTTCGTGAGACACGTACATGCTCAGCGAGTGAGGAGACCTTTGCTCCGAGAGCCCCTGCTGCTTTCATTCCTGACCTCGGACCTCCCAGGGTCCAGCAGCCCCAGGTGTGTGCTCTTAGCAGGGCCACCCACCCTTCAGGTGTGGGTTCCACGAAGTTCCAGGGGCCGTTGTGTGTCCGTGAGCAGCACTGGCTGAGGGGGGGGGAGGGGCCAGATGGGATCCCTGCTCTCTTCATCTGCCCCCTTCGGACCCCAGCCATGCACCATTTACCCTCCACAAGCAGCAACAATGATTATGAGCCATTGATAAGTGGATAGAAATAGTGTTCTGTGGGGGGGGGGGGTCTTTGTGGCCCCTGACAGCATTATCGGTGTCACCTGTAAATTTAGCATCACGTGTGTGCCAGGTCTTGGCCACCAAAGCAGCTCTGCTAATATTCTTCTGGAGCCTACACGTCTTGCAGAAGCTGCTTGACCATAGAAACAAAGAATATTGCCTGTCAGACAGGCCTGGGTGACCTTCGGCAAGTTTCTCACCAGCCTCAGTGTCCTTATCGGCTAAATGGGGCTAAGAATAGTACCAACCCCCAGGGAGGGTTAACTGGGATTGCACGGCGAAGCTCCTAGTCCAGTGCCTGGCAATGGGGCAGAGGAGCCAGCCCTGCTGGCAGAGGGTGACCGAGGCTGCTTCTGTCTTTCAGCGGCTCCAACAGGAGCTGGGGCTGGGCCGTGGCAGGGGGCAGCAGCATCCTGGCGGAGTTTGGATCCCTGCACTTGGAGTTCTTACACCTCACCCAGCTCTCTGGCAACCAGGTCTTCGCAGAAAAGGCAAGTCTTCTCCCCTGCTCCCTCTTCTCCACACGGAGAGCGAAGGGTGGGCACTCGGCCCATGACGGGGAAATGGACCGCGGGCCAGCTGGAGGGTGTGTGGGGAGCCCGAAGGCCTCCAGCCACTGCCAGCATAGCACATAGTTGCCTAATCGTAACCGATGCCAGGCGCCAGGGAAGGTGAGTGCAGGAAGTCAGCAGCATTCTACAGAGGGCGCGGCAGAGACATAGCTGCCAGCGAGAAGGTTTTCCCTGGTACATGTGCGCCTGCTGGCAACCACACACGTGTGAAATCCGGAGAAAGTGCAACAACGGAAATCCAGGCACCAGATTGCGTTGGCAGGAATTGGCCACCCGGCACAAAAGTCCCCTTTCCAGAGAAATTTAACTTCTTCGAGTGAGATCTGCCTGCCTTTCCCCTTCCAGATGCCCATCTAGCGCATGCTGTCAGCAGGCTGGCAAAGCAATTTCATTCCACAGCAGAGGCTCACCTCTGTTCCTTCTCGTCGTTACCAGGCTGGCGAAGGCCACAAGGGGCTCAGAGCGCTAGCACCCAGGCCTTCGTCCATCCTGACAGCTGCCCATCCCTGCCCCCCTGTGAAGCCCTCCAGAAGGGCTTTGGATCATGGATGCAACATGTAGGGATGTGGTTCCTCAGTGTCACAGCCCTTGGCAGTCCTACTGTCTGCAAGTGTCTCCGTAGGTCTAACCCTCAACCCGAGGAAGAGAAGTGGACACACACCACCCTCAGATGGTGCTTGCCCCTTCCTGAGTCCTGCCCCTATAGGGAGACGAAGCCCTGGCCTCCAGGAAGAAGGAGACCCCCACTCCCAAAGCCTTCTCTTCCCCCCAAATGTTAGTCTCTCGGAATACCAAGGGAGCTGGGAGGTCACAGAGTCACACCTCTACCCAGTGGCTCTCAGTCTTTTGTCAGCCAAGCAGCCCCAAAGCATCATCTAGCATGCTGGTGAAGAAGCGGATTTCTGAGTGTCGCCCCAGGCCCAGGAGTCTGCATTTGAAATAAGCCCCCATGTGCTCTTTGATGCCAGGTTTAGGACCACTGCTCGCTCAGTGTGGGAATCCACCCGAGCTTTCTTGAGAAGCTCAAAGAAGAGCTTTCAACCCCTTGATTGCTTCCTCTGCACTGGGGCTCACTACCAGCCTCAAACAGCCCCTCATGTTGTCAGACCTCCCTCCAGAAGCTTTTCCTTATATTGAGAGGACTCTGCCTCCCTGGGATACCCCACGTCAAGAGCTCATGGAACAAATTCAATCCCACTTCCGATGGGTCTTCTCCTCTGGTCTTTTTTCCTGCCTCCAGGCCCTGCCTGCCCCCAGCCTCCCTATTTCCACTGCTCTTGAGCCAGACCCCTCTAGGAACACCACGGCCGGCTCAGAGCGGAGTGAGACGAGCAGCTTGCTCTATCTAGTTCCTGCTAGTCTGGAGATACCACTGCCTGAGCACCTATGATGTGCTGGGTACCGTATAGTAGCTCTGATTTTCCCAGCAACCCTATGAGGTGTATCTTCTGTCATCCCCATTTTACAGAGGAGGAAACTGAGACTCAGAGAAGTTAAATCACTTGTCCTGGGTCATCCAGCTGGTAAGTGATAAAGCTGAGACTCAAACCCAGGACTTTCTGGCTCTGAAACCCATGCTCTTCAAGACCAGATCAGTTGAGCAGGCTTCCGGATTTTTCTCAAGGGTCCATCCACCTCATTGTCTCTCTGTGTCTCTTTACATTTACATTCTCCAGCTACTTTCATCCGCCAGTCATTGCCTCCCACAGAGGCGATTATTGGCAGTCAACAAATTGGCCCAAATTCTAGAAGCGCCCGCACCCTCCGGGGGAGCTAATTTAGCCCGTTTCACTGCTCACCACAAGGACAGTCGAGAATAACTCAGGTACAAGCAACATTCCTGTCCGCCATAATGGGCTCCGTTAACATAAATGGATATGAGATCTGATGTGGCAAAGCAAAGTGCTGTCCCCTGGAAAGAAAGGTCTGACAGCTAAAAGGCTGCTTTCCCTGCTCCTTACCTTGTAGATAAATCTGCGAGCGTGCTACAGCTCCATCCCCGAGGGCCTTTCTGTCCTGCAGAGTCTGTGCTGGGAGGATTTCATGTACCGCCAGACAGCAGACCCTGATGGATCAAGCCTTCCTGAATCCCGCATTGTGCCCTTTGTAGCCCAAAAGGTTGCAGATCCAGCCTCCTGATCCAGCGGGTGTGGCCTCTGCTACTCGCTGCTGCGTGGTCCCTGCCCTGATCCATGTTGGAGCCGGGGCTGCTCCCTGTGGTCAGAGGGGCCTGACTCACGTCCTGGCTCTGCCACTTACAAACCCCGTGACCATGGGCAAGTGACTGACGCTCTCTGAGATCAGGCTTTCTCGTCTGTTAGACTGAGATAATAATACCGTATAGGTTGTTATGAGGGTTGGAGATAATGTATCTAATGGGTCTGGCTCACAGCAACTGAGAAACGTTGACAGCGTTGTAGCGTTGTAGCTGTTGTTAATAAAACCCCAAGATGCCTATTAGGGTACAGGGATGTTGAGGGGCGCAGGCCTCCCCTCTGGAACGGTTCCCACAGTATCTGATAACATAACATGTTACCAAGCTGAACCGTGTGAAATTGCCAATATAACCGTTTCTGACCTGTTAAAAAGACAGTTCTGTCTAGCACTTACAAATGAGCTACTGTCACTTATACGAACGCCCTCCTAAAAAGACCCGTCCCCAAAATCCACACGCAGTGAGGAAGGGGTGAGGTGGGGGAGGGGCAACTGGCAGGGCCCCGGGCAGAGCAGTCAGCGCAGAGGTGGAGGGTCAGGCCCCACTGTGGCCGCACCCCGCTCTTGAACACAGGGGCAGGACCGACTCACACCTCCGGGTTGGAGCCGGCTGCTAGTTACGCAGCTCTCCCTTCCTGCCTCGTCGGAATGGTTTCCTCTCTGGACCCGAACCAGCTGCCTCAGTCCTCAGTGGGCTGGGACTCGGCTGGCTTCTTGGAGAAAATGAAGACGTGCCTGGTGTCCATCTCTTGGCAGGTCAGGAACATCCGAAAGGTCCTTAGGGATATTGACAAGCCCTTCGGCCTCTACCCCAACTTCCTCAGCCCGGTGAGCGGGAACTGGATGCAACGTGAGTACAGGGGCGCCGCTGCCCCTCCTCCAGCGGATTCCTGCCCAGCTTCCCGGCCTGGCTGGGCGAGGCACCCAGCTGAGTGAGGAGCGATGCACTTATTGGAGCCACGTACCAGCAAGGCATTGGCTCGGAGCTCCTGGATACCACCCTCCTGCCACCCTCGGGGCATCGTGGGGAGTGTTCATTTCTGTTGCCATTGCTGTTGTGACGGATGTGATGGCTGCTGGCTAGTGAGGCCCTGCCCTGTGCATCCCCCGCATGCTAGCTGTCTCCAGCCTTCCGTCTCTTACAGTGCCCACCGAAGCCTCCTTCATCCTCCCCCAGACTTGCAGGGGTGCTCCCGTTAGAAGTTTACTCCAAAAGCAGCTCTAAGAAAGGCCATGCATCCTCTCCCAGCCCCTTTCATCTGGTTCCCTACCTCCAACTTTAATTTCTTAAAAAATGTGTAAGCAGACCCTAACTATACAGCAATATAAAAATCAGGAGTTCATCACTGGTATCTTACACCTGTTAGAATTGGCCCTAGGATTTCCTGCTGTTTATGTTCAGAGGCTTTTTTTTTTCAGCCAGACAGTTGTGGGTCACCTGTGGAGCCTCATTCACAGCCCCCAGCTCCACCCACTGAAACAGTGGGATTTGAAGGTCTCTCAGGCAGGGCAGTGTTAAAGCCTTCCAGCTCCCGGGATTGCACCCCTATCGAGAAGCACCGCTCTGCCTTGCCCTTCTGTCCAAGGCCCTGGTCGTGTGATCACAGTCAGCACAAATTGGGGGCAGCAGGTTCCATGGGCCCTGCCTCTAGGGGCTTCCCAAGACTTGCCCAGAGCCCCTACCTCCACTGCCTCTACCCAAAAAAGGACCCCTCTCCCTTTCCCTGCCTCCAGCCCCAATTGTTATGGCATTAGCAAGGGCTCGTCGACAAAGTAGACCTGAGTCTAATTACTGCATGCCTGAGGGGAATTCAGTTCATCCCTTGGAGCTTTGGTTTCCTCTCCTGCAAAATGGGAGAACAGCTGGAGATGTGTTCTTTGTGCACCGTGGAGGGGCGTGGGAGCAATGGTCAGAAGCTGCAGGAAACAGACTTCAGTTCATCTTCCAAAGATGACATGGGTTGTCCCAAATGGTCATGAGCGCCCATCACCAAAAGTATGCAAGCAGGGCCTGGAGGGCCAGCTGGCCAGCCGGCAGGGATACTGTGAGGAAACGGCAGAGGCCTGTCCTTCCATCCCAGAGCCTCCATGATCCGCATCCAGGAGACCCAGAAAGTTCGACGGGGGAGTTTTCCTTGGTGATGACCTCACTCCCAAGGAGCCTCCTGCAAAAACCACTTACAGAAATGCAAAGTTCTTTTGTTTTGTTTTGTTTTGTTTTTGCAATACGCGGGCCTCTCACTGTTGCGGCCTCTCCCGTCGCGGAGCACAGGCTCCGGACGCGCAGGCTCAGCGGCCATGGCTCACTGGGCCCAGCCGCTCTGCGGCATGTGGGATCTTGCCGGACCGGGGCACGAACCCGTGTCCCCTGCATCGGCAGGCGGACTCTCAACCACTGCGCCACCAAGGAAGCCCAGAAATGCAAAGTACTTTTAACCAAAACACACTGCCAAATTCAAAAGTGCCGGGAGAAAATGAAGGTTTGAATTACAGATTATGGCCGTGGGAAGAGACAGTTCAATAACCGTTCCTGCCTTTAATTGCAAGGCCTGACTGGGTAAAGAGATAAACTAAGCAGCTACCTGCCTTAGCTGCTCCAGGACAATGCAGCAAAACCCATAAAAAGAAGGAGAGGGGCATGGCTTCCCAGTCTGAATAGCTACCTTGGCAAATTACAGGGGAGCCGCCCCCCTCTTCCCCTGCCCCGCTGAGAAGCATAATTTTCTTTTCAGGCTGCACCTGGGGTCGCAAGGCCGGGCAGAGTCAGTCACATATGGAAAATTGTCTCATATTAATAAAATATGAATCACAGGCCGCCAAATTTCAGAGGGAAGGTTATAAAGAAAGCCCTGATCACCGGGGTGCTTGCTTTCCTCCTCCCCTGGCTTTGGCGCCTGGGGTCATCCCAGGTTTTCTGTGGTTTCCTTGGGTGTTTTGGTCTGTTTTTGTCTTTTTAGGTTTTTTTGTTTTTGTTCTTGTTTTTTGATGATTGTGTAATTTTCCAGCAAACGATAACATTCCCAACTTGCATAAGCTCAGTTCACATTCTTTTCTCGCCTTGAATCCTCTGCGGAGCCCGTTGCAACCAGAGAAATTGCAGCTTAAAGAGACAAAGGGCCAATGAGGGCTGCATCCCAGTCCCAGACCTCTGCTCCTGCCTGCTCCCCACTCCTGCCTGAAGTTCAGCTTCAGGGTAGCCGGGGAGGCTGAGACCCTCCTGCCGCTAGGACTTCACAGCCAGGATAGGTCCAGCAGGCACAGAAGAGACCAGTCCTAGCAGAGCCGCTGAGAGCTCGAAGAGCTGCCAGCCCTTTGGCTTGGCCCCTGGCGTGGCTCGTCCTCCTTGTCCACTGCCCGAATCCCACACTTTCCTCAGTGGGAGGGAAGCGGCAAGTCCAGGTTCTCTCCCGTGGCTGTGGGAGTGTGAGCTGCCCGCCAGCTCCACCCCGGCCACCTCCCCCAGCTTCATGCCACTTTTCCCGCCAGCGATTCCCAGGCGTATAGGGTGGCTGCCTCCTGCTGCCAAGTGTGGTGGGAGCATTGTTGACACGATCAGGAAGCAGCAGAACCCATCTCTGCTCACGCACACCAACTCTCCCTTCTACATTTTACAGATCAGGAGACAGGCCCAGGGGCTCTGGCTTGCCCTGAGCTAATGGTGGATCCACGTCTCTAATTCCCACTCCTGCACTTCTCCCCACGTGCCCCTCGGTGCGGGGAAGACACCCCCCACCTGTGCACTGCAGCTGAGGCCCCAGGAGACTATATACATGTCCCCAAGAGGGTGTCCTATCTCAAACACCTGTGGAACTCCTGCTGACCTGGCTCCCGTCTCCCGTGCACACCTGCCAGGTGAAGCCCTTGACCTTGTCCCTCACACACACACTGCAATCACATGGTGAAGTCCAGTCTCTTTGGCTTTGACGTTCAAGGCTCTTCCGAGCACAGCCCCCACATGCCTGCCTTTCTCTCATTCAGGACTTACTGGGCGTCTGCAGCGTGCCACACAGGTACTGGGCATAGATGCGAGTCATACAGGGTCCCTCCCCACACAGCCCACAGCCTAGCGGGGGAGGTAGACCCACAAACAGGTACCGATGACACAGCGCTGGGAGCAGCTGAGGGCAAGGCTCGCACCTAGCGACGGTGGGACGGCTGCACCAAGCACTTCCCGCAGGAGGGCGCTGGGCCAGAGGGTGCAGGTGCCTTATTTCCCTCACATCGCCCTGCGGGGACCTCAATGTTATGGCGACACGGAGGAAAGCCCTTCCGAGCTGAGGTGAAGCAGTGAGGGGGTGTCAGCCACACAAGGTAGGGAAGGGTATTCCTGGCAGAGGGGTCATCACAAGTGAGACAGAGTGGGCAGGGGGCTAGCGGTGTTTGGGGTGGCAGAGGAACCGTGAGAGGAGGCAAGCCCAGGAGACGAGCGTGGAGGTGCCCGTGCCCCCGGCTGAGTGCCATGAGCGGGGGCCCCTTCTGTGCAGGCTGACCCGGTCTGAATTCCGGCCTCCCCACCCCTGCCTTGCACAGACCTCGTGCCCCGGCCGTGGACACGCCATCCACATGCCAGGCCTAGCACAGCCCTGCCCTCCCTCTGGGCTTGCCCAGCTCTGTCCTCCCCCTGGGAACAGGGGCAAGGGGGACGCTGTGCTGGTTCCGTCTTTTCAGGTAACAAAGTCCAGCCCACGCTGGTCCCCCCCGCACATCTCCCTAAGCCTCAGGCTTTACCTGGTCTGTTCGCATTTTCACTAGTGCTCCTTCCGTTCCTGAACGCTTGCTGGGCCAGGGTTTGTTTACGGAGGGGGCTGGAGGGGGCCCCTGTTTACTGTGGGGGCCTCCTGTCAGCCCCCTTTCCTGGTTCCCAGCTGTCTGACCCTCTGATTTTTGATCTGACCCTCCCTCTTCCCACTTGCCCTTTCTTTCTCTCTGCATCTTTGCTTTCATTCTCTGGTTGACTGTGTGAGCCTGCAGATGGTAAGAGCTCTACCGGCTCGCTGGCTTTGGCCGAGCTATTGGGGCTCACTCTCAGTTTTCCCATCTGGGAAATGGGGCTCGTAGTGCTCACCTTACAGGGTTCTTGGGGAGATTGTTATAAATGACACAGTAAAGCTCCCGGCCCACAGCAGACCCTCGATAAAGGGTAGCTGTTGCTGTATTCTCTATTTCTTTCTCTCTCCCCCCACCCACTTTCCCTCCCCTCTCTTTTTCTAACCCCCCTTTCTCCAGAGGAGCTGAAAATCCTCTTCCCGTCCCCCCACCCCGCCTTCCTCCACCCCCTTCCCTTCCTCACTGTCTTGCCGCTTAACAGGGAGCCGCAGTTTTCTCCTT
The DNA here is from genome assembly GCF_005190385.1 of Monodon monoceros. Lineage (NCBI taxonomy): Eukaryota > Metazoa > Chordata > Mammalia > Artiodactyla > Monodontidae > Monodon > Monodon monoceros. The sequence goes on along the minus strand of NW_021703774.1, from coordinate 161,064,604 downwards.
GTTTTATCTATTAAACGCCTTTATGTTTCCCTGTTGTTAATTGTGAGTGAAGCATCGCCGTGTCTTGCTTCTGTAATTAAGTGCTCCTCTGTCAGCCATCCCTCTCCTGGGGTAGCCCTGGGTGGAGACACCTGCCCGTTCAGCCACACCTGGAGTTCCTCCTCCACCAGGGCGGATGGAGGGGTCCTCAAACCCGGTTTTCCTTCCCTCTGCTCCTTTGAACCCCGTTTATCCCAATTTGCTAAATTTAAACTTGGCTTTCCTAGAACAGCTTTGTGCTCTGACCAACTAAATTAAGCCTCTCATTGCTCCTTTCCGTGGCCTTTTATGAACCTGCCCAGCATTAATTACCATGTTTGTCACCAGGTAATAAAAATCTCTGAACTCCCTGCCACCAGATTATCTTTTTCAAGAAATGCAACCCATTTACGGTTAATAACCAGAGGTCCTGCCCCGTCCTCCGCCTGCAAAAGCAACACGATGACGTGATTTATAGCAGCCGAAGGAGCCCCTGCATTTCCATGAGGGACGATGGCGCTCAGGCTGGCCCTGGTTCCCCGGTCGCAGGCCATGCCTTCCTCCCAGCCCCCCTTCTGTCGGGGGCTCCGAGGCTGCGGATTAAATGCTCGCTCCCCACCGAGTCGCGGCGGCCTCAGCAGGTGGAGATAATGTTCCTGTCCTCTCTCCCCTCACAGACCATGTCTCGGTTGGAGGACTCGGGGACAGTTTTTACGAATATTTGATCAAATCCTGGCTGATGTCGGCCAAGACAGATATGGAGGCTAAAGATATGTACTACGAAGCCTTGGAGGTAAGACGGGCGCCTGATTCTTCACGGGTGGTCAGTCACTCGCCACCAGTTCCCACGTGGGTTCCTGAGGGCCGGGGGGCTTGCTCCCCACCACACCCCTACGGTGGACTGTCCTCCCAGAGCGAGGACAAGACAGTCCCCTCCCCAGCCTGTTGCTTGACTCTTCTCAAACACCTTGAAATTAGGGCTGTGTGAGCATCCTCATTTCACAAATGCAAAACCCAAGCTCAAGGGGGTGAAGTCATTTGTCCGAGGTCTCACAGGACGCAGCAGGCAGTCTGATTCAGAAACCACAGTGTCTGTGTTTCTGTTGATGTGTCAGAGCCCAGAACACAGCCAGACTAGGAGCCCCCAAGTGAGGCTGCCAAAGCAAGACCCTCGGCCATCTTCCTGTGGAACCAGAGGTGACATACTTAGCACATCCCGGCTGGGAGGGGCCTCCCTCAGTGGAGCATCCACTTCTCTTCCTTCTCTTTATGTGGATGGAAACCAAGGCCCAGTGAGGGGAAGGCACTTGCTCAAAGCCACACAGCACAGAACTGGCAGAGCTGGAACTAGAGCCAGGTCTCCAGAGCCAGCCGCCAGGTTCTCCCCACTGTCCCTCAGCTCTGCTGGTCTGTCTACAGGGCATGGAGTGAACAGGGATGCTAAGCTCAGATGGGTCCCTCCAAAGAGGCAGAGACTGTAGGACAGAGGAGGAGTCGGTTAGAATCCCAGCAGCCCCATCGATAGATACCTTTGAGCCCAACTAAAGAAAAGGCACTGGGCAGGCTCCGGGCCTCAGTTTCCTCATCAAGTACGTTGAGCAGGTTGGATCTATTCTGCTGCCGCCGTGGTCTAAGCTAACTGGATTCCTCGCTCCACCCCGCCCCACTCTAAGTCAGTTCTTCCGCAGCAGCCAGAGTAGCTGTAAGTACACGTCCCTCCGCTCGCGACTCCGTTAGCGCTCGGAATAAACCAGACTCCTCACCTTTGCCCGCAGTCCCCGATCTGGGACTGCCAGTCACTCTGAGCTCTCGTTCCCAACCTTCCTCAGATACACCAGACTCGTTCCCACCTCAGGGCTCTTGTACCTGCTTTCCTTCTACCTGGAGTATCATCCAGGTGGCTGGGTCCTGCTTATTGGTCAACTCAGATGCCACTGAATTAGCCTTCCCCAGCTTCTCTCTCTCCACATACCTGAGGCTTATTATTATCAGTCATCTTCACCTTTATCAGCATCTAAAATGATCACATGTGTGTATTTGTTTACTTGTTTATTGTCTATCTTCCTGAGCTGTCTAGAGCAAGGATTTTGTCTACTCATTCACTGTATACTTCACTCCCAAAACAGTGCTTGGTACCTGGGAGGCATACAGTCACTATTTTGTGAACAAATAAATGGATGAGGGGAAGGCAGGAAGGAAGGGAGGGAGGGAGGGAGAGGGGAAGGAAAGATGAGTGGGTGGGTGAACACATGGATGATTGAATGGATGGATGGGTGGGTGGGAGGATGGATGGGTAGGTGGATATGGGTGGATAGGTGGGTAGATATGGGTGGATGGATGGGTGTGGGCAGCAGACTGGATGGATGAATGATATCTAGCTACACTCTGATCGCATGAATCCGGCCAGGAATGGTAGTCCTTAAAGGAGGCACATTGGAACAGGCCTCCAGAGCCGTGGGTCCTTTAAACTGTGGGCTCAGTGATGAGTTTTCCCTGCCCAAGACCTGGCACCAAGACCTGAGTCATGAAGCAGGTCCCAGGATTCCTGTCCCAGCTCAGTCTGGCTCAGCCCCGTCCACTCCAGGCTTCTGAGCTGAGCTTCCACTGCAGTCTGCGGCTCCTGTCAAGGATTAGCGGTCAGGTTCAGCGGTGGCCAGGTGTGCCGCCTGGAGAGGCCCCTTCTGCCCTTTCTGCCTTCCTTGCAGAGTAAACATAAAGTCCACGAGCAGCCCAGTTCCCAGCCCTCAGGGAACACTGTAGTTGAGGCTTCAAGGGAAGAAATGGCCACAAATTATTTAAGCAAACGGGGAGTTTTATAGAAGTACTCGATCGAACAGGCTAGAACTCAGCTTTGCTCCCACATTTTATCTCCCCAGTGAAGAGCCTGAAATGTCTCTGACCCTGGGTAAAGGCTGGGCCTCTGGCGAGTTTGGGGCTTTGAAGAATGTTCTGGTGGTTGTCAGCCTTGTTGGCATGTTAAAAATCACCTGGGGAGCTGTAAAACCCCAATGCCCAGGCTGCACCCCAACAAGGTGACATCAGAACCTCTGGGCTGGGGCCCCGGCAATAACCTTGAAAGCTGCCCTGGGGGCTCCAGTATGTGGGTTAGACCAGTGTCCAGCTAGGGTGGGTGTGAGGGCTTCAGACAGATCAGCTGGGCACACCCCGGGGTCACGGAGGAGGGTCCGCAAGAAGAACAGGGAGCTTCCGTCCCTGTGGCCTCCTCCGGGCAGGTGCGCTGGGCGCCTGGCCTTAGTTAGCCCCTTCTTGCAGGTGATGAAACTGAGGCTCCGAAAGGCCCAAGGTCACCCAGCAACATGGCAGAGCCAGGACGCAAACACGGGTCTCGCTGACTCCGGATCCGGGGCCCCTGCCTCTACTCACCAGCTGCCAAATTGCAGGGGAGCCTGGCTGGCCTGAAGGCCCTCTCAGAAGTGCGCAGATGGGGTGCGCTCCAGGAGGTAGAGGAAGGAACCGTCAGTGCCAGGCGCTTAGCCAGCGTCTTTGAGTAGCTTCATAACCATCCCAGGAATTATTATTCCGATTTTACAGTTGAGGAAAGGGAGTCTTCAGCAAAGGGAAGTAACTTGCCCAAAGTCACCCAACTCTCAAATTGCAGAGCTGGGATTCAAACTCAGCTCTCTACTATGTCTCTTGCTATGATTTTAGCCTTTTTACCAGTCGGTTGCCCGACCGTGCTATCTTGTGTTTTGCTAAGGGTTTTAGAAAGGCTTGGGGCTTTTGTTTTTTACCTTTGCATTTGCTTGTCTAAATTATATCCTCAAAGAGAGACTGGCCTACCATTTCCTCTTTACCACACCTACTTAGCTTGGGGTTAACCCCAAATAGAAATAACTAGTGGGAGACAGTCTTGAAGGTACAGATTTCCAGCTACAGTTTGAAGCTTCCTGGGATCTCCCCGGATGTCTGTGTCCTCTCCCCAGTGCTGGCAGTGATAAATGAACCAGGTTTCTGTGCCCAGGACTAGCCCTGCCACCCCTCCCGCACCAGCACCCTTAGCGACGCCGAGCAGCTACTGTGGACCCAGCTCTGCCCAGGAGCCAGGGCCCGGCCCAGACGCGGCAGCCCTCCAGGCTGCCTCCGTGCTCCTCCCCACAGGGAGCAGGTGCCCTGGCGCGCCAGTCTCTTCATCAGAGCTTCCCCATCTGCTGCTCAGTGAGGGTTCTGCAGGCAGCCCACCGGCCTGGGCCTTACAGCAGAGGGCAAAGGACAAGACAGATCGAGAAACGAATGTTGTTTGAGCACCTCCCACATGCCAGGCACTGGCTGGAGGATGGTAGTGGTGGCTTCTGCCGTCACCTGGCACTCAGAGTCCTGGGACAAAGTCAGACGTTCCACAGAAATGTATACACATAGGCGCACACAGGTGGGAACGGCACCTCGTAGAAAGAAAACAGGGTAGTAGCATAATGGGGCCACAGTGGTTTAGACTCTGGGGTGTTCTCACCAAGGAAGAGGCATCCTGGAGGGGCTCAGACGCAGAGCTAGAGGTAGCAGAGCTGCGATGGGGTTTTGGGGGAGAAGCAGTAGTTGCCGCAAAGCCCCGAGGCAGGAAGAAAAGGTCTTCGTGGAGGCCACCAGCGCAGAGACCTTCTCTGGCCACACTCCGCAAAGTAGGACCTCCTCCCCGAGCTTTTTTCTGCCTCATCCCCTTAATTTGTTTCATTCAGAATGTTGATCACAAATTGGGATTCTCGGGTGTATTTGCTTTTGTTGGGACGTCTCTGTGCCCATGGGTGAGCTCGCTGAGTCCAGGTCCAGACCCGTCTTCAGGGCTGTATTCCCTGCATGGAGCACAGTGCTGGAGGCGCTCACGAAATGTTCACTGGGGGAGGGGGCACAGGAATGAAACGAGGCCTGCGGCGTGGCTGGAGTGGGGACGGGGGCGGGGGCAGACTGGAGAGGACTCATAATAGCCAGCACTTACTGAGGCCTCTCTGTGCGAAGAAATATATGCTCAGCTCTGCAGACGCATCCCGCTGAATCCTCACAACCCTGTGAAGTGGTTCATGCTCTCAGCCCCATATTATACATGAGGAAATTGAGGCACAGAGAGAACACAGAACCTGCGCAATGTCACACAGCTCGGAACTGGTGGAGGTGGGGTTTGAACCAGAGTCTACACCCAGGAGCCATGTCCGTGGCATCAGGTTAAACCTCAGGGTGTACATCAGGGAGTCTCGGAGGCCCTGCTGGACTTTCGTCTGAGGGCACTTGGAAACCATGGGAGAGCATTAAACAGACCCAAGACGCAGTCAGGTCCACTACGTACAGAGTGCACCCCACCGCCCGCCCACCCCAGAGGATAGACGGGAGGGCAAGAGTGGAGGCAGAGGCCTGGCCAGGGCCCCAGAGGCTCCGCCCTGGATTAGGACCCATCGAGTCCAGCCTTGCAGCTGTGTGGGTGGCTGCCGCCATCACCTCAGTCTCCACGGCTCCCAAGGGACTAATGGCAGGCAGTCAGGGGCGCGATGGCCTGACACCTATACCCCCCAACATCCTGGGAGTCTTTCCCAACAGCATCACCTCTTGGGGGACCAGGGGAGGGCTCTGAAAGCCCCTTGCCACCAAAAGGAGCAGCCATTGGGTAATGGAAGGAGGCGGGCTTGGGCATCTGGGGGTCCTTGTCCTGACCGTGGTGTGGTGGGTGACCTGGGACACGCCACTCAACACCCCCTGTGTCTAGAGAGGGCACTACAGCCCATGTGCCTGGCTTTTTGTGAGCATTAAATGAGGAAGCCTGTGGTAAGGGTCTGTAGAGAGCAGCTGTTATTGTCTGTGGTCCTTTTTGAGAATCTGATCAAATATTACGGACCCTCTTCCCATGAAAATGCCCTAAAGTGTCACATACAATTTTAGGGGCACTCTGGACCCCTTCCAGCCCATCCACAGGCCAACTGGGCTTCAGGTTAAGATTCCCTAACAGAGGATATAATGGAGATTGATAATAATTTTTAAAGATATTTTTTCCAAAACTTTTTTTTTTTTGGCGGTACGCGGGCCTCTCACTGTTGTGGCCTCTCCCGTTGCGGAGCACAGGCTCCAGACGCACAGGCTCAGCGGCCATGGCTCACGGGCCCAGCCGCTCCACGGCACGTGGGATCTTCCCGGACCGGGGCACGAACCCGTGTGACCTGCATCGGCAGGCGGACTCTCAACCACCGCGCCACCAGGGAAGCCCCCCCAAATTTTTTGAATGTAGAAGTTTTAAAAGTCTGTGTAAGAGACTGGCCCTGGGGAGCTGCCTTGTGTCCAAGCCCCCCAGCAAGCACCAGGCCTCAGCTGGGTGAGTGGCAGAACCTCCCACCAGCCCCATCAGGGACCGCCCCCAGCCAAGGTCAGCAGGCCTCCTTTGTCTGGGATGGAGGGCTCGACAGAGCTGCACTTGCTGCCGTCTCCAAAATGTTCATTTTCCGTCCTCTCCCTTCCCTTCTCTGTACCCTCCCATGCCCTTCCTCCCCGCCCAATCCCCACCTTGCTCCCAGGCAATAGAGACCCACTTGCTGAATGTCTCTCCCGGGGGGCTGACCTACATTGCTGAGTGGCGAGGGGGGATTCTGGACCACAAGATGGGGCACCTGGCCTGTTTCTCCGGGGGCATGATCGCCCTCGGCGCTGAAGATGCCCAGGAAGAAAAGAGGGCCCGCTACCGAGAGCTCGCAGCCCAGATCACCAAGACGTGCCACGAATCGTACGCCCGCTCAGGTAACCCTGCCAGGGGAAGGGGCAGCAGGAAAGACTGAGGCTAGACACCAGGAGGAACTGGAAAGACCAGGAGAGTGGAGGGAATACACGGACCTAGGGAAGCCCCACCTTGGAGGTTACCCGGAATTTGAATGAGGGGTGCGCTATACACACACAGAGACTGTGCCCTCAGTTAAAGGGAACGCGGTGCTGTGTTAGCACATTGTGTGTGCCGGGTGTCATTCAGCACTTGACATACATCATCGCTGACCCTCACAACACAGATGAGGAAACTGAGGCTCAGAGATGACCCGGCCAAGTTCCCATGTGAGGGGCTCAGAGCAGAGGGTCCTCCAGCCCCTGAGGCAGAAACATTGGCTTCCTGAGCCTTTAGCAAATTCCTTCTCCCTGAGCCCTTACCCCTAAACGTATCTCTGCCTTTCCTCCCTGGAACGCTCCCATTCAGAGGGTCTCACCACCTCCTGGCACCGCCCCGTAATCACCCTCTGATCCAAGACCCCCGGAAAGCTTGAGAGCTTCTGCACCATCCCCGCCAGCACTCACCGCAGCCCTGTCAAACACTAGACTCAGGAGCCGCACGAGAGGATGTGAACCCAACTCCTCATTTTACACGCGGGGAAGCTGAGTCAGCCCAGAGCGGGGACCTGGCTTAGCCAAAGCCACACCGTGTATGAGTAGCTAAGCCGGGGCTAGAACCCAGGTCTCCTGATGCCCAGCCCCATCTTGTGTGCTGCCTTTCCAAACAACACCCCTCAGAAAAAGCCCCGGGCCCCCCTGACCCCAGAAGGGGCCCACCGCTCTGAGTTGTAAACCCAGCCTTGGTTGGAGGAGAGGACCTAAGATCTGCAGTAAAAGATCCTGGCTCAAATGCCACTCTGCCGCTCAGCAGCTGGTGGCCTCTGTTTTCTCATCTGTTCAATGGGAACAATAACACAGGTCTCCTGGGCCCCACAGTAAGTGCTTGGCCCGTGCCTTCAGCCAGCAGCATGGGAGGCGTTTGTTAGCAGTCCACCGAAAACGTGTCTGTGAGCACGCCAGTGGAATCCAGAGCTCCTGGAGCTGTTTTCAGGAAGCCAGCAATTCGCAGTGGGTCCTTAAAACCGGTCTTCAATTCCCCTCAAAGAGCTATCTCTGCCAGCACCACAAACAAATAGGAAATCTCAGGAATAATAAAAAGCTTGCTATTTGTCGGGGACAATCAGCCCAGACCATAAAAGACAGTCCGCTTAGTAAAGCATGTTGTTACAACCAGCCCGGCTCGTCCATGGATGGCTGCAGCAATCGCTCTTGCCCTCACCCCATTAGCAGCTTGGCGAAACGGCTGTGTTCTGATGGCCAAGAGCAGCTGTGCCATCTGAGAGGATCAGAGGAGCCAGGATCTGCCTAATTCCTCTTCCATGAAGCCCTCCATGAATGAGTAGGATGTCCTGCAAAGCTCCAATATGTCTCTGAGAAAAAGCAGCCCAGGACCTCGTGGGGTCCTGAGCCCTAATGGGAGGTGGGGGGCCCACATTAGGACCAGAGCTGGGCCCTCCGCTGACCTGACAGGATATGCAGGCATTAAAGGGAGGATGATCTGACCCACATACCCTAAATTTTGGACCTAAAGAGTCAGACCCAGGGGAGAAAGAGAGAGAGGACAGCCTGGGGAAAGGGCATCAGACAGATCCAGGGTCACATCCCAGCTCGGCCACAACTTGCTGTGTTACCTTGGACAAATTACATAGCCTCTCTGATCCTCAGTTTCCACATGCGCGAGAGGCAGGTAAAAGTATCTGCCTTACCAAAACAACATTTTTTAAGGATTGCAATAAATGTATGTAAAGCACCCAGCACAGCCCTTGAACTCCTAAATGGTGGCTGCAGTGGTGGTTATAATGGTGGTCATCCAGAAAACAGGAACAGCAGCAAACTGACCGAAACCAAACAATGACAACAAAACCCAGACCTCGTCAGGCCTTCTTTATTCAGCTCCCTCTGCCTGAATACGTGCCTTCTGGGCGAATCTTCCCTCATCTCCACCTCAGCAGTCTCCCAAACTGTCAGCCCTGGAAGGCTGGTTCTGGGACGTGTCAAAAGCAGTTCCCAGAGAAAGGGGGTCTGTGGAGAAGCATCATTGCAATATTAGCAAATTAAAGGGTCTGGTAAGTCCTGTAGACAGGAGGCTTTCACTTTGTTTAACCCACTGTTCCCCAAATGTGCTTAAAACTACAACCCCTTTTTGGCTGAGCACTGGTTAACATCCTGCAGGGCTAATGTCTCACCCAAACTTTTGTCTCCCCGGACTGCTGGGAAGTTCATTTGGATTCTCAGGGTCTAAACTGCAGACGTTTCGAGGCCTAAGGGCGTTGCTTTGGCCAGCCCATGCCAGCCCATCACCAGCTGGCCCCGGCCAGGGCTACCACGCCACTTCCGTCTCTCCTGGGGCACTGGGATCCTGAAGAGCAGGAGGTGGGAGGTCTGACCCAGGCCCCCTGGTTGGTCATTCTTGCAGATACCAAACTGGGGCCCGAAGCCTTCTGGTTTAACTCAGGCAGAGAGGCCGTGGCCACGCAGACGAGCGAGAGCTACTACATCCTGCGGCCCGAGGTGGTGGAGAGTTACATGTACCTGTGGCGGCAGACCCACGACCCCATCTACAGGGAGTGGGGCTGGGAAGTGGTGATGGTGAGTGGCGGGGCACAGGGGGAGTGTGGTGAACTGGTGGCAGGTGCCCTTGAGAATTCACAGTCAGGGTCCAAACCCAAGAGGAAGGGCAAGCCAGGCTGGCATCTAGCTAAAGTTGAGAGTGCAAAGGGTCAAGGTTTGGTTGCAGAGCCAAGAGTCCCCAGCCGGCCAGGAGCAGGCCAGGAACTCGTGAAGAGTGTTCTGAGTGCCCAATAATGTCAGCAAACTGAGCGGGGCGGACGCAGGGCAGCAGTCAGAGGTGGCCCAGCACACGCGTGGTCACAGCTCTCCGACGCTGAAGCCTGGACAGGTGACTTCGGATTTCTCCTCTCAAACAGGAACGGGCTGCCAGCTCACCTCCCTCCTCTCCCCGAAGCTAGCCCAGCCCTGGGCAGCCCCCTCTCTGGGCTCTGCTCCCCCAATCCCCTTCCTTCTTTGGGGCAGGTATCAAAGGCAGGGGTGGGGATTCCAGAAGGTTCTTGGATGGATGCCAAGCTTTCTCTGCTGTTCTCCCCCAGGCCCACTGCTCTCGGAGGCACAGACTTGGTGGGGAGAGCCACACTCCCAGAGCACGTGCTCAGCTGGGGCGTGGGCCCTGTTCAGGCTCCCTGACATGCTTCATTGGCCAGAATCCCTCTGCTTTCCTGAAGACCCTGGTTCTTGACCTTTGAAAGCCAAGTGTTTTGTGCTCCTCGGCCCCACCCACAGACCCTCAGTGGGTACAACTTGCATTTCTGTACAAAAGGCAGGCACAGCCTCTGGCCCAGGGCCTACATCTCTACAGGGAATCCCTGGGGCGTGCCAAGTCCAGTCCCCAAATCCCAGCCCGCAAACATCACCAGCCCCTTCCCTGACCTCTGTCCACCACTGTGGGTGAGTCTGTCAGGTCAGCCTAGTTCCCCGAGAGGCAGAGAAGCTTCCTCTAAGTTCACACCAGGTGAAGCGCTCAGGCCGGGCAGGGACTAAGTTCTCCGCGTGGGCCCAGGGAGCGTGGTGACGGCAGGAATTCGGCCTGCTGCCCCCACCAACGCTGGGGTCCCCAGCCAAGGGGTGGGAGGGCCTGCCTGTTCGAGAGCTGGGCAGGCGTGAATCTTGGGGGGGGCCTCTCCTCTCCCCACACCATGGCTGCCTTCCTTTCCTTCAGGCCCTGGAGAAATACTGTCGGACAGAAGCCGGGTTCTCTGGGATCCAAGACGTATACAGTAAGGTTCCCGACCACGACAACAAGCAGCAGACTTTCTTTCTAGCGGAGACACTAAAGTGAGTCGGGGGTCGGCTGGTGTTCTTCCCAGAGGGCAACTCGGGCTTTTCTTAGGGAAGGGGGAGGGGGCAGAGGGGAGGGGCAGGGGGCAGCAGTCCCTTCCTTCACCATCAGTCAAGTTCTGCTGTCCCAGGAGGGGGGCCCAAGAGGGATGGAGGCTTGGGATCCAGGGGTGGGCCTTGGGCCAGGCCAGTTTCTCCACGCAGAGTGAGGCTGGGCTGGACTCCACCCCCCTAAGCATTAGCTATGTGAGAAGTTAACTTCTTTAACCTGTCTCCTCAAGTTACTTAAGTCCTCTGAAACTGTGCCCTTCTGTAAAATGGGCAGAGTAATAACCATGATGGTGTCAAGCCCGGTCACTGCTGCAGTTGAGCTGCTGTGCTGTTCCCCTCCTTTCTTGGGGTGAAAGTTGGCCTCCTCGTTTCCTCGCTGTTCCCTAAAGCAGTCCCCTTGTGCTTTAGCTCTTTAGGATGGATTGGATGGTCTGTTCCTTCCATTAAAAACCCCCATGGCTTGGAAACCTGCAGTTCTGGAGTCACGACTCCCTGTGCATTTTAGCGCCCGGACATCTACTTGAGTGTCGAGTCTCCTGGTACATAAGGAAGCAGGCCGAGTCCTGGGGTAGCCCTCAGGCCTCCCTGCAAAAAAAAAAGAGAGAATCTAGGCCACACAGGGTCCTAAGAGGGCCAGGTGGGGAAAGCACCTGAGGGAAGCTGGTTGAGGGGGAGGTACAGAGCGGGGGCTGGGGCAGAGCCAGGATGAACCGGTTCTGTCTGACCTAAAGCTCAGTGCTCCCCTCGGCGTCCACAGCTCCTTCCTGGGGATGAGCCCTCCGGGCAGATTTGGGGTCTCCGACCTCCCTGCGCCCTTGGGCACAGGCCAGTCACAGAGGCCCCTGCGATTCCTTCCCAGTGGGTGGCCCCTTCCCCAGAGCGCTGACAGGCTGTGTCTTGCTCCCCTCCCTGCCGGGGCATAGGTATCTCTATCTTCTGTTCTCTGAAGATGACATGCTCTCGCTGGAAGACTGGGTATTCAACACGGAGGCCCACCCGCTCCCCGTGAGCCACCCGGACAGCTCTGGCAGGGGCGGGGCCTGACTCCCACCACCCGTCGCCTTGTGCTCCAGGACCACCTTTACGGGATCTGGGGCTGTTCTCAAACGGATTGGAGATGTGGGCCCCTGCCTGGCAGACCCGGCAGATGTGTTGGACGAGCAACTTCTTTTCCTCTGTGAGGAGACAGGACTCGGAGACACAGCGATGTCACACCAGGCCCAGACGTTCCTTTCCACGGAGAATGTCTATGAAACCTGCTCACTTGCCATTCCAGGGCCAAAGCACCGGAGGTTTGCATTGCAGCCTCGTGGATTTGATTCACTTCCTTTCGTTTTGGAGGTTTTTTGGTTTTTGCTTGATTTTGCCTTTTCTCTACAGTTGTGTTTTCTCACAGATTTTAAATATAGTTTTCAAAATCATGTGCTTTCAGAAATGGTGTCCTCCAATAAACTAAACCTTAAAGTGTTTGCACACACACACACAAAACCTTGACCCCATTTTCTATATTTTGAATTCCTTTTGCCCAACGTTTACTATATGTTCAATTATGTGTCATTTACCTTATAATTTGAGGAGGGGTTCCCCTTTGATTTGGGCCTAAGTGTTACGAATCACTAGTGCTGTTTTCAGTATTGTAATGGAAAATTCTGTAAAGTTACAATAAAGGAGTTTATTGAATAAGAAATACAATTGGGTTCATCGCACATCAGTGACTCCTGGGGAGGCCACTGCAATGCTATCATCAGAAGGAATGATCAACCAGCAGTTGATTTAAGGTATAAAGATGCCAACTTCTATTACCTTCCCTTGAATTGGTCCTAATATATTCAGGAAGGGTGAGGGCAACCCTTTAAATGAAGCTGGATATTTATACTTACATCAAGCCTTGGGAGAGGCCCAGAGAGGAGCAGCAACTTGCCTGAGGTCCCACAGCCAGTAAAGGCAGAGGTGAAACCCCTAGGGTTTGCTCACCACCCCAGTCCAGGGTTCATCTATTCCATCATTCAGCAGATACTTGGTGAGTGCCTGCAGGGGACCAGACGTGGGGACGCAGCTGTGGGTGGGACAGTCATAAGCCCCGCCCTCAGGGAGCATATAGCCAAGCAGGGACACACAGACCATGAAGGAGAATGACTGCAAGTTACGTGAAGTGCTCCAAAGGAGACAAGCAGGCTGAGACACTAATGTCTGGACCTGCCTTAGAGGGTCAAGGAGAGCCTCTCTGAGCAGATGACCTTCAAGCTGAGAGCTGGAAGGTAAGACTATCCCACAGATCCACTCTCCTCCTGACCGTCACCCCCGGGAGGAGGCCGTTCTGCAGGGCAAGGAGGTCAGGCCCCAACACTGAGGAGAGAGCTTCCCCTCCCTCACCCTCACCCCTTTGCAGCGTGTCCACACAGCTGACTTCACAGGATAATACCGAGTCCTTCCCCAGGCTCAGCCACTTCATTTTGGCTGTTAGTGAACTTGAGTAGCCCCTGGGGTGTTGGGGCCCTGGGCCAGGTGACCTGGCTTTAAACCCTCACTGTGGGAACCTGGGCAGGTCACCTGTCTCCCTGAGCTGCTCTTTTCCATCAGGCAGAGAGCAGACCCTCCACCTCACAAGGTTCTCCTAAGTGGGATGCTGCTGGTGCCCTGGAGCTGTGGGAAGTGCTGCTTCCTTGTTCTGGAGACTCAGATGCTTCCGGCATGTTCTTAAGCAGTAGTTAGAGCTACAGGGAAGCTGTGGCTATAGCAGGAGCCCGGGCATTTGGTAAATAAGTTGCTGCCTGAACCCAGAAAACCACTTCACTCTTGACAGGCACCAAGATAGTATGGCTCCAGTGACCTGCTAGGGCCCATTTTTTAAAAAGCAAAACACAAAATTGATTACACAGGTATTATAGAAAGGTTAGAAAGCTTATCTTTATGATAAGCTGAAAGAAAAATCATTCACCTTCCTACCCTCCAGAATAAATACTGTTACATTTTCTTCTAGATATTTCTCTATGAAGGTACAGAGTGTATTCTGCAAACATGGTGTCAACTGTGGCATCCTGTTTTGTTATAATCTGCTCTGCACCAAATGCTATATTATGAACATCTTTCCACGTCAACATACATTTATCTCATTGCTGTACCTGGTTGTGTAGTGTTCCATCATGGGCTGTATCACACTTTCTGGATCTGACCCCAATTGTTGGGCATTTGGGTTTGTGTCAGTTTAGATTTTTAGCTACAAATAATAGAAACCAACTCTAACTTAAGCAAAAAAAAAGAATTAAAATGCTTTGGAGTGGCTCATGGAATCTCAGGAGAGTGAACAGCCAGACATCAAGAAGGACTAGGCAGGGCTTCCCTGGTGGCGCAGTGGTTGAGAGTCTGCCTGCTGATGCAGGGGACGTGGGTTCATGCCCCGGTCCAGGAAGATCCCACATGCTGCGGAGCGGCTGGGCCCGTGAGCCATGGCCGCTGAGCCTGCGCATCCGGAGCCTGTGCTCCTCAATGGGAGAGGCCACAACAGTGAGGGCCCATGTACCACAAAAAAAAAACCAAAAAGAAAACAAACAAACAAAAAAAACAAACAAAGAAGGACAAGGAAGAGGATTTGATTTGGCCACGGATCCAGTTTGCAAGAACCAGGAGGCAGCCTCCCCAGGCACCACCACCAGGACGGGTGAATCCAGATGTTCGCTCCAGATGCTACTGTGTCTCTTTTCAAGGACGTGAGCTTCCAAATGGTCTGGTCTGAGTCACGTGCCTCCAGCCAAAGGGAGGGCAAGGCATCTTGACTGACAGGCCCACCGAGACCCCATGTAATGGGCCAAATGCTGTTCCCTGGAGAAAAAAATGAGGCTTGCTACCAAAATAACAGACCTGCCTGCTGGCAGAGCAAAAACAGCAGGACTGTTCTCAGGCGTGACTTTAATTTTTTTCAGCATTATAAGAGAGCTATGAAGGCATACTGGACCCGTTCCATTTTCCCCGGTCCAAATCCTTGGAGTCAGTCCCTGGAATGTCTCTCCAGGGCAGAGCCACTTAGCAGTTCCCCAAGACCCCAGGCTTCCCCGCTGGGCCTGTGTCGCTGTCCCCGCTCCTCCCCACGGCATTCTTGTCTTCTGCGTTATCGCTGGGAGCAAGCTGTAAAAATGAATATTTTAAAATTCATCCTCCAGGAAAGCCCTTGCAGGTGGAGAAATATCATGCTTTGGGCAACTTAACTCCATTCCGGGGATAAAAATAAGTAAGACCCAAGGCAGACTGAGAGGAGAGAGGAATTAAGGGATGAGTCATCCTCACTGAAGGAGGCATCGGAGCTCAGGAACCATTCCCAAAGCAGACCCTTCCACCCCCAGCTGGGGGGGGGGGGGCAGCGTGCTGCCAGAGTCTCAAGCCTCGTGTTTGCCTTTGCCGCAGGTGGAACCACCTTTTTCACCTGTTTTCTTCATGGATGGGCTTGATGCTGGTTCCTTCCCAGAAAGCTTCACTAGCACCTGGTTTTAGGCACTGGGGCATGCGGGGCATCACGTCCCTGGGAAGGGGGGACACAGCCCTTTGCAAGACGCCTCCCTTTAAGGGACTGTATGTTTGTTCAGACTGGCTTTATACACTGCATTGTGTCTTTGGCAATTTGCAAAGTTCAAAAGCCAAACGCGTTGGTAAGAAAGGCAAAAATAGAAAAGCTGTTTTAAAGGCAGCATCCCTGAGATCCAGGATGTGAGTCTTAGTTCTGTTCTCTTTACTTTGGAGAGGTGACCCCATCATGGCTTAAGAAGGTGCTAGCTGTAGGGAATGGGCCAGCTCCTCCACAGGGAGCTAACCTTAGAAGTATGCTGATGGATCACGTGGCGCAGAGATGCTCAGCCCTCTGTGACTCACGCTTAATCACACGCTAGTGGGGGGACAGGTTGCAGATGCTCTTTTTTGTATCTAAAAATATCTGATTGGTTTCCTATATTTGGGACAATATTTTGATCCCACTCAGCCTGTCTCTTAAGTCAGAGCTTCTCAAATTTGAATGTGCACCTGAATCACCTGGGGGTTTTATTAAAATGCAGGTTCTTATTCAGTGGGTCTGGCATGGAGTGTTTATAACAAGCTCCCAGGAGATGCTGCTGCTGCCGGTCCTTGAACCACACTTTGAGTAGCACGGCCTCAATGAATGGCCACTCCTTTAGTTTCTGCCCTTTAAGTGCATCCCTGGAGTTGTAGCTTCTCCAGAAAAAAGTAGAAGGGCTTGGGTGCTGGGATGGCATCTATCGGCACCTTGGCTACAGAGGGACCTACCTCAGAACAGGCGTCTATCACCTACGCCAGTGGTTCCCGCTCCTCCAGGACAGTCAAGATAAGACAGGGGCAGGCTCACTGGGGGCTTAGAGCAATGCTGCCCAGTAGAACGTTCTGTGATGATGGAAATGTTCAAAAGGGTGAATATTTGAACTGCTGTCCAAAAGGGTGGCCACATGTGGATACGGAGCACTTAAAATGTGGCAAATGCAATTGAAGTACTAAATTTTTATTTCATTTTAATTAAATTTAAATAGCCACGTGTGTGGTTACCGGCCGCCATTTGGACAGTGCAGCCTTAGAGCTCAGAGAGCCAGTCCTCTGCTCGCTGACTCCCTGCCCCACTGGAGCCTCCACCACCTGCATCGTTACAGAAAGAATCTTAGCACAAAACATATTGTTTGGGGGCTTCTCTGGTGGCGCAGTGGTTGGGAGTCTGCCTGCCGATGCAGGGGGCTTGGGTTCGTGCCCCGGTCCGGGAGAATTCCGCATGCCACGGAGCAGCTGGGCCTGTGAGCCACGGCTACTGGGCCTGCATGTCCAGAGCCTGTGCTCCGCAACGGGAGAGGCCGCGGCAGTGGGAGGCCCGCGTATCGCAAAAAAAAAAACAAACAGAAAAAACACATATTGTTTGGGGACCGGACGATTCCCTTGAACATACGTGGTTATTTTTATATGCATTCCAGCCTCTGTTTTCTGCAAAAGTCCCTGGTTTTTGCTTTGTTTGGTGTTTTTTCTCACTGTTTATCTGCAGGTTGGCGTGCATTCAGTCAGGTTGACGATAAGAAAGGCGGAAGGGCAGGCCAGGAGAGGAGGAACACAGGCCAAAACCGAATGGACCTGGGTTCAGCTCCACCCTGCCCTTTCTCTGGGCTGTGTGACCTTGGGCAAGCCCCTTAACTTCCCTGAGCCTCTGCTTTTCCATCTGTGGAAAGGGAGGGTGGTTTCAAGGGTGAATTGAGCTCCTTAGTGTAGGAACTCAATATATATAGCGATGATTGTTATCGTTATTATGTGAACCCTCTTCTTAAACTATAAACCGTGCGTAAATGTGAGGCAAAACACTGCTGTCAAAAATTATTATTATTTTTTTAACAAAATGCTATGAAACTTGGAGGAAACCGCATCAACCAGGCCCAAGAGACAGACCAAACTCTCAAAGCAATAAATCTGAACATTTTCTGTTTTTCGCATAGAACAAGTACATTGCCGTTAGCGCTGAATCTGGAAAATAGGGAAATTGGGATGAAGATTTATAGGCTGTCCAAGGGCTTCCAGGGGCAGCCTGCTTGTGAAGGATGCTCAGGCGGGGGTGGAGGGCTGGAGAAGATGCTGAGAGCTTGCCCAGGACGCTGGCAGAGTGGGGTCTCTGCTTTGGAGGGCGTTTGAGGTCCTTTCCATCTTTCCTCTTCATGGAGACCCTGAATCCTTCCTACAACTTTGGAAGGGAGGCGAGGCCTGCAGCTGTTTACGGAGGAGGAAGCTGATTTGATTAGTCCACGTCTCGTCCCATGGAGAGAGTGGGGAGACAGGCCAGAGCGCTTATCACCCTCCACGTGGGGACGTCCCCAATCTGGGGGCGAAGATGAGAGCATGCCGAGTAGAGGGAAAGGTTTCACACACACACACACTCACACACACACATACATACGCATGCATTCGCATGCACACACATACACACTCGCACACATGTACACCCTCACATGCACACACCCACTCACACATATACACATGCACAAACACCCAATCACACCCACTCACGTGCACACACATACACACACACACACAAAGACACCCCTTGACTTCCCTCTCCTAAGCCTTAGGATTTATTGGCCAACCTGGCAGTCATCAGGGGTTGGCTGTCTCCCGGTGGGGGGTGTGTTTGTGGGGAGATGACCCAGATAGTCCCAGCTCCATCAGGAGCCCCTCACCGCCAGTCCCCTGAGACCTGGAAGGTGGGGGGGGGGTGCGGATTCTGCGCTGGCCCACAGAATGATTCATAACTGGACAGTCATTAGATCCGTGGCTCCCAGAGTGTGGAACTGGGTCGCAGCACCAGCAGCACCTGGCAGCTTGTTAGAAATGCACATTCTCAGGCCCCGCCCCAGACCCACTGAATCAGCAGCTCTGGGGGCGCCCAGCAGCCTGTTTGTAATAAGCCCTCTGGTGACTCTCACTCAGGCAGAGGTGGGAGAACCGATGCTGGCTGACCTCCAAGGCCACCCGACACCCCAGAGCAAAACGTATGCCTGGTCAGTCTCCATCCCATATCACTCCTGCCTCAATTCTGCATGTGTGGCTTATCAGAGGTTCTGCCATAAACCAAAGAAAAAGAAGAAGAAGACTGCCCCCTCTTTGAACAACAGGAACACCCTCCGATCACTTAATTCTCTCCTCAAAATATAAATAAAATAAAATTCACAATGAAATCTCTTTGTCACAGAAACTGAAACCCAAGGAAATTGAAGTCCAGGCACCTCCTTCTCCAAGTTTTATGCTGCACAGTCTTGACCAGAATAAAAATTCTGCTCAGTTTTTTTCCTTAGATGTCAGGCCCTCTCAGATGTTGGGGTTCCTACAGCTGCAGCTGAAGAACCATCTCCTACATCACTGGGGGTGGCCCTGTCACCTCCTCCAATGTTGAATTAACCTGACCCTGAGTTTCTGGAGCATCTTGCTTTTCTGGGGTCAGACTCAGTAGGACGTGAAGAATCCCAGCAACAGCCAGAGGTTAGAATCTACAAGCAAACTCCTCTTTCTCTGGCTGTCATCCCTGCAAGATGATGCTCCAGAGCCCTGCTAATCCAGACCCATGATGCCCTCATCATGCAGGGGCTGGAACAGTGACAGAGAGTCCCAGGTGGAGAAAAGCCTCAGTCCTTCCAGGGGCCAGGTGGTGTAGCATCGAGGGCCACTTCCTCTAACCTGGAGGAGAAACCCTGTACATGCTTGGCCTCCTCCCAAGGACGGAGGCATTAGGGATACTTCCGTCTTCTGAAATTCTTTAGAGAATTTCAACTGTGGCAGTCCTAGGCCTTAGGACCTGCCTGGGACCCTCTCCAGGCACGACTCTGCATATTTTTAATGACTAGGTACCTTTGCTCCTGGTTGCTGGCGCCCACTGCTGATTGGAGTGCGGGCCCTGCCCAGGTCACATTCTCCACCCCTCCTATGTGCAGGAGACCCCACATTTGTAACAGGTCCATTCCCTACCAGGCCATCTGTGCTTTTCTCTCTGCATTTCTCTATCCAGTAAGTTCTTAAGGTTGGGTTATGGGGCTCATTGCTGCTGCCCTGGGCACTGTTCTGGAATCCTCCAGGCTTTGTAATTCAACAAATAACCGTTAACCATCTCTGCTGCGCAATGAGCAAGGCGCTAAAACTGCAGCTGAAAACAAGACAGACAAGGTGGCTCTTCCCACGGGGCTTCCAGGCTAGTGGCCGACATGTAAACATATCTGTAAGGTGAGTGCAGGCGGAGGCCACAGACAGGGGACATGTGAGAGTAACGGGGTGGGGACAGAGATGGGGAGGTCAGGGGAGCTGACACGTGTGACAGAGCATCCCAGGCAGAGGGAACAGCGAGTGCAAAGGCTCAGGGGTGGGAAGTTCTAGTGTGTCTGAGGAGCGGGAAGCTAGCAAGCCAGGGGGAGGCGCTGTCCTACCGGCTGGAAGAGGTCGGACAGACGGGGCTCCACCCTGCAGGCCTCTAGAACTGGGCGGAGTTTGATTTTAACCTAACAGCAGCAAGAAGCTAGGAAGGGTTTGAAGCTGGGGCGTGAGACGACCTACTTTCCATTTTGAAAGTTTCCTCTCACTTCCGAGTGGAGAGGCCTAAGAATTCTTTTTTTCCCCTTACATCTGTCTCAGTGGAAAACCATTCTTGGGTTCCTAAGCAGAAGCTTCTGGAACCAGTGCCCCCAGGAGCGCAGAGAGAGGCCAGTGCCCTCTGCCATGTGTTCCTGCGGCCCGTCCTCAGCCTCTGGACTCTTCCGATCTCGGGCCTGGGAGACTTCAAGCCACCAGAGCTGTCCTTTGACCTTCGTTCCTGCAGCTTCCACTCCACTCTGCTCCCCCCCCCACCCCCACCCCCCCCACCCCCACTCCTTTCAAGGAAGCCCAGCTGTGTTTTTTAAAAATAGAAGCCTCTTACTAAGATGGCTCTCCTCCTTCCCTTGTACAAGCGGAACCAAGGCTGTTTGTGGGGTCCAGGGCCTTCCTCTCTTTTCTCTTTGGAACCTTCTGGGTTTGTGGCAGGTACGAAGTCAAGTTGGGCTCTGGGTCTCAAACACAATACTTTGTCCGCCTTCACCCCCTCCCCGTGGGGAATGCCGGCCAGGAGATGGCCTGCCATGGGCGTCCCCCACAGGCCTGGATTCCACCCACCTGCCCACGCCATCCCCCCACCCAGCTCTGCCTTGGAGTCTTCCCAGCACTTCCCGGATGGTCCTGACTCCGCACATTTCCAGGGCTTTCCCTCTGCCACATGGCTGCCCACCTACAATCACCATGTGGCCTCCACACCTTCTCTGCCCAGCGCTCACCTGCTGGCCAAGGGGTCCACCTTGACTGCTGCCGCCCACCGTGGCTTTAAGGGCCCCCAGAGGGGTGCCCTGCCCCTGGCTCTCCGGGGAACATCTGACAGTGCTCTCTGAGATCCTGCCTCTGTCTCTGTTAAATCTCTCCAGGATCCCTCCCATTGAGGAACACTTCCAGTGCCTCCAACCCCTTGCTCCCATCTTGAGAGACTGGCAGCCCCCTCTTCCCTTTTCATCTTTGTCTCTGCGCTCACCCTGCCCTTAAGGAAATCTCTCCCTTGCTCCACCTCAATCACCATGTCTTCCTTCATTTTACTTTCATTTTTCTGCTTCAAATCAGTCCTGTTTCTCCTTGAGTTTTTAAATGAAACTTTTTAAAAAAAAACTTTTTTGGGGAGGGGTGGTAACTTATTATTTTTTATTTAGCCCCCCCAAACTGAAAATAGAGTGAAAAACAGTTGAAAATTGAAAATTGCCTAATGTCACAGGAATGTTTACTAAAAAAAATAATAATGAAACCTTTTCGATTGAGGTTTAATGTAATCCAGTAACACGTGTAAAGGACAGTAATTTTAAATTCACAGCTCAGGAAATGTTGACCCGTGTACAGCCCTTATGACCACCTCCCCCATCAAGACAGAACATTCCCAGCCCCCGGAAAACCCCCTCCTGCTGCTTCCTGTCAATACCTGCCATCCCCAGAGTGAATTCTATGCTGACCTCGTCCACCGCTAATTTCAGCACAAAATCTTTTAATTCCCTTCTTGGTCTTTGAATTATAAAAATTCCACTGAGTTTTCCTCTGTCTCAATTTGTAAGAGACAATGTATAACGATTTATCTCCTATATAATAAGGGCCCTCATACTTTTTGTCTGGCCATCATAAAGCCCTTTTCTATCCTTTGTGGTTAAAACCTCTGAAGTACACAACTAAGATCAGAGCTTATGAAATAAAGCATCCTGGAGGCACCTAACATATGTCCGTCCCTTGTAGGGCGGCCGGCTCATCCCAGCTGGCCTGGGACTTTGCAGCTGTTCATAGTGAGTGACCCTCAGTCCTGGGCAAACTGGGAGGTTGACCCCAACCCCTAGTTCTCTCCGTGGCCACAGTTCAAAACAGACACGAGGAGCCGAGCGTGGGGCTGTTAACGCCATCTTCCTGTACCTGACACTGTTGAAAGGCCCCCAAATGTCAGATTCATTTTCTGTAGCTTGTGTGGAACTTGGCTGTCTTTGCATTTGAAACTCTCAGCTTCCAGTCCTGAATGAGCAACAGGATCGCGGGGAGGGTGGTTTTATAAAAAGGAAAAATTCTTCCGGATTTGACATTCAATGCTTAGCACTCCAAAAATCCCAGAGAGGAAAACTCAGCTAGTGCTCGCTGAGCCCGGTGATTCTCAACCCTGACTGTGCCTCAGAATCGCTGGTGCGCTTGGGAAAACGCTCCAAACCAACTGGGGTGGGGGTCGGGCTGGGCTCTGGTCTCTATTCAAAGGCCCCAGGCGATGCTGGTGGCAGCCAGGCTAGTGATGCTGAGAATAAAGCAGTGCATGTGGGCAGAGTCCCAGGGGCCGTCCTGACCCCAGGAAATCTCTCTCTGCCTGGACAGCATGAGAGTCTAGCCAAAGGCTGTCGTGACCCCTACAATCAATCTATTTTCTGGCTAATCACAGCCCCAGCCCCGCGCCTGTGAGTCCAGCCAAAGCCCCTCAGCATTCCAAGGCTCGGCCACATTTGTGGCCACATACAGCTGCTGTGGCCACACAGGCCAAAGGCCTCTTCTCTCTCCTTTGAGATCTCATTGAATCTGGTGGCTTTAGATGTCATCCAGAGGCTGGGGACTCCCAAGTTTCTAGCGCAGGCATTGACCCCCTGCAGCTCCAGACTCCCACACACTGCCTCCCTGACAGCTTCATGCTTTGCTCCACACGGGCAGCTCAGGCATCTCCACGCTGCAGCCCCGACCCAGCTCCCCCCAGCCCGGGCCTCTCAGGCTTCCCCACCTCGGGAATGGCACCACCGTCTACCGGAGCTCAAGCCCAACCCAATGCTTGTCTTTGCTCTCACCACCCTCCTCTGACCCATCAGCAAGCCCTGTCTCTCATCAGCCACCACGTCGTTGGCCGCATCCTCCCACCTCTCTCCAGGAGCCCAGGCCCTGACATCTAAGGGCTGGGAGCTGAACGAGCCTCCTGTCTCCCTCTTTCCACTCTTGCTCCCCTCAGTCTATCCTTTACCCAGAAACCAGAACGGTCTTTTTTAAAAATGCTTTACCGGGGACTTCCCTGGTGGCGCAGTGGCTAAGAATCCGCCTGCCAATGCAGGGGACAGGGGTTCAAGCCCTGGTCCGGGAAGATCCCACATGCCGCAGAGCAACTAAGCCCGTGTGCCACAACTACTGAGCCCGCGCACCACAACTACTGAAGCCCATGTGCCTAGAGCCCATGCTCCACAACAAGAGAAGCCACCGCAGTGAGAAGCACGGGCACCGCAACAAAGAGTAGCCCCCACGCGCTGCAACTAGAGAAAGCCCACACGCAGCAACGAAGACCCTACGCAGCCAAAAATAAATAAATTAAATAAATAAAATTTTTTAAATGCTCTATTGGTTTATAATTTATATGCCATAAAATTCACCCATTTAGAGCAGACAATTCATATTTTTTAGTATATTCACAGAGTTGTACAACCATCACCATAATCTAATTTTAGAACATTTCATACCCCCGAAAGAAGCCTTGTAGCCCTCAGCCGACACTCCCTGTCCTCCCTCCTCCCCTTCCCCACTCCAGCCCCAGGCAACCACTAATGTACTTTCTGTCTTTGTAGATCTACCCATTCTGGACATTTCACATGAATGGAATCATACAGTATGTGGTCTCTGTGTCTGGCTTCTTTCATTCAGTTCTTTCATTCAGTATAATGTTTTTGAGGTTTGTTCACACTGTAACACACATCAGCACTTCAATTCTTTTAATTGAATAATACCCATTGTACGGCGATACCACATTTTGTTTATCCACTCATGAATCGAAATCTGGGTTGTTTCTCTTTTTTGGCTACTAAAAAGGTCTTTTTAAAAACAAATCACATGTCACTCCCCTGCTTAAAACCTTATGATGGTCTCCCATTATATCTAAGTGAAACTTGTTGCCATGGCCTGCAAGCTCCTTGATGACATGGCCCCAGCCTCTGTCACCAAGCTTTTCTCCTGTCACTCTCCCAATAACTCACTCTGCCTTCTTCATGTTTCTTGAACACACCAAGCTTGTTTCTACCCCTGGGCTTTTGCCCAGAAGAGGAAGGGGCATCCCAGGCAGGAAGAGGAAACTTGTTTCTTCTTCCCTCTGCCTGGGATGCCCTTTCCTCCATTCTCCACAGAGCTGTGGCCTCTTCTTTTCACTCAGGTTGCAATGTAAGTGTTACCTCCTAGCTGAAGTCACCTACCCCCACCTGTGTCACTCTGTAGCACCTTGTTTTACCCCTTCGTGCTCACCATTATCCGAAATTATCTTCTCTGTGTGTTCATCACCTCGCTCCTCCTACTAGAATATTTAGCTCCCAGGGAGGAAGTACCCTGTCTGTCTTCTTCGTTACTGGGCTCCTGGGACGTAGCCTAGCTGCCGGCACAGAGTAGATACTGAGTGTGTTGAGAGGCCCATGGGGTCCAGACAGGTAAAGCCACTCCTGCAATGGCACCAGAAGCCTCAGTTTTCCCAAGTGACACTTTGCTCCCATTTGGAATGCCGGTCCTATTACTGACTGCCAAGATGTTACTGCTGGGTCTGAGGCGAATCACCCCTCTGACTCTCCAAGGTCTCAGACGATAGGGGAGAAACACAGAGCCACATGGCTCTTGCTACCCCCCAACCTCACTCCCACCCCCACCGGTTTATTATCTCAGTAGAGCTAGTGTAGAAAATCCTAATTTCGTCTTACTGCCTGGAGGGTGGCAGAGCCTCCTGCCGGAGAGAGACTCGTTCCTGGCGAGCTAACCCTGGGAGACAGGAAGCAGAAAAAAAGAGGATGCTTCCAAAAGGCAGGCGGGTGTGGTTGTGTGTGTGAGAGAGAAAGAACCATGGCCAGGGCTTGAGGCAGTGACCCTGCCACCAAGGCTACAGCAAGGCCCGGCCCTCCCTCCTCTTCCTGTGGGCGGGTGGAGTTTGGGGAGTATTTACACCGACCCCCCGGCTCGAAGCGGAACTCCTGTGCCTCGAGGCAGAAGCAGGGACACCGTGGGCAGGGAGCCGCCCTCAGCAGTCTGAAGGTGCCTGGAGGTGCAACGTTCCACTTCTGGTGGAACCACTTCTGGTGACTGCATTGTCTCCAGGATGAAGCCCAAAATTTCCACACGCTGGGTGGAGCCCAGCCTGTCTTTCCTGCATCCTCTCCCTTCACACCACCCTCAGTCCCTCTGCCCAGAACCACTGGACTGCGTCCTCACAATCCCATGGACGTGCCCCAGGCCTTTGCCTCTGTTCTTCCAGTCCCTGGAATGCTCTTCCCAGGGCTCCGGCTGGTGACCTCCTGAACTCAGGCCCGCCTGGACTTCAACTCCGTGAAGCCTCTCCTGACCCCTGCCGACAGTCAGGGGGACCCTCCCCTGCGTACATCCCTCTTGCCGAGCACTCACCTCCAGGGAGTCAGCGTATCCCTGGAGGATACTTGTCTAGAAGACCAGACTCCACTTTCCTCTCCGACGGATCCCCAATGCCAGAACAGAGCACAGAAAACCCTCAATAACTATGTGTTGAATGGGTGAATGAGTGATGCCCCTGCTAACCGGTGAGCTCCTCAAGGACATGGCCAATGTGCCACTTACCTTGGTGCAGTTTCCAATTGCTGCTACTACCAAATACCACCCTTGCCCTCTCAGGGGCCAGAGACAAGGTGCCAAAGAGCTCCTGTAGGGCGCTGGCCACAACTGCCCCGCTGGCCCAGTCTTTCAAGGCTCTGTCCTGCTGTGCCCTGGCCCTTGGTTTGGAGGCAAGCCCTCCTGGGAACAGAAGGACACCCAGCCCTGCTCCAGCGCCAAGGCCCAGAGCTGACGTCTCCCCAGAGCTGGGTCCCAAGATTGACCCTTTTCCCAGAGGCTCACTGACCTGATTCAAATCCTGCAAGCCCACCCCTCCCCTCCAGAAACCCCTTGAGCTTTGAGACACACGCCCCTCCCAGTCTCAGCCACATCTCTCCAGCCCTGGGCCACTGAGACCAGTGGGGTGTCTGTGTCTTTAACAAAAAGCAAGTGTAACAAGTAAAAGTAACCTGGCAAAGAAAACTTCCCTCATTTATTTTCCAGGGGCCTTGGCTCATCAATCTTCCCACCTAACCTGCTCTGTGCTCTGTTAGCTTTGCTTCCTGATAGAATGGAATTTGGTTTTCTAATAGCATCTGTCGTATGCAAGGTGTCCCCAAACATTAGCGGTAATGAGTTGGAAGTGGCACCGTTGGACGCCTTCGGAAGCCAACACTAGATGTCAGGCCCTCAATGGGTCCCTTCGAGGATATGGAGCCAGAGCTGGGCACCCCCCCAACTCTTGGTCCCTGGGAGGCAAATCACCCAAAAGACATGGGAGTGCCCATGATGTGCTGGGTCACGCATGGTCACTGGAAAGGTAGGGCCCTGCCCACATGGCGCTATCATGGCTGGTTACCCATGAAGGACAGAAGTGGTGGTAGAGACCAGCCCCTCCCCGCACTCAGTCGTTTGGACCATCCCCTAGGAGGCAGCATGGCAAGAGATTTGGACTCAGATAGACCTGAGCGCCAGGGCTAAGGCTCCTCAATTTTATTTTATGATGATAATGATGATGTCCTTGCCTCACAGCTTGCGGGATCTTAGTTTCCCGATCAGGGATCGAACCTGGGCCCCGGCAGTGAAAACGCAGAGTCCTAACCTCTGGATCGCCAGAGAATTCCCAGGCTCCTCAATTTTAAAATGAGACAAACAAACCTCACGTCACTGTGTGGCTTGAGGACAAAATGAGACGGCATGAATCTCCCAGCGCCAAGGCCAGCACAGAGTGGGTGCTCAGTACCTTTTAAATCCCCCCTGACATCCCAGACCTGGGAGGTGCACGTGCAGCACCGCTGCTCCCCTGGGCTCGGGGTTCTTGTCTAGAGGCTTTGGCAGCTGCTGCCCTCTGGTGGGAAATGCACGCAAAGCCATCCCCGGCCTCCTGGGGCCTTGATATAACAGAAGAGAGGCCCAGTGGAACCAAGGTTTCTGGGGACTTGAAAGAACTTCCTCAGACTCCACTCGCCTCTATTCCCAAGGCCCTCCTCCAAGTGTTGTTCTCCGTAAAAACCACTCCTGTGGCCAGGGCAGGTCCAGCAGGGGAGAGCGGGTAACTCACAGCCGGTCTTGCCTTGCGCCTGGGAACCACCACCCCTGCCAACCCGGGTATTTCGTCTTCCCCACAACCCACAGAAGGGCCTCTTTGAATCCTCCTTATAGGCGAGGAAACTTTGGCCCCGCGGGTGAGGGTTCAGGGCTGCACCACCTGTGTTGGCCTTAATCAGGTAGTTCCCATCCCTGATGAACTGGCAGTGGTGGCCTTCCAGCCGGACCATGAAGGGAATAGGGAGGGTTGAACTTCGGAGCTTTTCTGTTTCTAGATGACTGAAGACCTTTTAGCAAGCAGGTGGGATAAGGATGGAGAGTGGGGTGCCCGGCGGCCGCTGGAGGACGGCAGTGCCCTTCTCTGGCCTCCCTCACATCTGTCAAGAAAGGTGGACACAGGTCTGGCGGCCCCTGAGCCCCTTCCCAGGGAAAGCTTCGGCTGTGCGTGTCCTCCCCACCCCGGCCCAGCCCCTCCTTCTCCCAGTCCTCCGCCTGGAAGTACTCCCGGCTCCGCCAGGCAAGATGAGACGCGGAGGCCCGGTTTCGTTTTCGGAGACCAAGTACAAGAAGGAGGCACCGACTGGCAGGAAGGGGCCTGTGGAGCAGGGGTCCCGGCGCCCCCTTACGGACTCGTGCGCCCACTGAACCCGCTGTGCGCCGGACCCCGCGCCCCAGCCCGCCCCGCCCCGGCGCCCAGGCCCGCCCCCGGCCCCGCCCGCGCCCGCGCCGCCCGCGGGTCAGCGTCCCCGGCCACCCGTCCGGAGCCGCCGCGAGCTGCCGCCATGGGCCGGGCCCGGCCGGGCGAGTGCGAGCCGTCCAGCCCCGGTCC